>NC_041393.1:373146999-373248179 GCF_002162155.2 Triticum dicoccoides
GACTTAGCGACACCACATAAAGGGCTTATAAAATAAATGCCACAGTCGGGCATCTCAGCGACACCACATAAAGGGCTTATAAAATAAATGCCACAGTCGGGCGTCTCAGCGACACCACATAAAGGGCTTATAAAATAAATGCCACAGTTGGGCGTCTCAGCGACACCACATAAAGGGCTTTATAAATAATCCCAGTGAATATCCAGTAGGTAAAACCGTTCCAGGGATACTCAATACTTCAACTATTATAAAGGGGTTAGTCCATAATAATCATAATTATCATAAGTCACCAGTCACGATCCATGTTCTGGTTTAGCAGTTTTCTCCTTCGAAGACTGACACTAAGACCGACACTTGACCCATCCCAGACTGTAATCCTTAACCATGGACACGGCTATTTGAATAGTTTTTAATCTCTGCAGAGGGTGTACTCTTTACCCACGAGTAACAGATTCCTTTAGTCCATCGGGACTCATTCCGTCTACGGTCTTTTAATTGGAAACACACCTATCCGCACACACCAGCCCAACTTACCGGTGTCTGGAATCACCCACGACACCCGTTAAGAGAAACTGTAAGTGGGGAGGCTACAACCTCGACGTAACATGGGATCACAAAATTTATACCGTGCGCAAACTGGGGGAGCTACCCCTTCGGCTACAACCGAAACACCCATGCTCCCGGACCAGGTGGCATGCCTACCGGATGCCTCCGGTATCTTCCACCATGGCCTCTCTGTACAGTGTGTGCTAGGAAAGGGGTTGACAATTTACTGAATCGTACCCTACCTATGGCAGGGACAGGTGGCAGTACGAAACAAGTATGGGGGTTACCGGAACAAGACTCGATCTACGGTCGACTCAGGAGGTTTAAATATTCCCTGCATGATTAGCATAACAATATATACTTCAACCAACAGATAGAAACACCATGCGACATACCCCCTCATGCCATACCGGACACGACCGTCTCGACAGAGGACTAGGAACAAGACCGTGTCTACCCAAGACAGAGGCCTTCCCGGCTTCCCTTCCGGTATGCATGAAAGGCATATGACGGTGATTTCCATCACAACAATATCACTCCATTCGCATGAAAATCATTAATATGCACTCATGAGGAGGAACACATCATCACATAAAATGACGTATGCTTGTGTAGGGTGGTGTTGTCACCGTGTTCAAACAACGCACACAATATTATGCTAGGGTTTAGAATGCTTGCCTTTAAGTCGTGGGGAGGCAAGGTGCATTCCAAAACTCTTGAAAGCTTTCTCCTCTCTTCAAAAAAATCATATTTAAAAATATATTTGAATTAACACACAATTTCAAAACAGCACAAAAAGTTGTTTTGAAATTTTTTCAATTAAATCCTAAAATAAACTAGACAATATTTGAGAGAGGTAGGAAAAAGAATCAACTCATTTGGAGTTGTATTTAAAAAGTTAAGCTCAGTCAAAGTTTTGGTTAAAATCTGTTAATTAAAATAAAACAGAAAAAAACGATTCGAATATATACGTACACGTCGAAAGCGTATTGTGGAAATACGTTTCCACTTATCCAGCGTGGACCGCGCCTGAGTCACTGACAGTGGGCCCGCCTGGCCCACTGGTCAGGTTTGACTGGTCTTCCCTCCCCTCTTCTTTCTATGTCCGAGCGGGTCGGAACTCCGGCGAGGCTCGCCGGTGAACGGTGGCACCGTTCGGGAAACCGAGGCCACCCGCGGTCTCAGGGGATCGAGGTGATCCTACTGGTGGTCGCTTTGGTCTCTGGGGTGGATGGAGCTGCCGGCGACGAGCTCCGCAGCGGACGGTCGCCGTCGGGCAAAGTGAGTTTTTGGCTCCAGTGGTCCCTGACCAAAATCGAGCAGGGGGATGGACTCACGAGAGGGAGAGGGGGTTCCTGGTGAAGAGAGTGGAGAGGGGGAGGCCCTGGTTGCGCCGAAAGGAGCCGGGAGGCGGCGGTGGCCGAACTGACCGGAGTGGGGGAAGACGGCCTCTTCCTCTCCAATTGACGGCAACGGGGGCACTAGGAGTACGGTGTGAGGCTGCTTGTGTGCTCGGAGGGGCTTGAGGGGCTTCCTTTTATAGCGCTCCCATGTCGGTTTGCGGCGGCAGTGGATGAGCTCGTCGGCGACCGCCGTTCTGTAGCTTGCAGGGCATCGTGGCGGGGCTGGGGATGGCGGCAGGAGCTAGCGGACGAGCGGGTACTGCTCCAAGGGCGAGCTGGCGAGCGGGCGTGGCTCGGGCGGCACCGACCAGTGCAGGGGATGTCGAGCGGCAGTGGCGGCTAGCTGCTGGCGTGCCGGGGACGTGGCGAGGGCTGTGGTACTCGTGGGGAGCAGAAGGGGACGTGGCGTGCTGGCTGCGGTCGGCCAAGGGCCAGAGTGGGTGCGGGGCGAGACGCGGCAGCTCGGTCGCGGCACGTGCAAAACGCGCGCTCTGGGCGCGCCCAGAGCACGCACGGGACGTGCTCAACAGAATGCTAAGGCATGTTAGGGGCCTCTAAACCACAAGAGGGTTAGCAGGGTGGGGTTATAGGCTAGGGCAAATCCATGGGACATGCTGGTCTGGTCAGGGGATCAAGTTCATAATGTAAACAAATGAAGAGACTTGCTAGTGCAAGTTTTTCAAAACATCAATTTTGGACAGGGAGTAAATGGCATCTTTACATGAACCAAAAATGTCCCAAAGGGTGCATGCTCCTGGACTTAGGAGTTTTGTAGGGTTGACTAGAACCAGGTGAAAGCACAAGGTCACTAGAGCAAAAATAAATAGGGTTGCAGTAGAAAACACAAGGCTGGACCAGAAAGAAAAAGAGGTTGATTCACTCAATTTTTCCAAAGAACATCACTAGGTTTTTGCATAAAGTTGGATGGCATGCTACCACTGACATCCCATAATTTTGGTGGAGGCTTTAAGGAAATATTTAAATAGGCTGTAGTGCAAAAATGCCCACTGGACCAGATTTGAAAAATAGGTGTAGAACTCAAAATATGCAATGAATGAAATATATTTTTGCATAAAAGTGATTTAGAAACATCACATGATATCTCCAAATTTTGGTTGGAATTTTAGTTAAATTTATCAAATGGTGGTAGTTCAAAAAGAGCTCCAAAACTGATGAAAGTCATTTTAAGGAATAAAGCTCAGGAAGATATAATTCAATAAATAAAATTCTACTGGTTAAAAATTGTTATATTGAGATAGCATAGAAATCCTATACATTTTTGGAAAGTTTCCACTTGGGTAAAACTCCTCAGTATTAAAAGGTTCTGAAACCAACAGAAAATCCAGAAGCAAAAAAAAATTTAATCCTGGCAAAATTTTAATAATTAAAACCTGGTTAGATTTTTGGGGTGTTACAAAATCCTTCTTGGTACATCTTGAGCTTGCGTTGGTTTTCCTTGAAGACGAAAGTGTGATGCAGCAATAGTAGCGTAAGTATTTCCCTCAGTTTTTGAGAACCAAGGTATCAATCCAGTAGGAGGCTCCTCAAAAGTCCCACGCACGTACACAAACAAACAAAGAACTCACAACCAACGCAATAAAGGGGTTGTCAATCCTTTCACGGCCACTTGCGAAAGTCAGATCTGATAGATATAGTATGATAAGATAAATATATTTTTGGTATTTTATAATATAGATTGGAAAAGTAAAGATGCAAATAAAAGTAGATTGAAAGATTATATGATAAAAGATAGACCCGGGGGCCATAGGTTTCACTAGTGGCTTCTCTCAAGATAGCATAAGTATTACGGTGGGTGAACAAATTACGGAGTTTATTGTGGAGCATAGACAGTTGGGGTTGCGAGACATTCAGCATTGTCCGTTCGGAGAGGCATATGTTCGGCTCACGAGGGTTAGGGATAGGGATAAGTTGGTGCTCGATAGTCCACATGAATTTGGCGATGTGTTTATTAGTTTCGTGAGGCATGATGAGGGCAGAAACCACCGAAGGGTTCACTTCAATAGAACTGTGTGGTTGCTTCTGACGGGAGTTCCGTTTGATTTCCGCAACACTGAAGATTTGGCATGTGCTATCAGTAAGTTTGGCCGCATGATCTCCTGGGACAAGGAGGATGATCACATGGGGCACATTGTTCTCAAGGCAAGAGTTATGAGCTTGGATATCATCCCAAAAAGTTTGCGCTGGTCTGAAGGGGATGAATTTGAGGAAGATGGATGTATTCCTCCATTGAAGTGCTGGCAAGTGAGCTCCTTGGTGGAGGTCCTGCAGATGAGGATCCTTTTCCTCCTGCCAATGAGGACCCACATCCTTTACCTGAAAATGTTGTGCCTGTTGAGGGTTTTCATGAGGATGCAGTCAACAACAATGATATGGATGTTGAGGTTGCTGAGAATTGGGATAACTGGGAAGAGAATCAGCAGAACAACCAGAATGCTGCTCTTGAGGATCTAATGGATGCTGTGCAGCAGGAAGAGATGGCCTGGGCAGATGGAGAAGAACTGCTTCCAACTCCTAGCAATAGTAGTTTATCTTCTGACATGTCTTTCTCTGAAGGAGACAACTCCAATATGTTTTTGCCCCCTGTTGCCGTGGAAGTTATTCATCCTAGGCCTGCAATACCTGCTATTCTTCATCCTCCTACCATGGTGATTGCTAATGGGCTGCAGAACATAATTCAAGCATATCAGTTAGATGATGAGGAACCTCCTTTATTGCAAGAGCAGATCCAGGATGTTGCTTTGGTTGAGGCTGTTCTGCATGATCAAGTTGTTGCAGACCAACTACAACATGTTGCTTCCAATTCTCATGGAGCACATGTTACTGTTGATGTTTCTGCATCTATGGATGTGGCTCCTTTCCCACCTGTACTGCTGGAAGTAGCTTTGGAGCCTGCTCTGATTTCTGATTTACCTAAGGTTGTTGTGTTAGTTGATGAGCAAGCTCAACCTTCACTTGCTAGTGGATCATTAAATGAAGTTTTGGATTGCAGTACTGAGCATGTTAATACTGCTAGAGGCAGCTTGCAGCCAGTGGAGAAGCTAGAGGATCTTCAGTCAGGGCTCCAAGGTAATTGGGTTAACCAAATAAATGAACACTTTAGCATGGCACCTTCCCTTCTTGGTTTGAAATGTATTCAGATGGCTGCTGCTGCTAACAATGAACATTCTATTTCTGAAGAAGGCATGTTACTGTGGAAGCAACACTTTCAAGAGCAATCTTTGGAAAGCAGGAGCTCTTTCTCTACCAACATTCATGTAAGTTGGTTTAACTTTATTGTTCACCTGCTTCTGTCCCCTGATAAGTTTGCTTGCACTGTCAATATGTTAAAATCTGGAATGTGGGAACTGTTCACTGTTGTGGAGAATATGGATCAAGCCATTCTCTTTCATATACCTGACAAGTGTCCTACCTCTCATGCACCTATTTGTCAGGCCATGGAGGATGATGCTTAGGACAAGGGCAAAGAAAATATTGGTGCGGCTGCCAATATGCAAGATGTGGAGTCACAGGCCCTGCTGCAGCCTTTTGGTCAAGACAACTTGAGGAAAAGAAGAAGTGGAAAAACTCCACTAGTGGAAATAGAGGCAAGGAGAAGTGATAGAATTAAGAAAGACAATGCTCGTTACAAGAGAAACTCCTGCTCTAATAATAATTGTCTACCTTGCAATGCTGTCCCTCCCACCATACAAAAATCAGTTGTTAAAAACCTCACTGCCTCTTTCTGTAAGGTTGCTGAGGGGGAGTTGGAGGACAAGCTGGCCAAGAAGCCCAAGAGAAGGCAAGAGGAATTTTTGTACAAGGTGCCCTTGACCAAAGGAGAAGGACATACATCCAACTCTTCATAATGTTTAGGGACCTTATTTGGAGTATTATGTTGTGGGATTGTGTCTGTAGTCCCCCACCACCTAGTTTGGAACTGCTTTTGAATGATGTAAGACTTGGTAATTGGCACTTTATGAACCATGTATGCCTGGTGATGTTCTCTCTTATTAGTACTTCCATGCTTTATGATTGGATGCTCTGCTGGACTTCAGGGCTTTGTGCCATTTTCTTTTATGTTTGGATGATGATCAAGTGCTGGTGCTTGATTTCTGGTACAAAATCTCCATTTGTTTCCATGAATAATACAAACATAAGTTGGAATATTCTAAATTGGAACATTAGAGGAATGAATTCTGATGACAAATGGTTGGCTTTAAGGCAGAAGATTGATCAGAGTGACTGTAATATTCTGTGTATTCAAGAAACCAAGAGCAAGACTTTTGACACAACTTACTTTAAAAAAATTTGCCCCTCTAGAATTAATAAATTTGCTTTCCTTCCCTCTGTTGGAGCGTCTGGGGGGCTCCTGGTGGCTTGGAATGGCTCTCAGTTCTCTGGAGAAGTCATTGCACAAAATAGGTTCTCACTTTCAATGCAATTCACCAGTCTGCACTCTAATCAGTCTTGGATTCTTTCTAATATTTATGGGCCATGTGATCCACAAGAAAAAAATGGAGTTTATTAACTGGTTCTTGAATATTCACATCCTGATGATGTTGATTGGATACTAATGGGAGATTTTAACCTTATGAGGACACCATCAGATAGGAACAGACCTGGTGGAGATGTTAATGATATGCTCATGTTTAATGAGGAAATTAGCAATCAAGGTTTAGTGGAATTACCTTTGCATGGCAGAAAGTTCAGCTGGAGTAACATGCAAAAAGATCCTTTATTGGTAAAACTTGATTGGTTTTTCACTTCTGCTTCAAGGATGACTTCATTTCTAAACACAATTGTGCTACCTCTTGCAAAGCCTATATCAGATCATTTACCATGTGTAATAAAAATTGGTACTTCTATCCCAAAGGCAAGAGTGTTCAGGTTTGAAAACTATTGGCTACAACATTCTGACTTTAAACAAGTAGTTGCTACTGCTTGGAATATTCCAGTGGGGAATCTTGATGCTGTCAAAACTTTGAATACTAAGTTTAAAAACTTTAGAAGAGCTTTGAAGCTGTGGGCTAAATCTCTGTCCAGTCTAAAAACTCAAATTACAAAGCTAAATGAGTTCATCTTCATATGGGACTTCTTTGAGGAATTTAGAGAGTTGGACATTCATGAATGGAATTGCAGGGCTATTCTTAAAGAACATCTGCTTATTTTGTTGAGGAATCAAAAGATTTAATGGAAGCAAAGAGGAAAAATCAAGGGGATGAAATTTGGATATGAAACACAAAATTCTTTCACACTAAAGCCTCAATTAACTACAGGCATAATCATATTGTTGTACTTCAAAATGATGACCAAGTTGAGATATCTGATCATGCTGGAAAAGCTACAATTCTCTTGGACACTTACAAAAAAAGAATGGGCACATCTAAAAAAACCACAATGCATTTTGAAATGGTTTCCTTCTTTGGGCAGAGACAACATTCAGATATTTTTGACAAGCTGGAATTACCTTTTACTGCTTCATCTGCTATATTGCTAAATGGTGTTCCTGGAAAAAAGTTTTATTGCCTTAGAGGTGTCAGGCAGGGGGACCCACTATCCCCTCTTCTTTTTGTGCTTGCTGCAGACCTACTTCAGTCAGTTCTAAACAAGGCAATGCACCTAGGCTTGATAACTTCTCGCTTGCAAGTGGAGTCATGCCCTAATTTTCCAATTGTCCAGTATGCTGATGACACCCTGGTTATTCTTCAAGCAGATGCAAAGCAACTACATTGCCTCAAAGCCCTTCTCAATACTTTGGCAGATTCCACTGGCCTTAAAGTAAACTAGAAATAAATCAAGTATGATTCCAATAAATGTGCCAGATGAGAAGATGGAGATTTTGATAAATACTTTTCATTGCAAGAAGGAATCATTTCCAATCCAATATTTGGGAGAACCCTTAGGCCTTCATAAGCCTACTGTTGAGCAATATTTTCCTCTTGTCACAAGACTGCAGAAGAAGCTTCTGGGTCTGTCCTCCTTTATGACTATGGCTAGGAGATGGTTGCTTGTGAAATCTGTCCTAAACTCTTTGTTGATCTATCTCATGAGATGCCTTGATGTGCCAGTCACAATCAAAACCCAAGCCATAAAGTACTTGAGACATTGCATTTGGAGAGGTCCTGATCTGGAAGACCATAGACCTGCCATGGTGGCATGGAGCACTGTGTGTAGACCTAATAATCAGGGTGGCTTGGGAGTGATGGATATTTTTGTTCAGAATAAGGCCCTGCTTCTTAAGAACCTTCATAAGTTCTATAACAGACACAATATTCCCTGGGTCAACTTGATTTGGGAATCATACTACAACAATGATTCACTGCCTGGTAATAGCTGGATTGGTTCATTTTGGTGGAAGGCAAATCTCAAGCTGATTGATAACTATAAGACTTTGGCCAGATGTAACATAGGTGATGGCAAGAGTGCTTTTTTGGACTGATCTTTGGAACTCAGCTTGTTTGCAAGACATATTCTCTCATTTATTCTCTTTTGTGAAAAACAAGGATGCTACTGTCCACACCATTCTACAAAGTGAATACATAGAGGACCTATTCCATCTACCCCTGACTATGCAAGCTTTCCAGGAATTTGAGGCTATGGAGGACATTTGCATTGCTTTGAGGGCCTCTGGTACATTACATTATACTGATACTTGGAGTTACATTTGGGGAAATGAACAATTTTCAGTTCCCAAGGCATATAAAGTTATGATGGGAGTTAAAATTGTGCCACAACAGTTCAACTGGATCTGGAACAACTCATGTCAGCCAAAACACAAGGTGTTTTTTTGGAGACTACTTCATGACAGACTTAATACCAGGAATCTTCTGAGAAGGAAATCTTTTCAGCTGGGCAGCTACAATTGTGCTGTCAATAATTGTCCACAGGAAGAAACTCTTCAGCACCGCTTCTGGACCTGTCCTTTTGCAACTAAGTGCTGGGACCTGATATGCCCTTCAAGGCAGGCAAATGTCTCAATCTTGGAAGCTTTTCTTGATCTCAAGCAGAAGCTTCATGTGCCTTTTTTCATGGAGATAATCATCCTCGCTTCTCGGGCTATCTGGATCTGCAGGAACAATCTGATCGTCCAAGCAATCCAACCTAGCATTCAAAGGTGGAAAGCCATCTTCATGGAGGAGCTCAATCTTCTAAGATTTAGAATTAAGAAGAGCTATGCTGGAATTATTGTTATTGGATGGATAATCTTGTGTTGTAATCCTAGTTCATAGTTGCTAGTTTTTTCTCCCTTGTTTTTTTCTTTTCCATGGCTTATCTCAAGCCTTTTGTAAAGTGGAACCTTTTTGTCTTTTATACCTTAAAAATAATAATAAAATTGCAGTGGGGTTATGCCCTACTGTGTACAGTTAAAAAAATTGATAGAAAAGTGAATAATTATGATATTATCTAGGTATGATCATGTATATAGGCATCACATCCGCGACAAGTAGACCGACTCCTGCCTGCATCTACTACTATTACTCCACACATCGACCACTATCCAGCATGCATCTAGAGTATTAAGTTCATCAGAACAGACTAACACATTAAGAAAGATGACATGATGTAGAGGGATAAACTCATGCATATGATATAAACCCATCTTTTTATCCTCGATGGCAACAATACAATACGTGCCTTGCAACCCCTATTGTCACTGGGTAAGGACACCGCAAGATTGAACCCAAAGCTAAGCACTTCTCCCATGGCAAGAAAGATCAATCTAGCAGGCCAAACCAAACTGATAATTCGAAGAGACTTGGAAAATAACTCAATCAACATAAAAGAATTTAGAGAAGATTCAAATATTTCTCACAGATAAACTTGATCATAAACCCACAATTCATCGGATCTTGACAAACACACTGCAAAAAGAGATTACATCGAATAGATCTCCACAAGAGAGGGGAAGAACATGGTATTGAGATCCAAAAAGGGAGAAGAAGGTCTGTGGTAAACTACTCACAACTCATCAGAGGGGCTATGGTGTTAATGTAAAAGCCCTCCGTGGTCGATTCTCCCTCCGGCGGAGAGCCGGCGAAGGCTCCAAGATGGGATCTCGCAGATACAGAAGGTTACGGCGGTGGAAATTGTTTTTCGTTGGCTCCCTGGATGTTTTCGGGGTACATGGGTATATATAGGACGAAGAAGTAGGTTGGTGGCCATCCGAGGGGCCCACGAGATAGGGGGCGCGCCCTCCACCCTCGTGGTCGTCTCGGCTGCTTCTTGGCTTGCACTCCAAGTCCTCTGGATCACGTTCGTTCCAAAAATCACGCTCCCAAAGGTTTCATTCCGTTTGGATTCCGTTTGATATTCATTTTCTTCGAAATACTGAAATAGGCAAAAAAACAGCAATACGGGCCGGGCCTCCAGTTAGTAGTTAGTCCCAAAAATGATATAAATGTGTAAAATAAAGCCCATAAATATCCAAAAGTGGTAATATAATTGCATGGAACAATCAAAAATTATAGATACGTTGGAGACGTATCAACCCCCCTGTCCACCTCAAAGGCTCCGCCGCTCGCGACCGTCGACGTTGCGGGGAATGTGGGACGCGTGAGGATGCAAACGCTACGGTGGACGTGCTTGGTGCAGGCGGCATTGTTCGGCCGATGCTGGGGCGGGAGGCACTGGGGAAGGATAGCATCGACAACATCCCAGCGGCCATGCTCCACGAGGTACGGATGTTGGGATTATTCCATCTGAACCCCTTCTCCTCGCCGAAGGGCACAACAGTAGTGGTGGTGCTCGCTATGGGGCCAATTGCAACCCTCTGGCCGCCCCTGCAGTGGGCGCGACCGTAGAGCGCGCGACACCCCCGGAACATGTTGACCCATCTATTGTGCCCAACGGAGCCACTGATCCTCAAGCACCACCACCGCGTCACCATGCCCTCCACGTGGCTGCTTCGCAACAATGACGGCGCAGCGCGGTCGCCACCGGCTCCATCAGGAGCCAAGAAATGCTGCGATCCACATCATCATCACCCATGCCAAGCACTGCCTCAGAGGCCATTGTGCGAGCCCAACTGCTAGTGAGATTTCGCCAGCAGCCGATCAGATGGATGAGTGGCGAGCCACCATCCAAAGTCTGATTGGTTTCGTCGAAGCGGAAGGATCACAGCGAGCTGGCCCACCGCAGCCTCCTCAGGCAACAACAACTGCTCACGTAGCAGACCGTGCGGCAGGGGTCACCCCCACGGTACAATCCCCACCACGGCAACAAGCACGGGAGCCACGAAACCAACAGCCCGATAACGTCTCGATGGCCTCTTCTGAATCTCGAGTGCGTCAAGGCCAACGACGAGCCCTGCAGGACTGCTGGAGGGAAGCCACGTGCGTCATCGTCGAGCGGTGCCGCGAGGAACACCATTGCTCAAATGGGTGTGATGGCCATGACATCGACGAACCTGCGCTCGGAGATGGCGAGTGCCTGCCTTTCGACGTTGGTTGCCCTGCTTTCACCCATGAGCTGCGGCAAGTCTGTTGGCCGACCGCTCGCACATTCAAGCCAGAGATACCCGAGAAGTATGATGGAAAACTGAACCCGGCGGAGTTCTTGAGCATCTACACCGTCGTTGTTCAAGCTGCTGGGGGAAGAGATGAAATGGTGTTCACCAACTACTTCCCTTTGGCACTCAAGTCAAATGTGAGGTCTTGGCTGATGCACCTGCCAGAGAACTCCATTTCGACCTTGGTTGACTTGTGCCATGAGTTCATTGGCACCTTCACAGGCGGCCACCAAGAACCAGGGTGACCTAGCGACTTGCAGCTTCTCCAGCAGAAGGAAGGAGAGACTCTACATAAGTACTTGAAGAGATTCAGCCAAGTCCATAGAAACATCCCAGACATCCACCCAGCAGTTGTGATATCTGCCTTCCAGTCCAACGTGCGCAACCACAAGATATGTTCCAAGATGAACGTTCAGTTGCCCAAGACTATGAAGGAGCTTTACACCTTGATGGACAAGTGTGCTCGGGTGGAGGAGGGGAGGAAACTTCCTAGAGAGGAAGATTGCATCCACATCGACTCACAAGATGACAACGAGACCACCAGTCAGAATAAGAAGAACAAGAAGCACAACAAGAAACGCAAAGATAAGGTAGTGATGACCGTTGAGGGATCAGGCACGCCTAGTACGACATGAATGTTAAGGTGGAATCCCCCGGCAAGGAGGTTGCCGGGTGCGCTGACTGCCAGGCGGCTGCAGCTGCTGAGAAAGCTGGGAAAAGTGATGGATCGTACTACAAGATTCATCAGACCAAAGGACACGATCTCCAGGAATGTCATCAAGTTGAGCAACTCGTCAAGAGGCAGAGGGCTGAGTATGAGAAGCGTGATAAAGAAAAGGGTCAGAATGGTACTGCCGCGAAGGGTCGGAGCTGTGAAGCAAATCACCCCGGCAAGGCTCCTCAGAACCAAGGGAAACCCGCCAGGGGCCGAGAGAAAGAGGGTTGCAATGATGAATGTGATGGAGGGAATGAAGAGGAAACCAACAAGCAGGAATTCCAGAAAGCCACTGACGCCATGTGTATTGACGGGGGTGCATCTTTGCACTCCTCTCACCGCCAACTTAAACAGTGGGCACGTGAGGTCAATGCCATGGAGCCAGCGGCGGATTCTCGGAAGCCGCTCAAGTGGTCACGCACACCCATCATCATTGATGAAGAGCATCACCCTGACCGCATCACTACGGTAGGGTGCTTGATGTTGTTTGTCTCACCAACAATCCTCAACCTCAAAGTCACAAAGATGTTGGTTGATGGCGGGTTCGGGTTGAATTTCATTTCGCAAAAGGTTATCAGCAAACTCCAGATAGTAGACGAAGAGCTTAAGGCCACTGGCACATTTCAAGGAGTCAATCTCGGCAAGAGTCATCCTATGGGAAAGATCACGTTGCCAGTGACATTCGGAGGCGAGTTAAACTATAGGACTGAGAAGGTTGTGCTTGATGTGGTCGACCTTGCATTCTGGATATGGGGGTATCCAGACATGCCTGCCTGCGGCCCACCACGTGGCCCCATCGACGGCCTGGTATGGCCCAGCTTCAGCATCAACGACTCAAGACCCTCGCGAGGGGCCAAGCCTCGCGAGGCGGATGGCACCAAGACCTTCGAGGGAATCGGCCTCCTTAGGCTGGCTCCCGAGGGACGGAGAGTTCTATGCAAGGTGCACCTCACGAGGCTCCGCTGACGTGAGCCATGACGACCAAGGCCAGGCGAGCGCCAGCGGGGGCAGAGCGCCAGTTTCCTATTCGGTGCAAGGGAGGCAAACCGCAGGCGCGGAGTCTCGAGGAATCAGCCAAAGGTTTCCATTCTGGTGTAACAAGACCAAGACCGCCAGGACGGCAGGACGGAGGTCATCACCAATCCCACCACAGCGTCACGACCAGAGGCTTTTCATAGGTGAATACCACTTTATTCAGGATAGGATGTACTACTTGTCCCCTTTCAAATCGGGCCGTTGTGGGATCCCTTCCCGCCAACATTTGGGAAGAGGACCAAGGCCACTATAAATAGGACTTAGCCACCACCATAGAGCAGGGGGATCCATTCTCACCCAACCACCCCACCAACTCTCTATCTCAAGAACACCCCACCTCCCGAGGCCAGTTCGTCCACTGTACTAGTTCATCCTCAGCCCTTCGAGGCAATCCACCAAAATGCTGGAGTAGGGTATTACACCGCAAGGTGGCCCGAACCAGGATAAACTATTGTGTCTCTTTGTCTCTTTGAGCCCGACACGCTAGGCTTAGGAGGATTGCGAGTACACATACGGGGTAGGTTGAGATCTCGGCACGCACCCTAGAGTTCGAATCTTTCAAGGGTTTGCGGAACCCGTAGTCCAACATTTGGCGTGCCAGGTGGGGGTGCGTCAGATCCTCTCTTCCGTCGCTCGATCCACCGCCACTCTGACACCTCCATGGCCGACGCACAACCCGCTCGGCCTTGAGCACCAGGCCGCGGTTGCCACTCACGTAGCTCAGAAGGATCCGGCGGGCGATGGTTGTGCTCGTCGTGCTCCTCCTCCGGTGGCCAATGCCACGACGGGCCCTGTCGGTCACGAGCAGCAAGCTTCTTCATTGCATCCTTCGGTGCGCCGCAACGGGCGCACCACCACTCCATCACCGACCCCGGCAGCTTCATACTCCCACGTGCGTGACGGCCCGGCAAACACGCAGGCTACTCTGTTCATGGCGTGGGAGCTCCTTCGCTACCGCCCGGTCGACGACTTCTACAAGGAGTAGCTCAAGCGGATCGCTGAGCTCGTCAACGCGGCTGGGGGCTCTGCCGTACCAGCCCGCTCACTGCCTCAGCAGCCGCCTGCCGCGGGCGACACGGCTCATGGGGCACCTCCACGACCTCCAGCCCAGGGTGAGGGAGTCCTGGACTAGGGGGTGTCCGGATAGCCGAACTATCATCATCGGCCGGACTCCAAGACTATGAAGATGCAAGATTGAAGACTTCATCCCGTGCCCGGAGGGGACTTTCCTTGGCGTGGAAGGCAAGCTTGGCGATACGGATATGTAGATCTCCTACCATTGTAACCGACTCTGTGTAACCCTAGCCCTCTCCGGTGTCTATATAAACCGGATGGTTTTAGTCCATAGGAAGAACAACAATCATACCATAGGCTAGCTTCTAGGGTTTAGCCTCCTTGATCTCGTGGTAGATCTTCTCTTGTAATACCCACATCATCAATATCAATCAAGCAGGACGTAGGGTTTTACCTCCATCAAGAGGGCCCGAACCTGGGTAAAACATCGTGTCCCTTGTCTCCTGTTACCATCCTCCTAGACGCACAGTTCGGGACCCCCTACCCGAGATCCGCCGGTTTTGACACCGACATTGGTGCTTTCATTGGGAGTTCCTCTATGCCGTCGCAATCAGGAGGGATGCCTTTTCCCGTCTTTAAAGTCGGCGCCGTCGCCAAGGGAGCTTTGACCACCGGCCAAACTATCCGGCTTGGTGGTTTTCTTATGACCGCCTGTTCGGCCACCGCTCCGACAATGACCTCTCAGGTCATCAAAAGCGATCTTCACGTCAACTCGGAATTCACCGAGCAGCTAGATCCGATGGAGCTCTCCTCCGTAAATGAGCTCTTGGATCGCATCGCCTCCCTGGGAGTCGCTACAGACTACGATCAGATTGGGCTTAAAACCGATCTGAGAGAAATTAACTCTCCCCAGGCTACCCACCACGTTACTGTGGTAGAGGAACAATGCGGCGACTCTTCTTCTATGTTAAAGACCAGTTATGTCCGGATTCCCGATCCCTCCATGTCGGATTCCCGCGGAGGGACGGACGTCAATCAAGTACTGAACCTAAAGTCAGGCATCGGACCAGATTTGTTGGATAACATCCAGCAATCCAAGCTTCCAAATCCGGAAACTTCTCGGCCTTTGAGCCTCAGATTGGGCGGGATTCCGAATTTAATTCCACCCGCCCACCCAAACATAAGCGATCTATCTCAAATACGGCAAGAGCCCGATGAAACAGTACATCATTACTCGGCTAGATTCCTCCTGGTTATGGACAGGATAAAGGACTTCCGTGAGGAAAGTGCAATCTCAAGTTTCTACAACAATTGCATTGACAAGGGAATCATGAACGCCATAAGTCGTCGCGAAGTTACATGCTTCGCCGACCTGGCGACCATAGTACAAAAATACTGTGCAATGGAGAGTGCCTGGAAAACCGAAACCAGGTTTTGGGACAATCCGGCCCTGAACATAACCCTAGTTCGAAATAAAAGGGTGCGTCATACTCAAGCACCTGGGTCAAAAACCAAAAAGCAAAAACCCCCTAAAGGGCACGGAACCGTACTGGAGGGATGGCTCAACGGACCCTGTAAAATCCATAGTACAACGGCGCCACTCCAACACATAGCCTTCAAGCATGTTGGATACTACGGCAGGTGGCCAAAAGTGGCGAAGGTTTTCTAGGCCCGGGTAACCAGCCCAACAGTATCAGTACGGTATTAACAGTCTTCCAGACTTTCGCATCAAATAATATGCGGAAACGAACAATCCGCGGCCTCGCCGAAGTCTACCAAGTAGAAACAACAAATCCATGGAGTGACACGGCTATCACCTTCAATGCCAGCGACGAACCTAAATTCCGAATAGCTCGAGCACCAGCCGCATTGGTCCTCAATCCGATAGTGGACGGCTTTCGTCTTACCAAGGTACTCATGGATGGCGGCAGCGTATTAAACCTCATCTAGGAGGAAACCCTCCAAAAAATGGAAATAGCCTGGAGCCGCATTGAGCGAAGCAGCACAACCTTTAGAGGAATAATCCCTAGTCGAGAAGTACGCTGCACAGGAAAAATCACACTAGATGTAATGTTCGGCTCACCGGACAATTACAGGTCCGAGGAGGTCTCGTTCCAAGTGGCCCCGTTCGGCAGCGGATATCACGCCTTGTTAGGGCGAGAGGCATTCACAATTTTCCAAGCTATACCCCATTACGGGTACATGAAGCTTAAAATGCCCGGGCCCAATGGAATCATCACTATTGTCAGTGATCCAGATATAGCACTCCGCGCTGAAAATAAGACAGCCGCACTAGCCCTAGAGGCACTATCCGAAGCCCTAGCGGCAGAGGAACTCACTACGCTGCGCTCCACGGTGAATAGGGGCGATGTGATACTCGATAAGAGATCTAAGTCCACCTCTTTTAAACCAGCAGACGAAATAGTCAAATTCCAGGTCCATCCAACGGACCCCACAAAGACGGCCTCCATTGGGACACAATTAAACCCTGATGTAGAAGCCGCACTACGAGAATTCCTTCGGGAAAATTGGGACATTTTTGCCTGGCACCCTTCAGATATGCGAGGAATCCCACGCAGGCTGGCAGAACACAACCTAAATATCCTAAAAGGATTCAAGCCAGTCAAACAGGCTCTTCGGCGATTTTCCGAACCCAAAAGACAGGCAATGGGAGAGGAGCTAGCCAAACTCTTAGAAGCCGGATTTATCAAAGATATAAAACATCGGGACTGGCTAGCAAACCTGGTCATGGTACCAAAAAAGGACAAATCCTGGCGCCTTTGTGTCGATTTCAAAGACCTTAACAAGGCATGTCCAAAGGATCCTTTCCCCCTCCCCCGCATCGACCAAATCATCGACACTACCGCAGGGCACGATTCATTGTGCTTCCTCGACGCATACTCCGGATACCATCAAATCAAGATGGCGGAAATAGACCAGGCCGCAACGGCATTCATTACTCCATACGGACCATTCTGCTTCAACACAATGCCCTTCGGACTCAAAAACGCCGGCGCAACATATCAGCGCATGATTCAGACATGTCTGGCCACCCAGATAGGCAAAACAGTAGAGGCATACGTAGACGATGTGGTTGTTAAGACCAAACATGTCGAAACTCTAGTAGACGATTTGAGGCTTACATTCGACAACCTCCGAGCATATGACATTAAGCTCAACCCGGAAAAATGTGTTTTCGACGTACCAGCCAGAAAGCTCCTGGGCTTCATTGTATCCGGTAGAGGAATTGAAGCAAACCCAGCCAAGATCCGAGCTCTGTCATAATTGGATATCCCAAAAGACCTCAAACAAATACAAAAACTAACTGGATGCGTGGCGGCTCTAAGCCGCTACATCTCCCATTTGGGAGAAAAGGCACAGCCCCTCTATCGCCTCCTCCGGCGCACCGAACACTTTGAATTGACGGATGCCGCCATGGCCGGACTCGAAGAAATTAAGGCCATATTGGCAACAAATCCGGTCCTGGCCGCGCCCAACCTGGGCGAACCGATGTTATTATATATCACGGCAACACATCAAGTTGTCAGCGCGGTACTCGTCGTCGAACGAGAAACAGAAGGGCACAAATTCCCTCTTCAAAAACCAGTGTACTACGTATCCACTGTCTTAACTCCACGAAAGTCCCGGTACCCACATTATCAAAAGATAGCGTATGCGGTGTTCATGGCATCCCGGAAGGTGCGACACTACTTTCAAGAGTGTTCCATAACAGTGGCCTCCGAAGTACCTCTCAACGACATTATAAACAACCGCGACGCGACGGGCAAGATTGCAAAATGGGCCACTGAGCTCTTACCATTTGACATAACCTACAAATCACGGCGAGCTATAAAGTTGCAAGTTTTGGCTGACTTCATTGCGAATGGACCGAAGCCGAACTCCCTTAAGAGTACGGCGCATACTCCAATTGGATCATGCATTTTGACGGCTCCAAAATGTTGGCCAGCTTGGGGGCTGGCGACGTCTTGACATCCCCAACCGGAGACATAGTCCAATACGTACTTCAAATAATGTACACGGACTCCAACAACGCAGCCGAATACGAGGCCCTTCTACATGGTCTCCAGATGGCAATCTCCATGGGTATTCAATGCCTAGAGGTGAGCGGGGATTCATACCTTGCAATATCCCAAGTAAATGGAGACTTTGACACCAAGGATCCGAAAATGGCAGCCTACCGTAACGCCGTCCTAAAAATGTCAGCTCGGTTCGAAGGACTCGAATTCCACCATGTAGCCCGGGATAATAACCAGGCAGCAGACGTGTTGGCACGCATCGGCACAAAACGCGACGTCATCCCTCCAAACATCTTCCTGGAGCGGCCCTTTAAGCCATCCGTATTATGGGAAGAGGAGTCCGGAAATAACAACCCTGAACCAACTGCACCACCCAACACGGAACATTCTGACACAATCGGTGGCTCAGCCAATGAAATAACACCTTCAGCCAACGAAATAATGGCAGTAATTGCCCTATGGACGGAACCATTCCTAGCCTACTTAATTAGGCAGGAACTTCCGGAAGACCAAAATGAGGCTCACTGCATAGTTCGGCGATCTAAAGCCTAAAAGGTCCATGAGGGAGAACTTTATAAGAAAAGCACAACCGGAGTCCTTCAAAGGTGTATCTCCGAAGAGGAAGGGCGAAATCTCTTGGCTAAAATTCACGACGGACTTGACGGGCACCACGTCGCAGCCCGGGCCCTTGTAGGCAAGGCCTTCCGTACGGGATTTTATTGGCCGACAGTCCGGGCAGATGCTCAGGACTTAGTCCAACGATGCGTTGGTTGCCAGCTCTTTGCTAATCAAAGCCACATGCCACCCACCGCCCTCAAAACTATACCCATCACTTGGCCGTTCGCGGTCTGGGGGCTTTACATGGTTGGACCCCTTAAAGGGGGAACCCACAAGCAAAAATACTTATTGGTCATGGTGGACAAATTCACCAAATGGATAGAGGCCAAGACAGTTAAAACGGCAGAATCCGGACCCGTGATAGACTTCATATCCGGGGTAGTACACCATTTTGGCGTCCCCCACAGCATCATCACAGATAACGGCACAAATTTCACGGCCGACGAGGTTAAACTCTGGTGCAAAAACATGGGCATCAAGCTCGACTATGCTTCAGTCTATCACCCTCAAACTAACGGTCAAGTCGAACGAGCAAATGGTCTAATCATGAGTGACATTAAACCCAGATTAGTGCGGTCCCTCACGGAATCTAACACGCACTGGGTAGAGAAGCTCGACTCCGTACTCTGGGGGCTGCGGACCATGCCAAACCGAACTACCGGATTCACACCATTTTTTATGCTATACGGCGCAAAGGCAGTTTTGCCCTGCGATATAATTCATGACTCACCTTGCGTGCGCATGTACGAAGAAAGAGAAGCCGAGTTGGATCGGCAGGATAGTTTGGATGCCTTAGAGGAAGAGCGTGACGTGGCAAAATCCCGTTCCGCATTCTATCAGCAGCAGGCTCGAAGATATCATAGCAGAGAAGTACGGGCCAAAACTTACAATGTTGGCGAGCTAGTTCTACACCTGCCGGACAAGAAAAAGGACAAACTTAAGCCCAAATGGGAAGGTCCCTTCATCATTGACCAAGTCTTTACCGGCGGTGCATACTGTCTACGCAACGCATCTAACAACCGACTCGAGCCGAACCCATGGAACGCAGCCCGTCTCCGAAGATTCTACGCCTAGCGCCGGACTCATAGTTCGTCTCCTTCCTCCGTCCACCTTTCATATATTTTCGCTGTCTTTTGTTTCCCTCCTTTTTCCTCCCTCTTTCAGTAAAAGCCTTTGAGGGCTGATCTGCGCATTGTTCGCACACACTTGATGCATTACTCGCACTCGTTATACCTGGGGGCTTCTTTAACAGAAGCCTATTTATACGGGCTTCATGCCCAACACATGTGTCATACTTCCGCATGTACCTTTTACTCACCATTATATGCATCGATATGACTTAAGTTTTGGCCAAGCTGGGTTGCCTGGCTCCTATGCTTACCCCTACGTTCCCAATTGTTCGGCTAGCAGGTAAAGGGAGCACCTCTGCGATTGTTACTGCCGGGTCAGCCGGATGTGTACCTCAGACTGGGTGAAGCCGAAGGCTAGCGTTCTTAAGGGAATATTCGGTCGGTGACTTGAAAGATGATTTATTACTTATTTATTTATCTGCCCCCAGATGCTTTTTCTGCTCCTTTCGCAGTCCGGACATGCACTTTAGGGCATGCCTCCTAGGGAAAGGAACCCCTAATGGAACTATTCTCCCTGGAAGATGTTTCTTACTAACCATGTAATATAACATAGCTAGTTGGGCACTTGTCTGATAAAGCACTTATGACCCCTACGCCTGGTCTCCATGCATGCCCCGGTTTTTGTATAACCATGAGGGTATTCGAACACACTCCGGACCGTTGGGTCCCGAGGTCGAAGCGAAAAGGTCCGCAAAGACAAACGATCTACAATCCGGCTAGAAGGCATTTTACATGTCATTTTAAATTACATCGTCAAACTGACTGATTGTACTCCTCTTCAATCCCATCTAACAGGCTGTCTAGTTTACAGTCCCGTTGGGAATATTTCGCGGCCAACTCTACTTGGCCATACATCAGGCTCACAGGGATCTCCTTCCCATCGGGCCCCACAGGACCGACCTCGGCCATGTGGTTTGGATCAGCCTTCGTGTACTGCGTCTTCACCATGGCCCAGGCCTCCCTGGCGCCTTGACGGCAGGCCGATATCTTCCACAGACGGAAGCGCTACCGTACTCCCTGAAGCTTCTCCGCAAGCCCTCCAAAACCCTCGGGTAGGGAGACGGACGGCCATAAGGATTGAACGACGCCGCTCATCGCCTGCCGGACATGTTCGTGCAGTTGCAGCAGCTCAGGAAGAAGGTCACCCGTGGAACCAGGCATTTCCTCCGTCGGACGACCCGTGAGCACACCTACAGACACATTTCTGTCAATCTACTTCCTCGCTGAACTCTTCTTTTCAAAAGAGTTTGCTCAAGCACTTACTGTAAATGCCGCGACAAAGCCGTCAATTCTCCTTTACGGAGTTAGACAGCTGGACCCGAACATCTTTTAGTTCTTCGCCCAGCTGGGTGTTGGCCTCTTGGAGTTTGTTCCTCTCCTACTACACCCTCATAAGCACCTTCTCGCCGGCCTTCAGCTCGCGCAGTAGATGTTGCTTGTCCGGATCTAGTCCGGCACCCTCTGTAATATTATTGTCAGACTAAACGCACACGCCGCACTTCATAAACTACTTATCTTTTCGAAATATGTATTACCAGAGGGGGTCTCTGTGGCTCCCCCGGCGGTAGCTAGTGCGGCCTCAAGTTGGGCCTTGCATTCTTGAAGCTCCTGGGACAGGTGGGTATTCTTCTCCGTAAGATCCTGCATAACAAATGATCCTTAAATCAGTTAGTTAAACTATTTTAAGTCTCGGGGGCTACTAGCATATATAACTATTAAAATTCCACACCCGTATGTCTTTCACATACTGCCCCGTGGCTCTGGTCAAACCATCTTGAGCAGCACGGAGGTGCGCGTCTCCCGCATTAAAGGCATTCAATGCCTCTAGGGAGAAACATGCGTCACGAAGAACTGTCCGATGGCGCATGTGATTCATGGCGCTCTCCACCTCAGACCTGGTGGCGGACAGCCTGTCGGCATCCTCCATTGGAGGAGCATCCGGCTCGCGCCTTGCGCTGGCCTCCCCCTCCGGACCAGGTGTTGGAGCCTGGCTGGTGAAGGCTTGGTTGGCAACCTCTCCGGACACAGTCCGGCGAGCGCTCTTTCTCCTGGAAGAATCATGAGCATTAATATACCTCCCAGGAGTCTTTCCCTTAAAGACAATGGTGCGCCATACCTTTGCGGCGACGTTTTGATTCGCGCCGCACTCCTCTTCCGCCTGTTGGGCCGCACTGACCCTGGTTGGTCAGTCGCCGCGGACCTGGCTTCCCACCGTAAAGGCACCTCCTGCGAAGCGCTGTTGGTATACGGTGGTCAGAAATAAGCATTAAAAAGTAATGGTGTCAGGACTTCGATCGTACTCACCTGGGAAGCCGGAGGTAAACCGGGGTAGTCAGCCGTAATGGCGACTAGAGCATTGTCTATGCTGAGTTGGTGGAACACCCCGTCAATTAGCTCCACCTTTATGTCTGGATCCTCTCCGGAGGACGGATCAAGGGATCTTCCCGGATCCTCGGGTTGTGGAGTCGGGCTTTGTATGCCCTCCACATCTCGGCGCAATTCCTGCGTCGAAATCATAAAGTAAGAAACTTAACTTTGAAAGCACGGATCGGATATATAAAACGTCCGCTTACCCAGCTCCGAGGGTTATTCATGGAGAATCCATTCAATGGACTCGTGCGGAGGAAGTCCTCCTTCCCCCCCTTGTACAAGCCGGACAGGATCTTCACCAGATCGGCGGTCGATCCCGGCCCCTTGCGGCCATGATGGGTGGCGTCATTCTCCCCGTTGAAATCCCACATGGGGTGGCCCCTATATTGGAGTGGCTGCACCCCTCGCATAATGCATGTGGCCATGACTCCAATCATGGTCAATCCGGAGTGGGCCAGTAACCTCATCCGGCCCATAAGATATTGGACGCTCCTATCATCTTCCCGTTGAGGGCTCCGCGGGCGCCAACTCAGGCGTTTCTTCAGAGGAGCGTTACTAAACTCCGGGACCCGGTAGCGGGGCGTGTTCCATATAGAACCATTTCGAAGGCCAGTCTTCGGACGCCTTCTTCGGGGTTCCGGATAGATATCTGGTCCCGGTGATGCGCCATATTTTGGCTCCACCCACTTGATATATCGACCCCTTGTGAGAACGGGGTACGAGGCAAAACAATCTCT
Source organism: Triticum dicoccoides (assembly GCF_002162155.2). Classification (NCBI taxonomy): domain Eukaryota; kingdom Viridiplantae; phylum Streptophyta; class Magnoliopsida; order Poales; family Poaceae; genus Triticum; species Triticum dicoccoides. Next base: position 373,170,113 of record NC_041393.1, read on the forward strand.
TCCACAGCGCAAAATGGGGCTCGATGCCCAAGAACAGCTCGCAAAGAGCTACAAAGCCCGCGATGCTTATTCGCGCAGCTAGGGGGTAAAACGTAAAAATACCCTGGCTTTTCGCATTCATACGACACGTGGAAGAGGGCCAATATAGGACGTAGAATATAAGGGGAGCAACATTTATAAGGAAACCGGACACTATTCGGCAAACACATGGAATATGGAGGAGAACCCGCCTTGCAAACGCCGAAGACAATATACGCGCCGGACTTGTCGTCATTGAAGCCTGGTTCGGGGGCTACTGAGGGAGTCCTGGACTAGGGGGTGTCCGGATAGCCGAACTATCATCATCGGCCGGACTCCAAGACTATGAAGATACAAGATTGAAGACTTCGTCCCGTGTCCGGAGGGGACTTTCCTTGGCGTGGAAGGCAAGCTTGGCGATACGGATATGTAGATCTCCTACCATTGTAAGCAACTCTGTGTAACCCTAGCCCTCTCCAGTGTCTATATAAACCGGATGGTTTTAGTCCATAGGAAGAACAACAATCATACCATAGGCTAGCTTCTAGGGTTTAGCCTCCTTGATCTCGTGGTAGATCTACTCTTGTAATACCCACATCATCAATATCAATCAAGCAGGATGTAGGGTTTTACCTCCATCAAGAGGGCCCGAACCTGGGTAAAACATCGTGTCCCTTGTCTCTTGTTACCATCCGCCTAGACGCACAGTTCGGGACCCCCTACCCGAGATCCGCCGGTTTTGACACCGACACAGGGCATCATAATCGAGCCTAGGCGTGTGGCACCATGGTGCGACCCGCCGCTCCAGGCACGTCCACGGGAAAAGGTGAGCTGCCAGGTGGTGCAGCGGCCTCACGGAGAAGCACACGTGCTTCCGGCGAGCGAGCACCAGGCCCAAGCTCCACCTCCTCGATGGGCCCCCGTGGCTGATATGTTTCCAACGTATCTATAATTTTGATTGTTCCATGCTATTATATTACCTGTTTTTGATGCTTATGGGCTTTATTCTACATAATTATATCATTTTTGGGACTAACCTACTAACCGGAGGCCCAGCCCATATTGCTATTTTTTGCCTATTTCAGTATTTCGAAGAAAAGGAATATCAAACAGAGTCCAAACGGAATGAAACCTTTGGGAGCGTTATTTTTGGAACAAATCTGATCTGGAGAGCCTAGAGTGCAAGTCAAGAAAGCTCTGAGGGCCCCACGAGATAGGAGGGCCCCCCTGTAGGGCGCGCCCCCCTGTCTCGTGGGCCCCTCGGGCGTCCACAGATGTACTTCTTCTTCCTATATATACCTATGGACCCCGAAAACATCTAGGGGTACCACGAAACACAATTTCCACTACCGTAACCTTCTATATCCGCGAGATCCCGTCTTGGATCCTTCGTCGGCACTCTGCCGGAGGGGGAATCGACCATGAAGGGCCTCTACATCAACATCCTTGCCCCTCCTATGAGTTGTGAGTAGTTTACCACAGACCTACGGGTCCATAGTTATTAGCTAGATGGCTTCTTCTCTCTTTTTGGATCTCAATACAATGTTCTCCCCCTCTCTTGTGGAGATCTATTCGATGTAATCTCTTTTTGCGGTGTGTTTGTCAAGATCCGATGAATTGTGAGTTTATGATCAGATTTATCTATGGTTATTAATTGAATCTTCTCTGAATTCTTTTATGTATGATTGAGTTATCTTTGCAAGTCTCTTCGAATTATCGGTTTGGTTTGGCCTACTAGATTGATCTTTCTTGCCATGGGAGAAGTTCTTAGCTTTGGGTTCAATCTTGCGGTGTTCTTACCCAGTGACAGAAAGGGTTGCAAGACACGTATTGTATTGTTGCCATCGAGGATAACAAGATGGGGTTTATATCATATTGCATGAGTTTATCCCTCTACATCATATCATCTTGATTAATGTGTTACTCCGTTCTTATGAACTTAATACTCTAGATGCATGCTGGATAGCGGTCGATGTATGGAGTAATAGTTGTAGGTGCAGGCCGGAGTCGGTCTACTTGTTTTGGATGTGATGCCTATATACATGATCATGCCTAGATAACGTCATAATTATTCTCTTTTCTATCAACTGCTTGACAGTAATTTGTTCACCCACCGTAATACTTATGCTCCCGAGAGAAGCCTCTAGTGAAACCTATGGCCCCCGGGTCTATCTCTTAATATATTTGTTTTCAATTTACTTTTATTTGCATCTTTACTTTCTTGCGTCTATATTATAAAATACCGAAAATATATTTATTTTATCATACTATCTTTATCAGATCTCACGTTCGCAAGTGGCCGTGAAGGGATTGACAACCCCTTTATTGCGTTGGTTGCGAGTTCTCAGTTTGTTTGTGTAGGTGCATGGGACTTTTGAGGAGCCTCCTACTGGATTGATACCTTGGTTCTCAAAAACTGAGGGAAATACTTACGCTACACTTGCTGCATCACCCTCTCCTCTTCGGGGAAAACCAACGTAGCTCAAGACGTAGCAAGAAGGATTTCTGGTGCCGTTGCCGGGGAGGTCTTCGCTCAAGTCAAGACATACCAAGTACCCATCACAAACTCATCTCCCTCGCATTTACATTATTTGCCATTTGCCTCTCGTTTTCCTCTCCCCCACTTCACCCTTGCCGTTTTATTCGCCCTCTCTTTCCCAATCCCCTCCTCTCTTTTTCGCTTGCCTCTTTTTGTGTGCTTGTTTGCTGTTTGACCTTATGGCTATGCGTAAGGGGCCTGAACACCTTCTCAGAAGGATGGATGAGATTGAATCAAATATTAGAAGCTTTATGAATTTGCAATTTGAGCATAATAATTTCTTTAGAAAAGAGCTTAAGGAACAAAAAAGTTTTTTGGGATTTATGAACAAAGAGCTTGATGATATGAATAAAGAATTCTATGGTGTTAACGCTCAAATTACCTGGCTTGAAAATGCTATAGCCAAAATTTCTGACAAGCAAGCCACCTTAGTCAATAAGATGGCCGCTAAACTAGAAAAATTACATGAAAATAATGATGAGGATCTTAAAGTTATTGATGCGTCTCCTATTATATCTATGTTTTGCAATATGAATTTTGATGATTATGGGACTGATGATGAATCAACTTTGCCTAGAAGGCTCCCAAAAATTCAGAGTCTTTAGATCTTAATGCTAAATTTGGTAAAAGAGAGATTGGAGAATCCTCAACTTCTAATAATGTTGAACCTACTATCTCAGATTTCAAGGAATTTGATTATGATAATTACTCTTTAAAAGGTTGTATTTCCTTGTTGCAATCCGTTGTTAATTCTCCTCATGCTTATAGTCAAAACAAAGCTTTTACCAAACATATTGTTGATGCCTTGATGCAATCTTATGATGAAAAACTTAATTTGGAAGTTTCTATACCTAGAAAACTTAATGATGAGTGGGAACCTACTATAAAGATTAGAATTAAAGATTTTGAGTGTTTTGCTTTGTGTGATTTGGGTTCTAGTGTTTCCACAATTCCGAAAACTTTATGTGATATTCTAGATCTCCATGATCTTGATGATTGCTCGTTAAATTTGCATCTTGCGGATTACACCATTAAAAACCTATGGGAAGGATCAATGATGTTCTCATTGTTGCAAATAGAAATTTGGTGCCCGTAGATTTTATCGTTCTTGATATAGATTGCGATCTTTCTTGCCCTATTATTCTTGGTAGGCCTTTCCTTAGAACGATTGGTGCGATTATTGATATGAAGGAAGGGAACATTAGATTCCTATTTGCTTTAAACAAAGGCATGGAGCAATTTCCAAGAAATAAAGTCAGATTGCCTTATGAATCTATCATGCGTGCTACTTATGAATCAAGTGCCAAAGATGGTACTCGTTAGATCTATCCTTGCTTTTATGCCTAGCTAGGGGCGTTAAACGATAGCGCTAGTTGGGAGGCAACCCAATTTTTCTATATGTTGTTTGCTTTTGTTCCTATTTAGTGTTAAATTTTGTTTCTAATTTCTGTTTAGATGTGTTTTTATCTTTTGTTTAGTGTTTGAGCCAAGTAGAACCTATAGGATAAACTATGATGATGGTTGATTTGATTCTGCTGAAAAACAGAAACTTTGCGCTCACGAGAAAAAATTCAATAAATCACAGAAAACGATTTTGCATTGATTCTTTTTTCTTCTTATCAATAAACAATTTTTCAAGTACGTCCTATTTTGGTAGGACTTTTAGAGTTCCAGAAGTTTACGTTAGTTACGAATTTCTACAGACTATTCTGTTTTTGACAGATTCTGTTTTTCATGTGTTGTTTGCCTATTTCAATGCATCTATGGCTAATGAATTAGTTTATAAACCATAAGGAAGTTGGAATACAGTAGGTTTAACACCAAAATAAATAAAGAATGAGTTCATTACAGTACCTTATGTGGTGGTTTTTTTTTTCTTTCACTAACGGAGCTTATAAGATTTCCTGTTGAGTTTTGTGTTGTGAAGTTTTCAAGTTTTGGGTAAAGCTTTTATGGACTATGGAATAAAGAGTGGCAAGAGCCTAAGGTTGGGGATTCTTATGGCACCCCAAGATATTCAAGAATATCCAAAAGCCTAAGCTTGGGGATGCCCCGGGAAGGCATGCCCTCTTTCGTCTTCGTTCATTGGTAACTTTACTTGGAGCTATATTTTTATTCGCTACATGATATGTGTTTTGCTTGGAGCGTCGTGTATTATATTGGTCTTTGCTTGTTAGTTACCACAATCATCCTTGCTGTAACACACCTTTTTGGAGAAACCTATTTGATTAGAATTTTCTAGAATACTCTATGTGTTTCACTTATATCTTTTGAGCTTGATAGTTTTTGCTCTAGTGCTTCACTTATATCTTTTAGAGCATGGTGGTGGATTAATTTTATAGAAATTGCTAGTCTCTCATGCTTCACTTATATTATTTTGAGAGTCTCTTAGAATAGCATTGTATTTTCTATGGTTTTAATTTGGTCCTAGAATGATGAGCATCCAAGTTGGGTATAATAAAAACTATCATAGAAAGTGAATTGGATGCTATGATCAATTTGATGCTTGATAATTGTTTTGAGATATGGAGGTAGTAATATTAAAGTCATGCTAGTTGGGTGATTATGGATTTAAAGAATGCTTGTGTTAAAGTTTGTGATTCCCGTAGCATGCACTTATGGTGAACCGTTTTGTGATGAAGTTGGATTACAATTTTATTTATTGATTGTCTTCCTTATGAGTGGCAGTCGGGGACGAGCGATGGTCTTTTCCGACCAATCTATCCCCCTAGGAGCATGCGTGTAGTGCTTTGGTTTTTGATGACTTCTAAATGTTTACAACAAGTATATGAGTTCTTTTGATTAATGTTGAGTCCATGGATTATACGCACTCCTTTGACCCCTCCATTATTGCTAGCCTCTCTTGTATCGTGCAACTTTCGCCGGTACCATACACCCACCTTATACCTTTCTCAAAACAGCCACCATACCTACCTATTATGGCATTTCCATAGCCATTCTGAGATATATTTCCATGCAACTTTCCACCGTTCCGTTCATATGACACACATTAATTTTGTCATATTGCTCTTTGCATGATCATGTAGTTGACATCGTATCTGTGGCAAAGCCACCATCATATTCTTCATACATGTCGCTCTTGATTCATTGCATATCCCGGTATACAGCCGGAGGCATTCACCTAGAGTCATATCTTGTTCTAGCTTTGAGTTGTAAATCCATAAAAGTGTGATGATCTTCATGATTAGAGCATTGTCCCAGTGAGGAAAGGATGATGAAGACTATGATTCCCCCACAAGTCGGGATGAGACTTCGGACTTTGAAAAAAGAAAAAGAAAAAAAAAGGGAAGGCCAAAGAAAAAAAAAGAGAAGGCCAAAATGAAAAAAAAGAATGAGAGAAAAAGAGAGGAGGGGCAATGCTACTATCTCTTTTTCCACACTTGTGCTTCAAAATAGCACCATGATCTTCATGATAGAGAGTCTCATATGTTGTCACTTTCATTTACTAGTGGGAATTTTTCATTAAAGAACTTGGCTTGTGTATCCCAATGATGGGCTTCCTCAAAATTCCCTAGGTCTTCGTGAGCGAGCAAGTTGGATGCACACCCACTAGTTTTCTTTTGTTGAGCTTTCATATATTTATAGCTCTAGTGCATCCGTTGCATGGCAATCCCTACTCACTCACATTGATATCTATTAATGGGTATCTCCATATCCCGTTTATACGCCTAGTTGATGTGAGACTATCTTCTCCTTTTTTGTCTTCTCCACAACCACCGTTCTATTCCACATATAGTGCTATGTCCATGGCTCACACTCATGTATTGCGTGAAAGTTGAAAGAGTTTGAGATTATTAAAGTATGAAACAATTGCTTGGCTCGTCATCGGGGTTGTGCATGATTAAATACTTTGTGTGATGAAGATAGAGCATAGCCAGACTATATGATTTTGTAGGGATAACTTTCTTTTGGCCATGCTATTTTGAGAAGACATGATTACTTGCTTGGTATGCTTGAAGTATTACTATTCCTTATGTCAATATGAACTTTTATTTTGTATTATTTGCATCTAAACATTCATGCCACCATGAAAGAAAATTACATTATGAATTATGCTAGGTAGCATTCCACATCAAAAATTCTCTTTTTATCATTTACCTACTCGAGGACGAGCAGGAATTAAGCTTGGGGATGCTTGATACGTCTCCAACGTATCTATAATTTTTGATTGTTCCATGCTATTATATTACCTATTTTGGATGCTTATGGGCTTTATTCTACGTATTTATATCATTTTTGGGACTAACCTACTAACCGGAGGCCCAACCCATATTGCTGTTTTTTTGCCCATTTCAGTATTTCGAAGAAAAGGAATATTAAAAGGAGTCCAAATGGAATGAAATCTTCGGGAGCGTTATTTTTGGAACAAATCTGATCCGGAGAGCCTGGAGTGCAAGTCAAGAAAGCTCCGAGGGCCCCACGAGATAGGAGGGCATGCCCCCCTGTAGGGCGCGCCCCCTGTCTCGTGGGCCCCTCGGGCGTCCACCGACGTACTTCTTCTTCCTATATATACCTACGGACCCCGAAAACATCCAGGGGCACCACGAGACACAATTTCCACCACCGTAACCTTCTGTATCCGCGAGATCCCATCTTGGAGCCTTCGCCGGCACTCTGCCGGAGGGGGAATCGACCATGGAGGGCCTCTACATCCACATCCTTGCCCCTCCTATGAGTTGTGAGTAGTTTACCACAGACCTACGGGTCCATAGTTATTAGCTAGATAGCTTCTTCTCTCTTTTTGGATCTCAATACAATGTTCTCCCCCTCTCTTGTGGAGATCTATTCGATGTAATCTATTTTTGCGGTGTGTTTGTCAAGATCCGATGAATTGTGAGTTTATGATCAGATTTATCTATGGTTATTAATTGAATCTTCTCTGAATTCTTTTATGTATGATTGAGTTATCTTTGCAAGTCTCTTTGAATTATCGGTTTGGTTTGGCCTACTAGATTGATCTTTCTTTCCATGGGAGAAGTGCTTAGCTTTGGGAACAATCTTGCGGTGTTCTTACCCAGTGACAGAAAGGGTTGCAAGACACGTATTGTATTGTTGCCATCGAGGATAACAAGATGGGGTTTATATCATATTGCATGAGTTTATCCCTCTACATCATATCATCTTGCTTAATGCGTTACTCCGTTCTTATGAACTTAATACTCTAGATGCATGTTGGATAGCGGTCGATGTGTGGAGTAATAGTAGTAGATGCAGGCAGGAGTCGGTCTACTTGTTTTGGATGTGATGCCTATATACATGATCATGCCTAGATAACGTCATAATTATTCGCTTTTCTATCAACTGCTTGACAGTAATTTGTTCACCCACCGTAATACTTATGCTCTCGAGAGAAGCCTCTAGTGAAACCTATGGCCCCCGGGTCTATCTCTTATCATATTTGTTTTCAATTTACTTTTATTTGCATCTTCACTTTCTTGCATCTATATTATAAAATACCAAAAATATATTTATCTTATCATACTATCTTTATAAGATCTCACTTTCGCAAGTGGCCGTGAAGGGATTGACAACCCATTTATTGCGTTGGTTGCGAGTTCTCAGTTTGTTTGTGTAGGTGCGTGGGACTTTTGAGGAGCCTCCTACTGGATTGATACCTTGGTTCTCAAAAACTGAGGGAAATACTTATTCTACACTTGCTGCATCACCCTCTCCTCTTCAGGGAAAACCAACGCTATCTCAAGACGTAGCAGTGGCCACAACAAGATGTCGCGCGTTCACCTCGGAGCTTCGCAACGTCATCTGGCCGAGCAAGTTCAAACCTGACCTGCCTCCACGCTATGACGGCACCACCGACCCCGCCAAGTTCCTGCAGCTCTACAAGCTGAGCATCGAGGCGACCAGCGGCGACGAGAAGATCATGGTGAAGTGGTTCCCCACGGCCCTCAAGGATGGCGTGCGCTCCTGGCTCCTGAATCTCCATGTAGGTTCGGTCTCTTCCTGGGAGGAGATGCGCGGCCGCTTCATCGCCAACTTCTAGGGCACTCGCGACCGCCCGCCGGCCGCGGGTGACCTGCGACGCATCAAGCAGCAGCCTGGAGAGACCCTGCACTTCAACAACGTCCGCCTCAAGATCCCTAAGGTGTCGGACGAGGCCATCATTTTAGCATTCACTGATGGCGTCCGCTATGTCAAGATGAAGGAGGAGCTCGCCATCCACGAGGATCTCTGCACAGCCCTTGAGATGTTCAACATGGCAAACAAGTGTGCGAGGGCAGAGGAGGGGTGCCTCTCCCTCCTCGAGCTCCCTGATGCTGACCTAGAAGACAAGAAGGCCAAGGCGAAGGACATGAAGAGCAAGGCGCCGGCCGTACTCACGGCCGAGCCAGAAATGAAGCACGGTTGCGACTAGCCCGAGTCATCCCAAAGCAACCGACCATTCTGCGTCTTCCACAACGTCCACAGCCACAATACAAACAACTGCCAGGAGCTCAGGGCCATCCGTGACAGGCGCCTTGGTCGATGTCCCGAGCGCAACGATCGAGGCTACGACCGTGGAGGTGTACGAGATGGAGGATGCTAGGACGAACACGACCGCCAAGACCGCCAATATCGAGGCAATGTCAGTATTCCTCCACTGCCTAGACCGCCAAGAAGGAACAAAGATCATCACCAGGACGAGGGAGTTGGGGGCTTCCAGGAGCCTCGACCATCGCCTGGATCCTGGGCAGTTCGCAGGCCCCAGCTTTTCACCACATCTTCAAGCAGTTCGCGCGCAAGGTGAACGTGGAGCTCCCCAAGCCCGAAGCAACTCGCCGGCTCGGGTGGTCCAAATGCACAATCACCTTCAGCTCCTCAGACCAGCTCAAGTGCGTGGCCACTGCCTGCGTGCTCCCCGTGCTTTGTTTGCCTGTCATCAGTAACGTGGTCGTCACCAAGACTCTCATCAATGGTGGAGCAGGGCTCAACGTTCTCTCTGTTCAAACGTTTGGCAGGCTCCAAGTGCCGTACTGCCAGCTTCAACCTACCAAGCCATTCTCAGGAGTGACCGATGGTTCCACACACACCCGATAGGGCAGGTCCGCCTCCCTGTCACCTTCGGCTAACGCAACAACTACCACAGCGAGCTCATCGAGTTCGACGTCATCGACATTCGCCTGCCGTACAACGCTATCCTAGGGTACCCAGCACTAGCCAAGTTCATGGCAGCAATGCACCACAGCTACAATATCCTCAAGATGCCTGGAAGCGGCAACATCATCACGGTCGCTTGTCAGGAAAAGCACGTGGTGTGCTCCCTCAAGCGCGCCTACCAGGCTACAGCAGTCGAGAACCCTGAAGATGAGGGTTGTGTTCTCCCTCCTAAGGTCGCCCCCAAGATGAAGAAGCTGCAGTTGGGTCAGGGATCTTGCTAGGAAGCATCACTTAACAGTGCTACACTGATCCTCGTGTCCCTGGACGGGGCTCCTTCACCTATCGCATAGAAGGCGTGCCCGGCGCCCCACTCAGGCTGGGCTCGGGGGCTTTCCTCCGGAGGGCCCTAAACCTAGCCAGCGTCACGAGGGAGGTTCTCGGGCACCATGTGGAGGCGTGCTTCAGCGCACGTTTCTCAGGAAAAGGCATCGAGCGGAAGGCGCCAGGCATTCAGGAGTTCATCAACAAGGTAATCGAGGAGATTCAAGAGGCAAGGGTTCTACAGGGCGATCACCGCCTACCGCGAGGTGCGCCTCACTACCCTGGTGAGGGTAAGGAGTTCTGCATCTGCATCGACATCCCAGGGCTCAACAGGGCCACATCTCGCCATCTCTTTTGGCCGTCTCGTGTCGGCTGATGCGAGGGTCCGCTTCATAGCTATGTTCGCATGCCCTTCGGCCTACCGAGCGCGGCTGCGGTGTTCCAGCACTACATGCAGGACGCCCTGACAGCTCGCGAGGACAGACACCAGGCGACCCTGGCGAAGATGGAGGTGAATCTTCTAGAGCCTCCTGGGCCCCCTGGGCCTCCTGAGGCTCGGGGCCAAGGCGACTCATGAGGAACGACTCCAGCAGCGCGCGTCTTCTACAACCTCGACAACTCTTCAACGATAGTACCGGGTGGCATCTCTCTAGTTCGTTCAGTTTGGGAGCGCCCCTTGGGCTGCATCATTCCCTAGTCGTGTGGGTCCGTCCCTGCGACATGTATATCTTTTGCGCCTATTAGAACTAGTTTACCTTCCTTTCCAAGATACCTTGAGATTATCAACCGCCCGACCAACGCTTCATCACCAAGAATGTCTCGCGCCCTTGCGAGTCCTCCTATGACCGCCTCATGATTAAGGACTGGCACGGAGTCTGTGCTCGGGTCCGTCCTTGAAGTGTCGCTAAATCCAAGAGGCTAAGCTATGGCTCACGGGCCAGTCCCCGTGTATGTCACCTCCCATGGCCCTTGGTGCCTTGTTCTCGCATGAGCTAATCGCGGGCGGATGAGTGAGGGCGCGCGACCTAGTACCCCCGTCGCCACAGGAACCACGCGCTGGCTGTTTTTCCTTAGGATCTTTGCATTAGAAGACTGGGCACGGCGTGTGTGCTCGGGTCCGTCCCTGCAGCGTCGATAGACCCACCGGCTGAGCTCTGTCTGGCAGGCCGGCCCCGTTCACGTCACCTCCTGGGGTCGTTGGTGTCTGGCCTTCTCATCCAATAACCTCGGGAGGCTCACTCGGCGCAGGCTTCCTAACCATCTTGCAGGACTGACACAAGTTCTCCCAATCAAGTTCAGGCGCAACCCGCCTTGAGGTAGGGCCTCATGAGTCCTGCGCTAGCTCACGAGTTCGCATGCACACCTCCTCCAGCCCTGCCGTGCAAGCCATGTGTCAGGGCGGGGCTGTATACGCCCCGGGGGCTCTCCTTAGAGGGAGCCCCCTCCCGCGCACCAGCGGAAGCGCCATGCTCTGCGCAGGCCATCGACATTGCCAAGGAGAGGTTATGCCCATGCAAGAGCGGAAGCACTATGCTCCACGCTGGTGATAAACAACTAGGGGTGGCCTCTGATAACCCACAAGTGTAGGGGATCGCAACAGCTTTCGAGGGTAAAGTATCCAACCCAAATTTATTGATTCGACACAAGGGGAGCCAATGAATATTCTTGAGTATTAGCAGTTGAGTTGTCAATTCAACCACACCTGGATAACTTAGTATCTGCAGCAAGGTATTTAGTAGCAAAGTAGTATGATAAAAAAGTTAACAGTAGAAAAAGTAAAGATAAATGTTTTTGGGGTTTTGTAGTAGTTGTAACAGTAGCAATGGAAAATTAAATAAGCAAAGAACAATATATGAAAAGCTCGTAGGCAATGGATCAGTGATGGATAATTATGCCGGATGTGATTCCTCATGTAATAGCTATAACATAGGGTGACACAGAACTAGCTCCAATTCATCAATGTAATGTAGGCATGTATTCCGTAAATAGTCATACGTGCTTATGGAAAAGAACTTGCATGGCATCTTTTGTCCTACCATCCCGTGGCAGCGGGGTCCTAGCGGAAACTAAGGGATATTAAGGCCTCCTTTTAATAGAGAACCGGACCAAAGCATTAACACATAGTGAATACATGAACTCCTCAAACTATGGTCATCACCGAGAAGTATCCCGATTATTGTCACTTCGGGGTTGTCGGGTCATAACACATAATAGGTGACTATAGACTTGCAAGATAGGATCAAGAACACACATATATTCATGAAAACATAATAGGTTCAGATCTGAAATCATGGCACTCGGGCCCTTGTGACAAGCATTAAGCATAGCAAAGTCATAGCAACATCAATCTCAGAACATAGTGGATACTAGGGATCAAACCCTAAGAAAACTAACTTGGTTACATGGTAAATCTCATCCAACACATCACCGTCCAGCAAGCCTACGATGGAATTACTCACGCATGGCGGTGAGCATCATGAAAGTGGTGATGGAGGATGGTTGATGATGACGACGGCGACGAATTCCCCTCTCTGGAGCCCTGAATGGACTCCAGATCAGCCCTCCCGAGAGAGATTAGGGCTTGGCGGCGGCTCCGTGTCGTAAAACGCGATGAAACTTTCTCTCCAATTTTTTCTCCCTGAGACGGAATAAATGGAGTTGGAGTTGAGCTCGGTAGAGGTCCAGGGGGCCCATGAGATAGGGGGCCGTGCCCTCCAGGGGGGGGGCGCCCCCCTGTCTTGTGGACAAGCCCTGGGCCCCCTGGTGTATTTCTTTCGCCCAGAAATTCTTATTAATTCCAAAAAGTGCCTCTGTGGATTTTCAGGACATTCCGAGAACTTTTCTTTTCTACACATAAAACAACATCATGGCAGTTCTGCTGAAAATAGCGTCAGTCCGAGTTAGTTTCATTCAAATCATGCAAATTAGAGTCCAAAACAAGGGCAAAAGTGTTTGGAAAAGTAGATACGTTGGAGACGTATCAACTCCCCCAAGCTTAATCCTTTGCTTGTCCTCAAGCAATTCAGTTGATAAACTAAAAGTGATAAAGAAAAACTTTTACAAACTCTATTTGCTCTTGTTGTTGTAAACATGAAAACCCATCATTCAGGTTCAGCAAATACTATGAACTAACCATACTAACAATAACACCTAGGTCTCACAATTACTCATATCAATAGCATAATCAGCTAGAAAGCCATAATAATAAAACTCGGATGACAACACTTTCTCAAAACAGTCATAACATGATATAACAAAATGGTATCTCGCTAGCCCTTTCTGAGACTGCAAAACATAAATGCAGAGCACCTTTAAAGATCAACGACTGAGTAAACATTGTAATTCATGGTAAAAGAGATCCAGTCAAGTCATACCCAATATAAACCAATAGTAATGAATGCAAATGACAGTGTGCTCTCTAGTGGGTGCTTTTTAATAAGAAGGGTGATGAGTCAACATAAAAGTAAATAGATAGGCCCTTCGCAGAGGGAAGCAGGGATTTGTAGAGGTGCTAGAGCTTGATTTTAAAATAGAGATTGAATAACATTTTGAGCGGCATACTTTTACTGTCAACGCAACAACTATGAGATGGTTGTATCTTCCATACTACATGCATTATAGGCAGTTCCCAAACAGAATGGTAAAGGTTTATACTCCCCCAACCACCAACAAGCATCAATCCATGGCCTGCTCGAAACAACGAGTGCCTCCAACTAACAACAGCCCTGGGGGAGTTTTGTTTAATTATTTTGATTTGCTTTGATCTTTTTGGATCATGGGACTGGGCATCCCGGTTACCGGCCCTTTCTCATGAATGAGGAGCGGAGTCCACTCCTCGCGAGAATAACCCACCTAGCATGGAAGATATAGGCATCCCTAGTTGTAACATGAGCTTCTCGAGCATACAAAACAGAATTTCATTTGAAGGTTTGGAGTTTGGCGCATACAATTTACTTGGAATGGCAGGTAAGTACCGCATATAGGAAGATATGGTGGACTCATGTGGAACAACTTTTCGGTTTAAGGAGTTTGGATGCACAAGCAGTATTCCCGCTTAGTACAGGTGAAGGCTAGCAAAAGACTGGGAAGCGACCAACTGAGAGAGCGACAACATTCATGAACATGCATTAAAATTAATTCACACCAAATAAAAAGCATGAGTAGGATATAATCCACCATGAACATAAATATCATGAAGGCTATGTTGATTTGATTCAACTACATGCGTGAACATGTGCCAAGTCGAGTCACTCAATTCACTCAAAGGAGGATACCATCCCATCATACCACATCATATTTATTCTAATAGCATGTTGGCACGCGAGGTAAACCATTATAACTCATAGCTAATCAAGCATGGCACAAGAAACTATAATCTCTAAATGTCATTGCAAATATGTTTACTTCATAATAGCTGACTCAGAAACGATGAACTCATCATTTTTACAAAAACAAGAGAGGTCGAGTTCATACCAGCTTTTCTCATCCCAATAAGTCCATCATATATCGTCATTATTGCCTTTCACTTGCACGACCGAACGTTGTGTATAATAATAAGAGTGCACGTGCATTGGACTAAGCTGGAATCTGCAAGCATTCAACTCAAAAGAGAAGACAAGTAATATGGGCTCTAAGTTAAATAAACAATCATGCATATGAGAGCTACTAAGCATTTTCAATATGGTCTTCTCGACCCCCAAAGGAAAGAAAAGAAAATAAAACTATTTACAGGGAAAGCTCCCAACAAGAAAGAAGAAGAACTAGAAATCTTTTTGGGTTTTCATTTTAATTTCTACTACAAGCATAGAAATTAAACTAACTAATTTTTTTTGGTTTTTCTCAAGGTTTATCAAACACACAAGAAGAAAACTAGAAAAAGGAATTTAAACTAGCATGGATAATACAATGAAGAGAGTATGTGCACCGACGACCAGTGTGTGAACATGAATGTAAAGTCGGTGAGAAATACGTACTCCCCCAAGCTTAGGCTTTTGGCCTAAGTTGGTCTAATACCAAGGATCGCCTGGCTGATATCCATAAGTGAAACCGGGGTTGTACTGAGATGCAGCGGCAACCGCCTCCTGAGCTGCAGCGTGTTGGCGAGATGCCTCCACTCCCCTCTCATATTCAGCTGCTTCCTCCCTGGTGACAACATATCTTCCTTTTGCATGATAATCAAAAAGGTAGGGAGCAGGAAGAGTAACAGGGACGACGTTGCGTCTGTCATAGATTAGTCGAAAATGGAGGAATTGTTCATTCCTCCCAAGAAAATGATGATTAAACATAGCTTCTTTATCCAAATAAATAGGAGGTAAAATCATATCCCCCTCTCGTGGGGATATATTAAGATAATTAGCCACAAGGGTTGCATAAATTCCTACAAATAAATCTCCCTTTCTGCTATTATTCTGCAACCTACGTGCAACTATTGCCCCAAAGTTATAACCTTTATAACCTGAAATAGCACTCTTGAGGACACACAGATCAGGGACACACATGTGACAAGCTTCGTCCTTACCGTTAATGCATCTACCAATAAAGAGAGCAAAATAATGTATAGCCGGAAAATGAATGCTCCCTATGGTAGCTTGTGCTATGTCCCTAGATTCTCCCACAGTAATACTAGCAAGAAAATCTCTAAATTCAGATTTGTGAGGATGATTTATATTACCCCACTGCGGGAGTTTGCAAGCAGTTGTGAAATCCTCTAAATCCATGGTATAAGATGTATCATAAATATCAAACAAGACACTAGGAGTATTACGCGTACAATTATATTGGAACCTCCGCACAAAGGAATCAGTCAATTGATAGTACTGAAGACACTTATCTTGTAAGAAGTCCTCCAGCTCGGCATTACGCACATACGCGTCAAATTCCTCCTTGAAGCCCGCTTCGACCATAAAATCATCGGATGGGCACTCACAAGCCCGTACATTTGCGTCCCTCGGCAATTCAACATCTTGCTCACGTATAGCAATCCTAGGCCCTTTCTTCACTGAGGAACCACCTTGGTACATTCTTCTAAGCATATTTCTTTTTCTGAAATAAATCTGAAATTTTAGTAACTTCAAAATAAAAGTGCATAAAACTAAACAAGATTGATAGCAACTACTCCCACAAGTGCCTAGAGCCTATATCATGCATTGGAATTGCTTGGGACCTAAAAAATTTAACATGCAAGCTCAAGAACAAGGTCACCTATGCAGCAAAAAATTGCAATGAATAAAGCACTAGAACAAAAACTAATTGGACCAATGGAGGAGTCACATACCAAGCAACAATCTCCCAAAGCAGTTTTGTGAATGGAGCTTTGAGCAAGGAGATCGAAGATGAAGTGTGTGGATACTGGCATAAGTGGAGGGGGGGCACCAGGGGGCCACGAGATAGGGGGCGCGCCCTATAGGGGGGCACCCTCCACTCTCGTGGCCTGGTGCTTGCCCCTCCTGCAGTGATTTCAGTGCCTAAAATCCTCAAATATTCCAGAAAAAAACATACTAAATTTGCAGGGCATTTGGAGCACTTTTATTTTCGGACTATTTTTTAATGCATGGATAATTCAGAAAACAGACAGATAATACTATTTTTTTCTTTATTTATTCTAAATAACAGAAAGTAAAAAGAGGGTACAGAAGGTTGTGCCTTCTAGTTTCATCCATCTCATGATCATCAAAATGAATCCACTAACAAGGTTGATCAAGTCTTGTTAACAAACTCATTCCGAATAACACGGAACCGGAGAAATTTTGAATAACACTAAGTTACCTCAACGGGGATATGAAAATCCCTAACAATAAGAATATCATACTTTTTCTTGACAGTAGGGAGAGGAAATTCAAAACCTCCAATAATGATAGTTGGAACTTTTTCAATAGAATTGATGCTATGAACTTGAGATTGTTTCCTCGGAAAGTGTACGGTATGCTCATTACCATTTACATGAAAAGTGAAATTGCCTTTGTTGCAATCAATAACAGACCCTGCAGTATTCAAAAAAGGCCTACCAAGGATAATCGACATATTATCGTCCTCAGGAATATCAAGAATAACAAAGTCCGTTAGGATAGTGACATTTGCAACCACAACAGGCACATCCTTACAAATACCGACAGGTATAGCAGTTGATTTATCAGCAATTTGCAAATATATTTCAGTAGGTGTCAACTTATTCAATTCAAGTCTACGATATAAAGAGAGAGGCATAACACTAACACCGGCTCCAAGATCACATAAAGCAGTTCTAACATAATTTCTTTTAATGTAGCATGGTATAGTTGGGACACCCGGATCTCCAAGTTTCTTTGGTATTCCACCCTTAAAAGTGTAATTAGCAAGCATGGTGGAAATTTCAGCTTCCGGTATCTTTCTTTTGTTTGTAATGATATCCTTCATATACTTAGCATAAGGATTTACTTTCAGCATATCAGTTAAGCGCATATGTAAGAAAATAGGTCTACTCATTTTAGCAAAGCGCTCAAAATCCTCATCATCCTTTGACTTGGATAGTTTAGGAGGAAAGGGCATGGGTTTCTGAACCCATGGTTCTCTTTCTCTACCGTGCTTACTAGCAACAAAATCTCTCTTATCATAACGTTGATTCTTTGATGGTGGGTTATCAAGATCAACAGCAGGTTCAACCTCTACTTCATTATTTTTGCTAGGTTGAGCATCAACATGAACATTATCATTAACATTATCACTAGGTTCATGTCCATCACCTGATTGAGTTTCAGCATCAGAAATAGAAATACCATTGGGATTCTCAGCAAAGTCATTTTTGCTAGTGTCTACAGTAGGTCCACTAGAAGCATGCAAAGTCCTATCATTTTTCTTTTTCTTCTTTTTAGAAGAACTAGGTGCCTCTAAATTATTTCTCTGAGAATCTTGCTCGATTCTCGTAGGGTGGCCTTCAGGATACAAAGGTGCCTGAGTCATTCTACCAGTTCTAGTAGCCACTCTAACAGCAAAGTCATTTTTATTATTTAATTCCTCAAGAAAAACTTTCTTCTCTAGCCATAAAGTCATCAAATTCATCTAAGCAAGGGCTATGAAATTTAGTAGAGGGTATTTCAACTTTATCATATCTATAGAGAGAATTTACCTTTACTACCTGTGTAGGGTTATCAAGACAATATGGTTCTTCAACAAGTGGTATATTAAGACCATGTATTTCTTCAATAGGAGGTAAATTCTTAACATCTTCAGCTTTAATACCTTTTTCTTTCATTGATTTCTTTGCCTCTTGCATATCTTCAGGACTGATAAATAAAACACCTCTCTTCTTCAGAGTGGGTTTAGGAATAGGCTCAGGAGTTGGCTTGGTTCAGGAATTGTTTCAGGAATTGGCTCAGGAAGAGTCCAATTATTTTCATTAGTCAACATATTATTCAATAATATTTCAGCTTCGTTGACTGTTCTTTCCCAAAAAACACAACCAACACAACTATCCAAGTAGTGCTTGGAAGCATCGGTTAGTCCATTATAAAAGATATCAAGTATTTCATTTTTCTTAAGAGGATGATCAGGCAAAGCATTAAGTAACCGGAGAAGCCTCCCCCAAGCTTGTGGGAGACTCTCTTCTTTGATTTGCACAAAATTATATATTTCCCGCAAGGCGGCTTGTTTCTTATGAGCAGGGAAATTTTTAGCAGAGAAGTAATAAATCATATCCTGGGGACTACGCACACAACCAGGAGCAAGAGAATTATACCAAGTCTTAGCATCACCCTTTAATGAGAATGGAAATATCTTAAGGATATAAAAACAGCGAGACTTCTCATCATTAGTAAATAGGGTAGCTATATCATTCAACTTGGTAACATGTGCCACAACACTTTCAGATTCAAGGCCATAAAAAGGATCAGATTCAACTAAAGTAATAATATTAGGATCAACAGAGAATTCATAATCCTTATCAGTAACACAGATAGGTGAAGTAGCAAAAGCAGGGTCGGGTTTCATTCTAGCATTAAGAGACTGTTGCTTCCATTTAGCTAATAATTTCTTAAGATCATATCTATCATTGCAAGCAAAGATTTCCCTAGAAGCTTCTTCATTCATAACATAACCCTTAGGAACAACAGGCAATACATAATCATTGGGACAACCTTCATCATCACTATCATCAAAAATAGCATCTTCAATATTTTCATTCCCCTAACTCTAGCAAGTTGTTCATCAAGAAATTCACCTAATGGCAAAGTAGTATCACACACAGAAGTAGTTTCATCATGCATAGCAGAAGTGGCATCATCAATAACATGCGACATATCAGAATTCATAGTAGTAGCAGGTTTAGGTGTCGCAAGCCTACTAATAACGGAATGAGAATCTAGTGCAGAGCTAGATGGCAGTTCCTTACCTCCCCTCATAGTTGAGGGCAAAATCTTGGTTTTAGCGTCTTTCAAGTTCTTCATAGTGATCAACAGATATAAATTCCAAGTGACTTAGAGAATAGAGCTATGCTCCCCGGCAACGGCGCCAGAAATTAGTCTTGATAACCCACAAGTGTAGGGGATCGCAACAGCTTTCGAGGGTAAAGTATTCAACCCAAATTTATTGATTCGACACAAGGGGATCCAAAGAATATTCTTGAGTATTAGCAGCTGAGTTGTCAATTCAACCACACCTGGATAACTTAGTATCTGCAGGAAGGTATTTAGTAGCAAAGTAGTATGATAATAAAGGTAATAGTAGCCAAAGTAAAGATAAATGTTTTTGGATTTTTGTAGTAGTTGTAACAGTAGCAACAGAAAAGTAAATAAGCGAAGAACAATATATGAAAAGCTCGTAGGCAATGGATCAGTGATGGATAATTATGTCGGATGCGATTCCTCATGTAATAGCTATAACATAGGGTGACACAGAACTAGCTCCAATTCATCAACGTAATGTAGGCATGTATTCCGTAAATAGTCATACGTGCTTATGGAAAAGAACTTGCATGACATCTTTTGTCCTACCCTCCCGTGGCAGCGGGGTCCTAGCAAAAACTAAGGGATATTAAGGCCTCCTTTTAATAGAGAACCAGACCAAAGCATTAACACATAGTGAATACATGAACTCCTCAAACTACGATCATCACCGAGAAGTATCCCGATTATTGTCACTTCAGGGTTGTCGGATCATAACACATAATAGGTGACTATAGACTTGCAAGATAGGATCAAGAACACACATATATTCATGAAAACATAATAGGTTCAGATCTGAAATCATGGCACTCGGGCCCTACTGACAAGCATTAAGCATAGCAAAGCCAAAGAAACATCAATCTCAGAACATAGTGGATACTAGGGATCAAACCCCAACAAAACTAACTTGATTACATGGTAAATCTCATCCAACCCATCACCGTCCAGCAAGCCTATGATGGAATTACTCACGCACGGTGGTGAGCATCATGAAATTGGTGATTGAGGATGGTTGATGATGACGACGGTGATGAATCCCCCTCTCCAGAGCCCCGAATGGACTCCAGATCAGCCCTCCCGAGAGAGATTAGGGCTTGGTGGCGGCTCCGTGTCGTAAAACGCGATGAAACTTCTCTCCGATTTTTTTCTCCCCGAGACGGAATATATGGAGTTGGAGTTGAGGTCGGTGGGGGTCCAGGGGGCCCACGAGATAGGGGGGCGCACCCTACAGGGGGGCGCCCCCCTGTCTCGTGGACAGGCCCTGGGCCCCCTGGTCTATTTCTTTCGCCTAGAAATTCTTATTAATTCGAAAAAGTGCCTCCGTGGATTTTCAGGACATTCCGATAAACTTTTCTTTTCTACACATAAAACAACATCACGGCAGTTCTGCTGAAAACAGCGTCAGTCCGGGTTAGTTTCATTCAAATCGTGCAAATTAGAGTCCAAAACAAGGGCCAAAGTGTTTGGAAAAGTAGATACGTTGGAGATGTATCAGCCTCCCGGCTGCACTAACTTCATGGAGCTTCGGGCTCAGTGTCCAGCCTCTCCACGTTGCTCTCTCTCAGGAGGGTAGCGCGAGGGGGCTGGGGACGGGGGCTACGCTCAGGTCATGCCTGGCGTACCCCACCTCGCCAGGTCCCACAGACCTGGTCTTCACGCACCCCTCCCGAGCGAGAGCCCGACAAGGAAAGGTATGATGGTCGGTTCGTACGTCAAGGGGGAATCCTGAGCAGCATGTCTCAGGAGCCTAACTACTCATGTAGCCTCACCGCTTGGTCTCATCCTGGTGATCCGGATGACCCAAAACCGGCTGAGATATGCACAGGGTCGGGCCCTGACGACGTAGAATGCCAAGGACTGACTCTCTTCCTTTTCAAGCCATTCATACATCAAGGGGGACTCCTGAGCAGTGCGTCTCGGGAGCCGAACTGATCATGTAGCCCCTCACCCCTTGGTCGCATCCTGGTGATCCGAACGACCCAACGGCGGTTGAGGTATGCGCGGGGCCGGGCCCTGCCGACCCAGAATGCCAAGGCTTGCCTTCGCACTTTTTTCTAAGCCGTTCGCACGTTAAGGGGGACCCCTGAGCATCGTGTCTCAAGAGCCTAACTGGCCACGTAGCCCCTCACCCCTTGGGCTCGTCCCGGCGATCCGCACGACCCAACGGCGGCCGAGGTATGCGCGGGGTCGGGCTCCGCCGACGCAGAACAACAAAGCAAATGAAAAAAGTCGGGGAACCACAATCTAATTATTACAAAACATACTATACCAAGAAATTAGTTTTAAACGCCTCCACGAGGCATGCTACATGATATAGGATGAATAGGAAGGAGCGGCGCCACCAAGCCACATCTTCAGCCCTGGGTGCCGCCATCGCCCGCCAGCGGAGCCTCATCACTAGCTGCGTTGCCCGTCCCCTCGGCCCCAGCCGCAAGGCCGACGACAAGGAACTTGCTCAGCAGGGCGTCCACAGAGCTCTTCATGGCGTCAGCAATAGCGACGCAGGAGTTGGAATCCACGGGCTCGAGGAAGGCGGCCAAGTCGAAGTTGGCATCCCGAAGATAGAGATGGCAAACCCGTCGACGGCATCCTCGAGCACTTCCACGACCATAGGGAGCAAGGCAGCAGGGCTCTCCCTTGGGGCCACCTCTCTCTCCGATGGATCGCCCCCAAAGAGCGACCGCTAAGCTTTGTGGAACCTCGCCTCGAGGGAGGCGAGGGTGATGTGCTCCATGGTGACTGCTTCTTTGGCCTCAGAAAAGGGCCGCCTCGGCCGCCTCCACCTCCTCCTTCAGCTTCGTCAGGTGGCCACGCTCTGCAGCCTGTTCCAGGGCTGCGTTCTTTATTTCAGCATCACGATCGGCAGCGGCAACCTCCCGGGCCTTTAGCTTCTCCTCTCGTTCCAGGAGCTGGCTGGCCTGGGTGGCCTGTTGATCCTGAAAAGCCTTCAGCTCAGCCTCCACCATGAGGCAACAATCATCGGCTTCCTTGGTCTCCTTTGACGCCAGGTCACGCTTGGCAGCAGCCACCCCAAACACCTTCTGGGCCTCCTCCATAGAGCTCCAGGCCGCTCGGACAGACGCGTCGGCCTGGAGCCATCCAGAGATTAGCCCCAGGCGCCCCAACGCTGTGCACCGGTCTGGGCCCTGAAGTTCACCTTGGAGAAGGTTCAGCGCCGCTCGAGCCTCCTCTAGGGCTCCGGAGGCGGCAGGAGCGCCATGGCCCAGCTGCACACCGGGCGGGAGAGGAGACGTTCTCTGCACCAAGGCAGGAGGAGCTACATCAGCAGGAAGGATTGGGGGCTCCGGAGGCCTGGCGACCTCATTAGCCGCAGTAGGGATGGGTGCTGACAGGGTCAGCCCTGCTGAGGACACTGACACCTCCTGATGCTGAGCTTCCGTGCCCTGAGAAGACTATGTCGCCGCTGGAGCAGCAGGGGCCACAGTGCTATTCTTTGCCAGGGTTGTGGCAGCTACCTCGACACGCTCGTCCACGGTGACTCCAATGCCCTCCCTCTTCTTCTTCGAAGACTATTGCCTAATGACGGACTTAGACACTAAGCATCGCATCAGGAATCAAGAACACTCACTGGTTAGAGAAGACGTAGCTCCTCTTCAGTCCCAACAGTGGGGGCTTCGCCGGGGCAGTCGGAGCCGCGCTCTTGGGAGAAGGAGAGCACGCGGTTGGCCCCGCTCGAGACCCCGCTGGCGAAGGCGGAGTACTGCTTGGAGGGATCAGCGTAGTCCTGCCCTTGTTCACGATCGACCACTTGGGCTGCTTCGAGGAGGCCCCCCGGATCTCGTGGTGACCCCGGAGGGGCAAGCCAGTTCCACCACCAGAGGCGCGTCCTCGTCATCGTCGTCAAGGAAGTTACGGAGTAGCTCCCTCTACCTCGGGGCAGAGGATTCCCCCCCGGCCTCCTCCTCGGTGGCCTTGGAGGAACGGTTGCTGGAGGACAGGTTCACCAAGGAGGCGGGCAGTGGAGGAGGCCCCGTCAGCACGGGCCCGAACTCGTCAAAGACAAGCATGGCAGCGGCAATCTTATCTCCATCGCATCGGTGATACAGCAGGCGCCACTCCTCCGGAGGACAGCTCGGGTCCTTTCCAGTCAAGGAAAGTGACACCTTGCTCAGCTCCTCCTCAGGAAGGGCGTCCTGGTGCAGGCGGATCTTGTCGTCAGCACCCCCAAGCTTCCACAAGGGGCGGGAGCAGTCCTGGAGCGGCGCGAGGCACTGCATCAGGAACTCCTTAACAAGCATGGCCCCCGTCAGCTTCTCATTCTTCAGGTCGTCCTCCATCTTCCCCATCAATGACTTCAGGGAAGGGTCGGTGCTCTTCTTAGAAAACCACCCCTTCTCAGAGGGGGAGCTCGGTCGGCAGCTCCAGCAGGTCATGGGAGCACTTGTCATCCATTAGGAGCCACTTCTTCAGGGTGTCCTCCACCTTTTTCCCAGTGCAGGAGATTGTGTTGCCGCCTCGAGCCGCAATGAAGCTGACGCACCATGCGGGCCAGTCGCCAATCATGTGGAGGAAAAAGAAGTGGCGGAGCATGGCGACGGAGGGCATCACCCCCACGAACGCCTCTTAGTAGAAGGCGAAGATGGATAGGAGGAGGATGGAGTTGGGATGGATGTGGAGCGCATGGAGGCCATAATGGTGGAGAACAACGTAGAAGAAACGGGAGAATGGGGGCACCAACCCCGAGCAGACGTTGTGCAAGAAGAAATGATAGAAGGTAATGTTCACGGGTTCCAGCATGGCGGCGGCTACCCGGAGCATAGTCTTCCCCCACTCGTTGTCCTCGCTCGTCGTTAGGAGAAGCACGGTCTGGAGCTTCTCTCTCGGTGACGGAGGGTGCGGTCAGCGCCGGCTCATACCAAGCGAGGACGACAGCTGGGGCTGGAGCCTTGGTCTTCTCAGCAGCCATTGGGCGGAAGATTGGAGGAGAGAATCGACAGATCTGGAGATTTATTTTGGCGTTGGGAGAAAGGGATTCTGAGCAAGACGAAGGAAAGGCAATGAAAGCACGATAGCAAATGGCACCCCTTTTGTCAGATGGAAGCAGTTGCCGAGGCAGCATGGGGAAGCGGAGAAACCCACGTCCCATCAATCGCCACGCGTCATCAAGGCCGCATGCGGTTAGGGCCCGCGGCGCTCCACACTTTCCCCTTGGCTTCACATGGAAGCCAAGTCCGAGCGCGCCTTGGGCACGGGGGCTACTGTCGGTGTT
This sequence comes from Triticum dicoccoides, assembly GCF_002162155.2. Taxonomy (NCBI): domain Eukaryota; kingdom Viridiplantae; phylum Streptophyta; class Magnoliopsida; order Poales; family Poaceae; genus Triticum; species Triticum dicoccoides. The sequence continues at coordinate 373,194,747 of NC_041393.1, forward strand.
CTGGATATGTGGGCATCCAGACTTGCCTGCCTGCGGCCCACCGCATGGCCCCATCGACGGCCTGGTATGGCCCAGCTTCAGCATCAATGACTCAAGACCCTCACGAGGGGCCAAGCCTCGCAAGGCAAGAAACACCAAGACCCCCAAGGGAATCGGCCTCCTCGGGCTGGCTCCCGATGGGCAAAGATTTCTATGCAAGGTGCACGTCATGAGGCTCGGCTGACATGAGCCATGACGGCCAAGGCCAGGCGGGCGGCAAGAGGCCGCTAGCGAGCGCAGAGCGCCAGTTTCCTCTTTGGTGCAAGGGAGGCAAGCCGTAGGCGCGAAGTCCTGAGGAATCAGCCAAAGGTTTCCATTCTGGTGCAACAAGACCAAGTCTGCCAGGACGGCAGGACGGAGGTCATCACCGAGCCCACCGCAGCGTCATGACCAGAGGCTTTTTGTAGGTGAAGACCACATTAGTCAGGATAAGATGTACTATGTGTCCCCTTTCAAATCTGGCCGTTGTGGGATCCCTTCCCGCCAACATTTGGGAAGATGAGCATGTCCACTATAAATAGGACTTAGCCACCACCATAGAGTGGGGATCTATTCTCACCCAACCACCTCACCAGCTCTCTAGCTCAAGAACACCTCATCTCCTGAGGCCAGTTCACCCACTGTACTAGTTCATCCTCGGCCCTTCGAGGCAATCCACCAAAACACTGGAGTAGGGTATTATACCACAAGGTGGCCTGAACCAGGATAAACTGTTGTGTCTCTTTGTCTCTTTGAGCCCAACGTGCTAGGCTTAGGAGGATTGTGAGTTGATAGGCAAGGTAGGTTGAGATCTCCGCATGCACCCTAGAGTTCGAACCTTTCAAGGGTTTGCAGAACCCGTAATCCGATAGACCTCCCCCTACCGTACAACGGAATCCTTGGGCATTCGGCCCTGGCCAAGTTGATGGCAGCATCCCACTATGCCTACAACACTTTGAAGATGCCAGGGCCGATGGGTGTCATTTCCATTCCATCAGACAAGAAAGACAAAATTATTTGTGCAGATAAGATGTACCAGGACGCGGTCGCGGCGGAGGCCGCTAAGGCCAAAGTTCTCGCCAAGGAATGTGAAGGAAAGAAGAAGGCTAGTAGGGGCACCGACAAGGAATCCGGGAGGTGTGCCTCTTTGGAGTGTGCCACACCTGTTGATGACGTGCCAGAGAGTTCCAACACCAAGAAATCCAAGGCTGTTGCACCCCAAGTTAAAAAGGTCTCGGCAGGGCTGGCTGGCGCTGATGGTACTTTCACTATCAGTGCCACCCTTGACGACAAATTGGAAAGTGCACTCGTTGCCTTCCTGAGGGAGAATACTGATGTGTTTGTCAGCAACCATCTGATATCGCCGGTGTTCCCAGGAACGTAATCGAGCACCTCCTTGCTGTTTGCCCACATGCCCGACCTGTCAATCAGAAAGCCCAGAAGCAGGCCTTGGAGCGACAGCAATTCATTGCCGAGGAGATCAAGAAACTTGAGGCAGCTCGTTTAGCCAGAGGAATGTTACATCCAACATGGTTAGTGAACCCAATGGTTGTGCGCAAGGCTAATGGGAAATGGAGGCTTTGCATAGATTTCACGGATCTGAACAAGGCATGCCCGAAGGATCCATTCCCCTTGCCACGCATTGACCAGATTGTGAATTCCACTTCCGGGTGTGATTTGCTCTCATTTTTGGATGCATACTCCGGATATCATTAGATCTTTATGTCCAAGGAAGATGAAGAAAATACCTCATTCATCACCCCATGTGGTACATATTGATTTGTGTGCATGCCTTTCGGGTTGAAGAGTGCCAGGTCCACCTTTGCAAGAGCAGTCCAGGTTAATTTTCAACCATAGTTGCACAGGAACATTGAGGCTTATATGGATGATATTGTGGTCAAGACCAAGGATAGATAAATCCTCATCCAAGATTTAGAAGAGACATTTTCTAATCTGCGCAAGATCAACTTGAAGCTGAACCCAGAGAAGTGTGTGTTTGGCATTCCCTCCGGCAAGCTACTTGGTTTCTTTGTATCCCACCTTAGGATCGAGGCCAACCCAGATAAGAGCAAGGCCATCAAGCAGATTCAGGCACCCAAGACAGTTAATGATGTAAGGTTCTTAACAGGATGTGTTGCCATGCTTGGCAGATTCATCTCCAAGTCCGCCGAGCGCGCCTTGCCATTCTTTAAGATTCTAAAGAAGGCAGGACCCACGAAGAGGACCCCGGAAGCAGACGGAGCACTACGAGATTTGAAGACCTGCTTATCCTCTGTACCCACATTGGTTGCACCCAAACCAGAATAGTTGTTGCTGCTATACCTGGCAGCAACCAATCAAGTGGTTAGCGCAGCTTTAGTGCCGCAGTGGGAAGTGGATGAGATAGCAGCCTCAACAAGTGTTTTGCCCAGATAAGAGAGAAAAAACAACCCAACAAGGCCAGATGTGGATCAGGATAAAGGTTAGCACGGTAGCGGAGGCAACCCCAAGGACGCGGCAAGGAAGAAGGTGGTGGAGTGCCTAGTATACTTCGTCAGCTCGCTGTTGTAGGGGGGTAGATCCAGGTATCCTAGCGTGCAAAATTTTATTTTTGGCCTTGTCATGGCCTCAAGGAAGCTGCGCCACTACTTCCATGCCCATGAGATCACGGTTGTCACCCACTACCCGTTGCAAAGGATACTCCAGAACCCAGAGGCTACCGGTAGAATAGTGGAATGGGCATTGGAGTTATCCAACTTTGGTCTGAAGTTTGAAAGCACATCCACGATTCAGAGCAGGGCATTGGCAGAGTTTATTGCAGAATGGAAGCCAACCCCTGATGAAGAAGTATAGGAAACAGTTATCGCCGGTAAGGAGCGCCCTGAGAATGGATCATGTATTTCGATGGTGCCTTCTCCCAACAAGGTGCAGGAGTGGGCGTGCTTTTCGTTTCTCCCATAGGAGAGCACTTGAGGTATGTCGTCTAGGTGCATTTTCCCTGGGAGGAGGCGACCAACAATACATCATAGTATGAAGGGCTCCTTGCCGGGCTCAGAATTGCCGCGGAATTGGGGATCAAGAAGTTGATCATTCGAGGAGATCGACAACTTGTGGTGAGACAAGTCAACAAGGATTACCCAAGTCCATTGATGGAGGCATACGTTGAGGAAGTGACAAGGTCGGAGGAGCGCTTGGATGGTTTGCAAACAGAGCATGTACCCTATGTGGAAAACATCATTGCTGATCATCTATCAAAGTGTGGTGCACAGAAGCTTCCTGTGGAACCTGGAAGTTTTGTTCTCCATCTGGCTCAGCCCTCCGTATCCCCAGCAGCAATGGCCCGGAAAAGATGGAAATTGGACTCCGGCAAGCATCTCCCAGTAGAACCCGTCGGGGCTCCCGACAGGCACCCTGTTGGAAACAACTCCTCTTCGGTTGCCTAGCTGCACCCTCCTGCCGGGCCACTGGCCTCCGCGGTCGAGGTAAGCGCTCCCTCAAATGAGGAGGTGCCTCTAGTCCTTGTTGCCGAGCCCCGGGATCCAACTTGGGCAAGGCACATAGTCCATTTCCTCCAAACTAGAGAACTTCTCAAAGAGCAAGAAGAAGCGGAAAGAGTAGCCCGGAGGGCCAGTATGTATCAGTTTTTCGATGACACACTATACAGAAGAAGGCTCAACGGTGTGAAATTGAAGTGTATTAGGAAGAAGGAATGGAACTGATGACGGAAATACACAAAGGCATATGCGGCTCCCACATTGGATAAAGGTCTTTGGTTGGGAAAGCATTCCGGCAAGGATTCTATTGGCCCACATCCCTCCAAGATGCGGTTAAGTAAGTCACCAAGTGTGAAGCCTGCCAGTTCCATTCCAAGAACCTCCATCTGCCAGCCCATGCTCTTCATACATCCCTTGTCATGGCCGTTTTCGGTCTGGGGGCTCGATATCCTTGGCCCTTTCCCCAAATCTGCCAGGGGCTTTGAATTCTTGTTCGTTGCAATCCACAAGTTTACAAAGTTGCTGGAAGTAGATGCCGTGAGGAAGGTGACTTCTTAGTCAGTTATCAAGTTCTTGAAAGGATTGGTGTGCCATTTCGGGGTCCCTGCCGGATCATTACCAACAATGGCACCTAGTTCATGAGCCGCACCTTCATGCAATATGTTCATGCCCTCGGAAGCAAGATCTCGTTTGCCTCTGTTGCACATCCCAGAAGCAATAGACAAGCTAAGAGGGTGAACACTGAAGTGCTACGGGGACTCAAGACGAGAACATTTGATAAGTTGCAGAAGTGTGGCAGGCGATGGGTCAATGAGCCGCCGGTGGTTCTTTGGTCCATCAGAACGACACAAAATCGAGCTACCGGGCAGAATCCCTTCTCCCTAGTCTATGGGGCAGAAGCAGTTATCCCCATGGAACTTATTTACGGGTCAACTCGAGTACTTGCCTACCATGAAGTAGCGCAGGAACAGCACCGGTGTGACGATGCTATGCTTCTCGAGGAGAACCGTCTCCGGGCTGCTACGCGTGCTGCATGCTACCAGCAAGCCCTGCGCCACTATCATAGCCGCAGGGTTCATGCCTAGTGTTTTGAGGAAGGAGATCTAGTCCTTAGGCGCGTCCAGTCTGCCAAGGGTACAAACTAGTTGACACCAAAGTGGGAAGGCCCTTACTGGGTAGTACGAGTCACCAGACCTGGCGCAGTCCATCTGGAGACGGAAGATGGCATTCGGTTGGAAAACTCATGGAATATTGAGCATCTCCGCAAGTTCTACCCGTAAGGCACTGCTGTCGGGACCTTCCCGGCAGCCACCCTTTTGTATAGGTCGTGCCTCAGTTGCATGTAACCCCTTGTACAAAGCCAGGCACAGATCATGAGCAACAGAGAAACAAATGAAGCGCTGGGGGCCCCCGACAAGTTGCATGCATGCATAAGCATATCATGAGCATTGCATCTTCATGTAGATAAGATCGCATCTGGCATCATTTCATCTGCATAAACTACAGGCTCATGTCGTGGATTCAGTCCCCAAGAGAAGATGAGAAGACAAGCTAGCACTGCGGTCTCCGGGAAGCCAAACAAATAAGTTCTTCCTTTTATCCATACGTGTTCTGTAAGTGAGGTCTTGTGCATGAGGAAACCCTACTACCCTTTGAAACTTAGGTGCTCCCACCCTTTGACTCGAACGTTGCTTTGGTCAGGGTGGTCGCAGTGGCCTTTGGCAGAAAGGGACTGGCAGGGGGCTGGTCCCTCTTCACAATTTGTGCCTGGTAGGCCTACCTTCCCACTAACAAAACAGAGGGTACGGGCAGGATAGGCCACTGCGGGGGAGGGGGGTCATTTTCTTAAAATATAGAGTTGTCCCACCTCTACATGTACATATACATGCACGAGTCCCCGACAAGTTTTATCTTTTTCATTAATGTGCTGATCAAACAAGTACAAACCTTACAGGACACAAACATGGATTCAAGAGATTACATTATTTGGACTAAAATTTGGCGAGTGCCTACAGATTTAAGATTGAAAAAAGAGTGCCCGGTGATGTGTCTTCTTGTCCCTCCCCTGCCAGGCACTATAGCAAGCGGGGAACGGGACAAAGGAGTGTCGGGGCAGAAGCACAACCTAACCCTGTCGGGCTCTAGGAGAGGTAGCGCGGCAGGAGCAAGAGAGCGCGAACGAAGGTGATGGTGAAGAGATCGATGGAGAGGACCTCCCTACCATCGCCACCAGGGCTAGCAGGTCCCGGCAGGATGAACGGAGTTGCAGCCCGAGAGGAAGCCTGTCGGGGTTCGGCTGGAAGGAGCCAGGGGCACCGTCACAACCTCTACATCGAACTTCCCAGCAATCACCTTGCCAGGGAGAAAATGTAGGTGCAGATGATGGTGTTGCCGCCTGATGGAGGTGGTGCGGGCGGTGGTTAGCCGGAGTCAGAGTTGTCGTTGTCAGTGTCTTCATCGCCATCACTGTCCTCCTCGTCGCTATCACTAGAGGAGGAGCTTTCATCGTTGGTCGAGCTCTCCGTGCAGCATCATAAGCGAGCACACGAGCTCCCAAACACCTTGATGAAAGGAAACCATCCTCCATTAACTTAAATTGGAGGATGTGCCCTTCGAACAAGCTATGGGCGTGAGCAAAAGTCTTCCAGCCTCGATGGAAGTACATGACATGAGGGGCGGGGAAGTCTACATCCACTCATATGCTGCCATTCTCGTAGCCCCTCATGTGCAGTCTGAACGCTCGCGGCTGCTTGAGCTCCATCACCCTTGCAAATGGAGTAGGAAGGCGGAGGTGACCGTGTGGAGGCTTGTACAGGCTGATGACGAACTCTAGAGGCTAGTCTCCGACGTGTGCTTCTAGCAAAGGAGGAACCTCTGGTGAAGGCACGGTCAGGGCGCCGCCCCGTCCTCCTCCTCCCTGGGCGCCCCGACGGCCCTGACCTCGTCCACTCCATCCTCCTCTCGCAGCGGGTTCCACCCCCGCACTATCAGGAGGAGGAGGGAGACGCTATCGAGTAGAGGCTCTCGTCGCCGCCATTGGGGCGCCATTGTGTCCTTGCCCTCTCGTCATGATGAGTGAAGAAGAGTTTGAAGAAAGGGAGATGGAAAGTGTGTGAGCAAACTCACCGCTAATATCCTTTTTTATATTAGAAGGAGGCAAGGGGGGCTGGCCTCTCATTCAGAAGGCGACCAACCCACTTCTCCAATACGACTTCCCTGCACCTGCAACAGCCCAGGGAATCGGAGCCGGCCCTCTGTGCCAATCAGCGACGCACAGTTTTCTGCCATGACTCCCGTTTCCGCGCCCTCCACATCCAACACCTACCCTACGCAATGCATGTGATACATGTGGCGTGTGCCCCAAGGGATGGAGGTAAGTGGGTGGCAGTTTCTGCCCCGTAACCGTGGGACATGGGCGATCTGTGGATCGTGTCTCAGTTTCTCCAGTAACGTTTCGCACATGCAAAAGAACTAGAAGTTGACCCAATCTCGGGTTAATGGAGAAGCAAAGAGGATCTCTAAGGAGGGAGCCACCCCTACACTCTTGCATGTGCACTGGTTAGGTCCTACCCCGAAGATGCCCAACGACGCGTTCATTCCAGGCCCTGGGGCTCCCATCGGTGCAAGAAACCCAGGGTCCATTGCTTGGACTATGCACAGGCATGAAGGCAAGATTACAGCACCATGATCAACCCAAGCATGATGGATCAATTCTCTTGAAGGATCCAAGTACAGGAAAGGAAGACCAAGATGAGCTAGAGAAGCAAGATATCACCAAGGAAAGAACCTCCCTTACCGGTCAAGCGAGCCTGGCAAGGTTGAGTTTGCCCCAAAAGCAAGCTTCTAGATCGTCCCGGTAGGCCTGCCACGCCACCCCACAAGCAACCCAAGTCATTGATCAGTGCAGCGTCAAGCCCCTAAGTCAGAAAGTGGCTTCTTCTTGCCACATGGCAGCCACTTCCTACAACAAACACCTCCATATGGCACCCGTCCTGAGATGTGTCAAGCAAGCAGGTGCAAAGCTGGCAAAACAGCCCGGCAAGGGTTGCCGGGCACGCTATGATGTGACACTAGACGGCGCATTTAATGCGCTCTATCAGCCTGTAGAGTTAGGTGTGGTAGCACTGTTTGCTATCTAATCAGTGCATAAAGACTGATTTGCCACTGTGGTGACCCCTTAATCTATAAAAGGAGGCCCATGGTGACCGTAGAAAGGGTTGGCGGATTCAGACCCTCATAGACTCATACGCGCATAGCCAGTCGCCTGAGGCAACCTTGCCAGGAAATGCGCCACACCTTCCACCATATTTCCACTATCAATCCACCAAAGCAGGAGTAGGGTTTTACGCCTCATGGTGGCCCGAACCTGGATAAAACTGCTCGTGTGATCTCTGTCGCGTTGTGCTACACTTATCTGCTCTTTGGGAAACGTGCCTATCCCCCCGCCGAACCAAAAAGGGGCTCATGGCCCCATGGGTGGCCATGGTTTCCCACGACAGCCTTCGATCAGTGTCGAAGCAGTTGGAGGAGGAACGTCAAGTGTGTCGCTCCGTCCACCTTGACCACGGGTGCTGCGTCGACACCGCCGGTGCCCCGTGGCTCCACTACATGCACTTGACCCAACCTCCACAATTGATGTGGAGGCAGGGGCAGGATGTCAAAGAGAAGCCCTCATTGCATGAGCAAAGCATGAGTGCAGGCTCTTCCTCTCACCATGATGGAAGGAGCAGTAAAGCTGGAGATGGAAGGAATGGTGGATGAGTAACACCGCACCCCCACACCTCTTTTTATAATAGGAGCAAGGGGGGGCCGACTCTCCACTATTCAGGGAAACCGCCCCATTCTCCCAATCCAGCTCTCTGCGGCCCCGGATGGCCTCCAAATTCGTCGACTTCCCCACTATGCCAATCCGAGACATTGTGTATTCTACTACAACACACATCCCCGTGCCTCACACGTCCACCACCAACCCTGCCTAGTGCATGCGGCGCACGTGGCGGAAATGGCAGGCGTAGTGGGTGAACTTAAGGTAAAATGGCAGTTACCTGCATTTCACGTGTGGGCGCCCTAGTTGGATCCCATGAACGTGAGCGCCCCTAGTCTATAGCATGAACGATGCATGTCTCTAAATGTTGGAGGTCCCATGGGAAACCTGGGAGCTAATTCAATTCCCAGTTAATGAAGAAGCAAAGAAGATCTCAAAAACACGGGAGCCAGCCTCGGCAAATTCAATATATACGCCTATGCATTGACTGGGCCTACCCCAACGATGCCTGACAACATGTGTGGACTAGGCCCGGGTGCTCCTATCGGTGCAATAAACATTTGTATTTGCCACCGGGACTTGTGCACATGCATGCTGCCGATCATATATCAAGTACCAATGTGTAACACAAGATGAGCCTGAGAAACCGCTCTACGCATTACGTAATAAAGGAATATTCCAAGACCATCTCGCCCCAGCAAGGTTCCCGGGGCCGCCAATATCAGGGCCCGACTAGCTCCGTGTCGCCTAGTCATTTCCATCTTAGCCCCAATCCCAATATTCTTCTTATTTGGAATATTCCTTTTTCTATTAAAGGAATGACCATGTTTTCCCTAGGTTGTGAAGCAACATATCTTTCTATCTTGCCTTGTTGTCCCACAAAATTCTCATAAACCCTTTGGGACATATCTTCCACAGATATGTCAAAATCCTTCCTTGCCATGTTCAAAAATAATTAAAAAATCCTTCCACTAATTTGTTGTGATGTCGGAACCATTGTATCCATATCATTTGTAATAAGAGATGATTTGTTCTATGCTAAGTAGTGTCATATTCTAGAAGACTTGATCTCTGGCTGGAATACGGGGTTTCCCAGTTCCTTTGAGCCGGGGTGCCACATTCCTTGCTATCATAGTAGGTCTGGTTGTAGAATGCCCTAGTCCGCGTGAGCGTTAGAAAATGGTGTTATAGGGTTTAGTTGTTTGTTGTCGTTGATTGCTACATTTGGTTGTTGGATTTGTTTGTCGCATAACATGCATGTAGATTTATTTCCTTGTTCCTAACCGTTTATTACGTGCGTATAGATGGCTGCCATTCCTAATGAGTTCAATGCCATCCCCAGCAACTCCAACGATGTTCCTATTGCATTCAATGTCGCCCCTGCGCCTCTTAGCTTCACCTCCCTACCCTCCGACCTATGGGATAGAGGCTACAACAACAGAGATCCACCCCATTATCAAGTCTTACATGTTCCAGTTGAAGGAAGAACCCTGGTATACGTCGCCCATGTTTATCTATCAGGCACAATTACTATCGAGAGGCGCACCTACAGTTTCCAAGGTGGTTATGGTGCCACTCCAGAACGTGCAGTTCAGCTGGCCGCAATTGTAGGAGTCATGGGTCTTCGTCAACAAGAGAGTATGATGCAGGAAAACCATGCTTATTAGTACTATCCTACCATCGTCAAGAATCCTAAGCGTATCAGGTTCCCCTCTATTCATCCTCAAGATGATGCGGCCATCTTCTCCATGTCCCGTTACATGATGACCGAGTGACTTCTTATTTCTGAGCTAGTCTGAGACACCACCAAGGCGAGGAGACTACTTGGTGCTACCCTAACACAATCTCAGTCGACTTCTCCACTAACCCCTCCACCTAGCTCCACTGGAGTTTCTATGTCAGCTACTCCACTCACTACTCCATTAGATTTTTCATCAGCCACCGAGTGCTTATCCAATCGTAAGGTTTAAGCATACATCCGGTGCATGTTGCATCTGTTGTAGTATCATGTTTGAGTGTGGCTATGTGACCTGTATGTTGTGTGCTTGGTTGAATCCGGTTGTTTCTTGTGCTTCTTCATTTGAATATTCGATGTTACCCTATTTACCCCCTTATGGAAGTTGCTCATCAACTGACATCGGACAAGAGGAATCAGTAAGAAGTTTATACATACTCAGAGCTCAGTTAAGCACAATGAAATTTTCAGCTGACAACAATGTACTGAAGACATCCGGTCTAAATCCAAATTATATTCTGATCTGACTACCAGCATGAAGTCTACATTAGTGAGCCATCTTCACAACGGTAATGATTAAACCTGCAGGAGGTCAAATTGGGTACAAGACCAACCGTACACTTCGAGTCAAAGATATAGTTTATATACCAGGTTTGAGCCTGTTATTAGTAATATTTGAAAACATGTTGTCAGATTCGGGGCTCCACAGACCCAAGATGGTTTGAACTCGGGGGCGTGTGTGAAGAACTCAATGTCCCAAGCGTGCCTAACCGTCACCCTACAGCCTAGCCTTGCCGGATTTGCGTGAGTGGGGAAGACGATGAACACGACAATTTATCCAGGTTCGGGCCACCTTGCAGTGTAATACCATACTCCTGCTTTGTGGTGGATTGGCCGCATGAGGGGGTTGGAGGATGAACTAGTACAGTGGATGAGCAGCCTCGTGAGGGCTATGGTGGTGAGAGTGGAATGGATCCCATCCCTTTTACGGTGGTGGCTAACCTATACTTATAGTGGCCTTGGTCCTCTTCCCCCAAAACATAGGCGGGAAGGGATCCCAAAGTGGCTATTTTGAAAGGATACAAGTAGTACATCTTATCCTAACAAAAGGTGGTCTTCGCCTGCAAAGCTTCTAGTTGTGACACAGCGATGGGCTCGGCGATGACATTCGTCCCGCCGTCCTGGTAGTCTTGGTCTCATTGCACTGGAATGGAAACCTTAGCCAGATTCCTTGGGAACCTACGCCTGTCCTTGCCTCCTTAGCACCATAGAGGAAACTACCACCTCTGCTCCTGCTGTCGCCCGCCTGGCCCTGGTCGTCATGGCTTGTGTCATGGTAGCCTCATGAGGCTGGGTACCTGCATAGAAATCTCCGCTCCTCGGGAGGCCGCCTGGGGAGGCCGCTCTTCCGGAGGTCTTGGTGTGTCCGCCTCGCGAGGCTTGGCCCCTCGCGAGGGTCTTGTCCTGATGGTCTTGTAGGTGGGCCATACCAGGTCGTCGAAGGAGCCATGTCGTGTGCTGCAGGCAGGCATGTGTGGGTACCCTGGTTCCTAGAACACCGACAGTAGCCCCAGGGCCCAAGGTGCGTTCGGGCTTGGCTTCGTGGCGAAGCCAAAGGGCAAGGGCGAAGCGCCGTGGTCCCCAATCACCTGCAAGCCAGGCTGGCGCGTGGCTCTTGATGGTACGTGGGCGTCTTCGCTTCCCCATGCCGTCATGCAACTGCTCCTTAGTTGGTAAAAGGTCGGTGCATGCCTGCGAGACCACCATTACCAGGTCGCGCACTTGCCCTTTGCTCCTTCTCCTCCTCACAGACTCACGTGCTCTTTGCTATATCCCGTGCCGGCTCCACTCTACCTCGTCGCCATGGCCCCTAGGAAGAAGAAGGGCTAGTCCCTGGTGGCGGAGGAGCCCTCGCCGGGGCTGGAACCAGCATTGGGCCGGTCCACTATGATCAATCAATAGGGGTTGGGCAAGGTTTGGCTTGCAATCGCCACTGATTCCAACGAGTGAAAGGCAACGAAGATCTAGCCAGCTTCCCGGGCTTTAGCCGACCTGGAAGCCACCAACATCCCCTGCATCTTCACGCCATCTTTGCCGGTCTGTTGCCACCATTCTCGGATTTCTTGCATGATAGAGATCACACGGGCAGTTTTACCCAGGTTCGGGCCGCTGTGAGGCGTAAAACCCTACTCCTGCTTTGGCGGATCGATGGTGGATAATGGTGGAGAACGCGACATTCTTACCCGGCAAGGTTGCCTCAGGGTAAGAGTGGCTACGCACGTATGAATGTGCGAGGGTCCGAATCCTTGCTACGGTTGCCATGGGCCTCCTTTTATAGATAAAGGGGTCTCCACAGTGTCAAATCAGTCTTTACATACTGATTAGATAGTGAACAGTACTATCATCACCTTTCCCAGCCTTCTCAGTAGCCGCAGCTTCCCGGCAATCAGTGCATGCAGCAACTTCCTTACCGAGAACCTTGGTCTGGGCCTTCTTGCTGGTACTAGGCGTGCCCGACCCTTCAACGATTATCATGGCCTTATCTTTGCGCCTCTTATTGTGCTTCTTCTTCTTCTTCTATTGACTGGTGGCCTCGTCACCATCCTTTTAGTCAATGTCAACGCCATCCTCTTCTCCGGAGAGCCGCCTCCCCCCTCTACTCGAGCACACTTATCCACTAGAGTGTAAAGCTCCTTCATAGTCTTAGGAGATCAAACGTTCATCTTGGAACGTATCCGACGATTGTGCACGTTGGACTGGAATGCAACTATCACAGCTGTCGAGTGGATGTTTGGAATGTTTCTGTGTACTCTGCTGAACCTCTGCATGTACTTCCGCAGATTCTCTCCTTCCTTCTAAGGGAGGAGCTGCAAGTCGCTGGGCCACCCTGGTTCTTGATGGCCGCCCGTGAAGGCGCCACCAAACTCATGGCATAGGTCAGTCCAGGTCGAAATGGAGTTCTCCAATAGGTGCATTAGCCAAGACCACACATTTGGCTTGAGTGCCAACGGGGAGTAATTGGTGAACACCTTCTCATCTCTTCCCCCGGCAGCTTGAACAACGATGATTTAGATGCTCAAGAAATCTGTAGGGTTCAGTCTCCCATCATACTTCTCTGGTATTTCTAGCTTGAACGTGTGAGTGGACGGCCAATGACTTGCCGCAACTCATAGGTGAAGGCGGGCACCCAACCTCGAAAGGCAGGTACCCACCTTCATTGAGCGCGGGCTCGTCGATGTTGGGCCCATCGTGCCTATCGGACTGGCGGTGGGTGTCGTGGCGTCGCTCGATGATGACGTGCGTGCCTTCCCGTTGCCCGTCCTCTAGGACTCGATGTTAGACTTGACACGATCGAGGGTCGGAAAAAGCCATCGAGACATCGTTGGGCTCTTGATCGCGTGGCTCCGGCTGTGGCCCCTGCGCAGGCTGCCGCAGAGGGGACTGCACCGTGGGGGTGGCCCCTTCGGCACGGCCAACAGCTGATGACCTACAAGTGTAGGGGATCTATCGTAGTCCTTTCGATAAGTAAGAGGGTCGAACCTAACGAGGAGCAGAAGGAAATGATAAGCGGTTTTCAGTAAGGTTTTCTCTGCAAGCAATGAAATTATAGCTGACAGATAGTTTTGTGATAAGATAAATTGTAACGAGTAACAAGTAAATAAAGTGAATATAGTGCATCAAGGTGGCCCAATCCTTTTGTAGCAAAGGATAATCCTGGACAATTTCTTACAATGAGGAAGGAGCTCCCGAGGACACATGGGTATTACCGTCAAGCTAGTTTTCATCATGCTCATATGATTCGCGTTCGGTACTTTGACAATTTGATATGTGGGTGGACTGGTGCTTTGGTACTGCCCTTACTTGGACAAGCATCCCACTTATGATTAACCCCTATTGCAAGCGTCCGCAACTACAAAAGAAATATTAAGGTAAACCTAACCACAACATTAAACATATAGTTCCAAATCAGCCCCTAACGAAGCAACGCATAAACTAGGGTTTAAGCTTTTGTCACTCTAGAAACCCATCATCTACTTATTACATCCCTATGCCATCCTCTAGGCCCAAATAATGGTGAAGTGTCATGTAGTCAATGTTCACATAACACCACTAGAGGAAAAGACAACATACATCTCATCAAAATATCGAACGAATACCAAATTCACATGACTACTAATAGCAAGACTTCACCCATGTCCTCAAGAACAAACGTATCTACTCACAAAGCATATTCATGTTCATAATCAAAGGAGTAATAAATGCATAAAGGATCTGAACATATGATCTTCCACCAAGTAAACCAATTAGCATCAACTACAAGGAGTAATCAGCACTACTAGCAACCCACAGGTACCAATTTATGGTTTTGATACAAGATTGGATACAAGAGATGAACTATGGTTTTGAGAGGAGATGGTGCTGGTGAAGATGTTGATGGAGATTGACCCCCTCCTGATGAGAGGATCGTTGGTGATGATAATGGTGATGATTTCCCCCTCCCGGAGGGAAGTTTCCCTGGCAGAACAGCTCCACCGAAGCCCTAGATTGGTTCCGCCAAGGTTCCGCCTCGTGGCGGCGGAGTTTTGTCCCGTAAGCTTGCCCATGATTTTTTCCAGGGTAAAAGCCGTCATATAGCAGAAGATGGACACCGGGAGGCCACCAGGGGGCCCAGGAGATAGGGGCGCGCCCAGTAGGGGCGGGCGCGCCCCCACCCTCCTGGCCAGGGTGTGGGCCCCCTGATTTATTTCTTTCGCTCAATAATTCTGATTAATTCCAAAAACATGTTTCGTGGAGTTTCGGGATTTTTGGAGCAGTGCAGAATAGGTTTCCAATGTTTGCTCCTTTTCCAGCCAGAATTCCAGCTGCCAGCATTCCCCCTCTTCATGGTAAACCTTGTAAAATAAGAGAGAATAGCATTAAGTATTGAGATATATTGTGCAATAACAGCCCATAATGCAATAAATATTGATATAAAAGCATGATGCAAAATGGATGTATCAACAACGCGGGCTGTTGTTGTCGCCTGGGGAGGCCGTGGCGGGCTAGCTCGCAGTGATCCTCCCGCCTCGGCAAAACCAATCAGGCTTTGAATGGTGGCTCTCCACTCATCCATCTGATCCGCTACCGGCGGAAATCTCAATAGTAGCTGGGCCCATGCCATGGCCTTTGAAGCGGTGCTTGGCATGGATAATGACGTTGATCGCAACGTCGCCTGGCTTCTGATGGTGCTGGTAGAGGCCGCGCCTTGCTCTCGTCGTCGTGAGCCAGCCGCCTGGATGGCGTGGTGATGAGGTGGAGGCGCTCGAGGATCAGCGGCTCCATTTGGTGCATTGGCCGAGTCAACCCGTTCCGAGGGTGGCGCATGCCCTACGGTCGTGCCCGTAGAGGGAGCTGCCGGAGAGTTGCGATTCGCTCCAAAGCGAGTGCCACCGCTGCGGCTGTGCCCTTCTGTAGGGCGGAGAGGTGTAGAAGGAATGATCTTTCCACCCGTACCTCGTGGAGCGGGGTCACTGGGATGTTGTTGGTGTTGTCCTTCTCTGGTGCCTCCCACCCTTGCTTCGGCCGCAGGGGAGGTGGTGACAACGCCGCCTGCACCGGCAATGTCCCCTGCAGCATCCATATCTCCATGTGTCCCTGTAGCCCCCGTGACATCGGCGGCAGCGTGTGACGGGGCCTTCGACGTGGACGAATGTGCTACGGCACCGGGCCTCTTCTTGGGCGCCATGGACGATGGAGCCATCGATGAAGAAAACAATGATGAAGATGACGCCCTTCTTACGCTTCTCGGGTTTGCGCAAGAGCCCGCCCCTACCTGGCACACCAAAGATGTCGTGGGAAACCATGGCCACCTATGGGGCCATCAGCCCCTTATGGTTTGGTAGGGGGGATGAGCACATTGCACAAAGAGCAGAGAACATAGCACAACACGGGAGAGATCACATGTGCAGTTTTACCCAGATTCGGGTCATCCCGAGGCTTAAAAGCCAATCTTGCTTTGCTGGATTGATGGGAGGACCGTCGTGGAGATGTAGTGCTCTAGCCCGGCAGGGGTTGCCTCGGGGCAAGAGCAGCTACTGGTGTATGAGTATACATCGGTCAAAATCCTTTCTATGGTTGCCTGGCCCTCCTTTTATAGATCAAGGGGTCACCACGGTGGCAAATCAGTCATTGTGCACTGATTAGATAGCAAATAGTGCTATCATACCTAACTCTGCAGACAGGGCATAGCACATTAAATGCATCGCTTATTGTCACATCATGGCATGGCTAGCAAGCCTTTCCGGGTAGTTCGGCCAGCTTCTCTCATGCCTACATGACACGTCTCTAGACAGGTGTCATTTGGAGGTGATTCCCATAGGAAGTGGCTGCCATGTGGCAAAAAACAGCCACTTGGTCATTTGGGGGCTTGACACCGCACCGATTGATGACTCGCGTTGCTGTGAGGTGGAGCAGTGAAGCCTTGGCGGGGTAGTTTGCCTTCCTGGGGCCCGCCAGGCCTGCCGGTACGGTCTTGAGGCTCCTCTTCGGGGTAACCATGACCTCACCAAGATTGCATGCCCGGCAAGGGAGGTTTTCCCTTGGTGGTATCTTGCTTCCTTTGGCTTGACTTGGTCTTCTTGATCCGCTCTCCGACTCCTCAAAGATCTGATCTCTTTTGCTTGGTCTGGTCTGGGATGTTCCAGTCTTGCTCTTAGGCATGTGCACAGTCTGGGCAACAGACCCAGGGTTTGTTGCACCGACACCAGGCCCCTTCCATGTCCACATTGCCGGGAATGGAGCAGCTCGGCATAGTCCCATTCAGCATGATGGAGGCATCGAGGTTGCCCTCGTACACTAGAGGGGCAGTAACAGTGAGCACACACAAGTACAACACCCTCATGTCAGTGTCAGCGGCGTTGCCCCTGACACCCACTACAGAGACTGGGTAGTAGCCTGTGTAGGCCTTGTCGATGCCCACGGCCAAGAGGAATACGTTGTCGTCGTCCTCCATGACTAGCAGGCTATGGTGATCCTCCAGCAACTTGGCCACGGCAAACGGGTAGCATGTCTCATAGTTGATGTTCACCGCGAGCCAGTAGTGATTGCCTGACGGTGCCGTGAGGTGATGCACGAGGCTCGCCGGCGAGCCATCAAACGGCGGCGTTCACTCATAGAAGTAGCAGGGCGCTGCGTGCATCTGGATCTATGCTCCGCCAGCGAGTGCTGGTCAACGTACCTCTCGCAGCCAAAACTCTTGTAGACGCAGGGCACCTTGCAGGCATCGACCAGGCTGTCCATGAAATTGGAGTGGCTGTAGGGGACGTTGCACCCACCGCATGGAGCGCAGGAGTAGCACACGAAGCGGTAGATGGTGTACTTACTAGTACTCCCTCTGTTTCTTTTACTACTACTACTCTCTACTATTACTCTCTATCTCTACTTTCTATCTATATCTATATCTATATCTATCTATCTCTACTCTTATAAAAACAGATTTGGTGATGATGGTGTGCCTGCCATCCTGCAATATAGGTCGTCCGATTTATATCTGACGGATAGGAAGGAAACTATGGCAATTTTGCAAAAAGGATACCCACACCCCTCTCCACATTTGCAAATAAGGTCTTCCCTCGTTCATCCTTTTCTCCCACAAGATAAACTACTCATACAAATGCATCTTGATGTTCCGTGCAATGCATGGGCATCTTGCTAGTACTCTTATAAAAATCCGAGTTCGTGATGATGGTGTGCCTGCCATCTTGCAATATAGACCGTCCGATCTATATCTGACGGGTAGAAATCAAACTATGGAAAATTTGCAAAAGGATACCCGCACCTCTCTCATTCATCCTTATCTCCCACAAATTCATTGTTGAATAATTAAAAAAGGAAGCCTCTGGAACAATCTGGCATGGGATTACTCCTGCATGGGTCAATCACAATAGGTGTTTTGTAAAAATGCATCTTGATGTTTCGTGCAATGTACAGGCATCTTGCTAGTTTGCATATAAATCCAAACACCACATAGACATGTTTTGTGGCCCTTCTATGCTAGTATCATTGTTAGTGGTCAGCCAATGCAAGTTCTAGCCCCGGGTGTTTTAGCCTTTTTTAGTAATGATATCTATCAATTGTTCGCCACGAGCCATATCCCGGAATCCCACATAACCATTGGATTTCCATCCGACGGTGGCCTGTTTTTAAGCCGTAGTATTTGACAAAACCGCCTCCGTTACACACGCATTGTAACTGCATCGCGGATGTTGGCAACTGCCATGTCTCCCAACAAACGTTTGCTGGGGATTTGAGTTAGCACCAATGGCGGTTCATAGTGGTTCCATGCTCGTGCATTGAAGTTTGTAACTATTTGACAATATATTACTCCTCCGGTGCTAGTAGTAGCACTACAAAAAAAGACACATCCGTGACATTTTGGGCCGAACAAATTTTTTTCTGTCATGCTTATGACACTTCCATGACGATAATTGTGAAAAAATCTGGTATCATCATAGATGTGGTGGGCTCCTACTTCTATGGCAAAAAATCATGACAGAAAATGGGCTTTTCGTCCTGGGCAGGCTGGAGACGCAGCCACATGACATTCTTTGGGCCATCCATGATGGAAAAAAACCGTGGTAGAACCAAGGGCGAGGAAACTTTTGGGGAGTTCCCGGTTACGGTGCGTGATCAGGGCCAAGCGATGCATGGATGTTTGCGCATTTGTCTCGTACACTACACGCGTCTGTGCGAGGCGTTGGGCTCTAACTGAACCCGAGCGAGGCATTCGCTTACTGAACCCGGGCGATTGCACTGGCTACGCATTACTGAACCCGAGCGATTGATCGATCCCTGGCTGTTAACTGAACTCGATAGAGCAATTCCTTTGCTACTACTGCTAACAGAAGCCAATCGAACCTTCTGCATCTTGATGAATAGTGAGCATTGTTGGGGGTTGGATTTATAGGACCCTGTGGTAGTGGAGGCCGTTGTCGCTGGATGAATAGGACCCCAATCTAGAGGAGGCCGCGACACACTAGAGCCGGTTGGGGGTCGATCAACAAGACCCCAAGGAGGGCTAGTTGAATAGGAGCCCGTGTGGAGGGATGGTTGAATAGTAGCTGGTGAAGGCTAGACGAACAGGACCCCGTGGAGGGTTGGTTGAACAGTAGCCGGTGGAGGCTGAATGAATGTAGCGACCAGACCTCAAACAGTCTAGTCTCTGTGCATCAGTGTCATCCCTAGATCGGTAATGCTAACACACACAGTACTTGAGGGTTTATAACAAAGTTTCAATCACACACTTATTACATCGAATGTCTCAAAAGAGAACTTATTACAATAATATGGCTTAAGGCCATCTAAAAACGATAACAACCGAAGGCTTGGAAGATAAAGTGAGTCCATCAACTCCAACGGCATAGCTGAGTGAAAGACATCGACCTATGGCACCTTACTCGCCGTTTGAAAAGTCTGCAACATGAAATGTTGCAGCCTGAAACGGGTCCGCACATGGAATATGCTGGCAATGTAACACAAAGAGTAATGAACAGATAAATGTTATCACTACATGCATATATGGCTAGTGGAAAGCTCTATGGTTACAGTTTTGCATAAAGCCAATTTTCCCCTACAACAAAGGAATAAATTTTGTTTAACTATCATGGTGGTTGTTAAACATTGAGAAGGTCCCTCCAACTCAATCCCAATTAAACATCATCATTAAACCCAACAAATGATATATAGTCGGCTTATCACCAGTGGGGATAGAGTCCTCCATGACTCTGGTAGCTTCGTGTTGTACGCCGAGTCCTCCACATGGGTCTTCGTATAACGCGTCTCGGTCCAACCTATGTGGCGCAGGATGGAACCGACCCATGAGTCCTCATGTTGACCCACCACAACTAGAAATGATGTGCCCACAACACCACACACGCAATCGGCCACTAAGAAAATAAGCATATACAATAGTACAATGTTATACATGAAACTTAATTGCATGGTGCATCCAAAAATATTTGTTCTGCATTGTGAATGTTTATATATTCTCCTAAAATATTAGTCACGG
This sequence comes from Triticum dicoccoides, assembly GCF_002162155.2. Taxonomy (NCBI): domain Eukaryota; kingdom Viridiplantae; phylum Streptophyta; class Magnoliopsida; order Poales; family Poaceae; genus Triticum; species Triticum dicoccoides. The sequence goes on from NC_041393.1 coordinate 373,214,783, forward strand.
GAAAGAGAAACGAAGGGCATATCTCTCCTTGTCTCCACCGGACACCCTCTCTTTGTACACCACTTTCACATATGCACACAAACTATCTCTTGGCCCTCTAAAAGTATGCATGCCCATGAAACATTCATGTGTGACGGTCACTGTATTTCAAGCTAAAGCACTATACGGTCACTGGACTTCATAATATGCTCATTACGGTCACTGTATACATTCTCGTGGTGATCATACGGTATCTAGCTCACGATACGTCTTTGTATTTTCTTGATGACACTGGCGGACTTTGCATTTGATGTGTGCTCTGTATTTTGTTGACGACACTTACGGTTATTGTATTTGAAGCGAAAGCTTGATATGGTCACTGGACTTCAGAATAAGCTCATCACGGTCACCACATACATTTTGTCATGCTAACCAACATGTGGTTGGATGGTTAGGAGGACAGTGGTTTTCTCGAGCCCACCAGGGTTAAAGTCCCGGTGCTCGCATTTATCGTGGGTTAATTTCAGTATTTTCCGGCGATGTGCGTTTAGTGGGAGGAGACGTTCCACTCGACTACGAGGCACCTATGGTGACTTCGTAAAATCTCAAGATCATATGTTGGCTCACTCTCTTGAAGGTGCTCATAGGGGTAGGGTCTGCATGTGTGCGCTTATAGTGGTGAGTGCTTGCGCATATATATGAGCCCTTGCGTCTGTACTGTGTTAAAAAAATACATGTCATGATTATACAGTCACTGGCTCGCCCGTACAACTCTGTATTTTGTTGATGACAGAATCAATTGACCAGTCAAACGTTCCACGTGGCGCAACTAGTGTTGCACCATCGAGGTGCGTAACCGCGGGGACCACCTATCAGCCCGTATATGAAAGAAAGAAATGGTAGTTTGAGTCTGTAATGTGTTAATAAAATACATTTTAGGGTAATCATACGGTCACTGGATCACCATTCAGCTCCATAATTTGTTGATGACACGATCAGTTGACCAGTCAAACGGTCCACATTCAGCAGCGCACATTACCATAACACCCCCCCCCCCGTCAGTGCATATATGAAGGACAAAAATGGTAATAAATTAGTGGTCGATGGGTATTCGAAGTCGTGAGACCTTTGGTTAGCAGTCACCGGTGGGGGGCGTGGTGATTGGGCGGTGGCCTGCGGATCGCCGGAGAAAAAGCTCGGCGCGAGGGGGGGCTAGAGGGATGGCGGTGCGGCGGCAGACCGGTGGTGGGGAGTGGTTTTGGGGCGGGCGGAGCGGTGTGGCGGTGCGAGCCGGCCGCGGGCGGCAGGGGCCGGCGGTTTGGCCGGTGGTGGCTGGCGGCTCAGGGGGTGGAGTTTGAAGACAAACTGCAGGCCCTTGATTTTGTATCCAACGGCTAGAAAATCTAATGACCAGAGATGAAAAAGTCAGTCGAGCGACGTGCAGCGTCAACCCGCACGTACACATGCACGCATGCAAGACACGCACGCATGCAGGCATGCAACACTGACATGTACACATAACGAACACACGCATGCATGCAGTCATGCAACACTGACACGTACACATGCACTCACGAACACACGCACGTACGCACAAATGCATGCAACACTGAAACGTACCCTTGCACGCACGCAACACTCGCACGCCTGCGTGCACACAACACACGACGCAAGACACACGCTCAAGCTATACGTGCATGCACCCTTTGTTAAGGACATGGATTATTACGGGTATTAATCAATCTTATCTGTGATAAGCAGAACATTGATGTTTGCAGTGGTCTTTATGAATCACAACGTATCGAATGGGCTATCAACATAGTAGGCTTATCTACATGAAATAGATGACGTCACACTCAATGAACAATCATCGGTTTATGAAATGCCCGCTTCTGACCGCCCTGGCCCGCCAAAGGTTCCTCTGCTGTGTGCTGCATGCGTTGGGTCACTGACATGCAGGACATGTACCCAAAGAGCCCACACATCAGTGGAAGAACGGCGTGGTGTCGTATGTCAGAGTCAAGGGCGCCACTCGCTGCACGCCCGGCTAAACACGCCTCCTTGCCGCATTCAAACGCCTCCATGAAACCCACCTGTCTGGAAGCCGGGAAACCCACTGTAGACACACGTTCGTTCATGACCGGGCCGGCATTAAATGCAACGCCGGCCGAGCTCCTCCCGTCCGCTGTCTATTTAATCTCCAATTTAAACAAGGCCAAACGCCGGCCAAGAATCGCACATCTCTGCCGCTCCCCTATCTCCTCCTTCACCATTTTGTCCACTCTTACAATGGCTTATGAAGAGTAGTTATCCCGCATCCAGGCCGGCTAGGTGGCCCGCCGAGACCACCGGATAAGAGCTATGCAGGTCGCTGGTCCACCTCCCTCCCCTCGCCCGACGAAGCCACTTGCCGCCCCAAGCCGGCGCGCGGTTCAGCAACTCGCCGCTCCAAGCCAGTTGTTGTCGTCCACGCCGACGCCTCATACCGCGTCTCCCGTTTCTGTGGCCGAGACTCCCATGCCGGCGGTCATGCCATGCAAGCAGTGACAGAAGTCGGGTGCGCGGAGAGTGACGAGTCGGTTGCCAGCGCCTCCGCGTCCGCCGCCATCATCGAGGAGAAGTAGAACATGGGAGTCCACCGCCATTTGGATCCCATGAAGGCCACCGCGGAGGCGACGCCGGCGTACACAGCAGGTGTCTTGCCGGATCCTTTTGTTCCGAGGACCTTCATTGACCCTGCATGGGCTCCACAGAAGCGGGGAAGCCCCCTTCCACCATCATCTTCGGCATCAGCCAATGATATCAGTTGGGTAGTGGGGAAGTGAGCCATCCTTTGCGCTGAAGCATATACCTTCGGCGCTCCCGGCGGTCCGATGATCGTGCTGCCGGACATGAGGTACACAAATGGATTGGCGGGTGACCATTTAGGACAGGTATTATATACATATGCTGTCTAGAACTAGCACTGCGTAGTTCATTTGAATGTAATAAATCCGTCATGTTTGTATGAAAATGCGGTATTTTATATGATTTCCGTCATTGTTTATATGAAATATCGCCGTGTTTGCATGAATTTCTTCCGGTTGGTTGAGTTGCTATCATAATGTGTGCGGCTACGGTTAGATGGCGTAATTTGCGAGTCGCCGGTCGGTTTGCGGGCAGCTTGGGCGGCGTGGTGGGACAAAAAAACACAGCTCGTGTGAGCTTGTCTCCAACATGCGCGCTAGAGGATGCATGAGCACTCGAGCCATTCCTCGTTCATCGGTGGCAAAGGCACCGGTGGACAAAAGGGTTGCCGATATTTTGGCTATCCCGGGACAAGATCCAAACAGCCCCTCCCAATAGATTCAAGTCCCTCGTTCGTCGTGGAATTTTTCCATTTGTTCTTTTCATGGACTAGCAAGATGCCCGTGCATTGCACGGAACATCAAGATGCATTTTTTTACAAAACACCTGTTGTGATTGACCCATGCAGAAGTAATCCCATTTTGTAAAAACTAATGACATCTCGAGAGTTTTATCAGACAAATGGTATCTCGAGAATTTTATTGGACTCCATTTTTTATATAAGGCCACAAACCCACATTACAGGTACCAAGGAAAAAATTAATGTCTTCTAAGTCAATGTTGCAAGCCACCTTGTTTCCTTGTTTGTTGTGTAAATTAATGTGTATTCTTCTCTTTCATGCACATCAAGCCAATGCTCACACTCCCGCATGCATGCAAGGGATAATTAATGTCCTCCTTTGCTAGTACTACGAGGCAAACATCATTAATATTGCATCGATTAGTGTTAGTGGCCTTGTATATCTGCAAACTTTAATTTTGATAGTGGCCTTGTATATAAAAATGGAGGGAGAAAGATGAGAGATAGGGTGAGGAGGAGTGGGGCGTGGTGGTGACTGGTGGTCGGACTGGGCGGAGGCATGGGGATGGACGGCACATTATGTCTAGGTTTGTATCTCTCTCACACACACCCACGTAGGTGGGGGACGTGCACGAAGAGAAGAGGTGCACACACGGCGCACGTACTCCCATCTCTTTCCCAACCACACATGCGCGGGTACACGGTGGAGCTCATTTTTGTACAAAAAGGCAGCCCATGTGGTAAGTTGACACGTGTACTGGTTTTCCACTTGATGGAGGGAGGATCATCTACCATGGGTGAACAAACAAATTGCGACTTGACGTGTTATGTTAAAAAAGAGGCAAACCATGTGGGGCCTACCTTAGAAGCAAGGCTCTATATACTGGAGTACATTTGATGTGTCCCGTCAACTTGCAGAACAAGGAGAAGCTTCCTTAGTACGCCGTCTCCCCCGCCCACGGGCATGGTGGCTCGCAGGATGAGGTGAAGCTTGCTTACTAGTACTCCTAGTATTGTACGTCTTACGCCCGCTCCCTCGCCCACGTGCACGGTGGCTCGTGGGACAAGGAGAAAAATTTACTACTCCCTCCGTTTACTCCTCGTCCCTACCTTGGTTAGAGAGATTATCATATTGTTTGGAATATATATGTCCTTTAGTACTCCCTCCATTTCTTATACAAGGCCACTATAAAAAAATAAATTTTGCATCTATACAAGGCCACAAATAGTAATCGAGACAAAAGTTACTACTTCCTCCTTTCCAGTTTATGGATCAATTTCAAAATCTATCCAACCAAGGTAGATGGTGAGTGGTCGAATTAATTTCGTAGTTTGCACAAGTAATTAGTACATTCGTTTTTCTCAAGAAGTTATGTTTACTAAGGCATTAATTAGAACGAATGCATGAATGACCACTAAATTTCCATGAACTTCTACATGCATTGGTGAGTTTTCTCTTGACACTGCTTGCATCGGGTGATCTAACGCACCTCGAAATCCAACATGTGATGGTACTACTACTACTAGTAGAATTGAGACTTATAAAATGGAAAAACGAATGTTTTTTAGAAGAGCCCTATAAACCCTACTGGGTACATAGTCCGTAAAATCAGATTTTCCCAGAACTAAGTCGCTCAACCTTTATTTGCTTGTTTCCCTTCCTGCCTCCTTGCCTCGAACAAACTATGCAAAACTCCCCTGCCTGCCGCCCGGAAAAGACCCACCCTCGCATTTTTTAGTCCAGGTTTGTATCGATGGATCGCGCGAAGCAGCAAAAACCAAGTCGTGTCTTGTACTCATTCATCGATGCTCGCTTTCATGAATTATGTACTTCCTCTCGCTGATATGTGGGACATATAGCAACCGGGCCGACGTGTCAAGCACCAAATAAAAGTGCAGAACAGCAGGGGGGACACACCCCGGTCATACCACCCAGTAGTAGTAATGAGCAATGAGACGTCAAATCACAATGCCGCACCTTCCCAGACGGATGAAGCAACCATTATTTCACACTTCAGTTCGCCATCATATTAAACCACGTAGTATTGCTTCTGCCTCAAGAGGGACACGTGCATCACCTTGGTACATCATAACACGTGGGACCGCATGACAGGCCATGCTCCCCCGCCGATCACTCGCTAAAATCACCTCATTTTTACTATACTTCCTCCGTATCGGTTTACATGGCATGCACGTCGTTCTAGGTTGAGAATTTAACTGGCTATATATGTGATGAACAGTATATGTTTAGAAACTACATCCGCTTAAGAATCCAATGATATACTTTTTGTGACATAGTAACTCATATTTAGTTAGTCAAATGGATGACCTAGAACTATGTGCATGTCCTATAAACCGAGACGCCTAAAAAACAAGATGGAGAGGGTAGTTCAGTATGTATCTTTTTAGATCAATATAGTCGGGATTCACCAAGGAGCAAAACCAAGTGGTAGGCTGCTCCGGTTTGCGTAGCAACTCAAGCAGGGTCAGTCCGCACACGAAATGGCGACACCCTTAACAGCACCCCTTTGACCGACATGTGGCTCATCCACCATCTTGTTCTACGTGCGATGCGCCAAATTACAGTTCGGAGCAGCGGTTGGAATTGTTGGAGGCACCTCGGTCGTAGCATCGCAGTAGTAGAAAATGAGCGATGAGGGGTCAAATCACAAAGCCCCACCTTTCCCGCATTAAGCTGGACGGACGAAGCAACCATCATTTCACTCTAGGGCGCAAGAGCATAAAGAAAAGAGAAAACCAATTATGTTTGCGGCAGCTACCTAGGGCACCCTAGGGTAGGGGTCTCCACTATAGATTCTTTTTTCTTGAAAGCGCCTCCACTACAAATCAGCTTCTCCCTCGTCCCCTTGAAGAAAACCGATGATGTGTGCGGAGGTAGGGTTTGTAGGAGTACTACACCATGCGGGGCCATGTCATAGTAAATGGGAGAGGGATTGAATTCGAGTCGACGCCTTAAATATGTGTGGGCCGCTTGGTTTTACGGGAATGAGGCAGCATTTTGGGTTCGGGGACTAATGGAGATATAGTACGTACAAAAAATTGTGGATGCAGGTTTGACCAAAAGGCAATGATGCATGGGCCCTGTATTTTGATATACCCGGGGCTGCATGAAATTTGCTACTCTACTCAAAACTAGTAAGGTACACATGCATTGAACGCATGAGATTTAGAAACCAAATTATGAATAAATACACACTATAGCATGTAAAGCTTTGAGCCATATATGCATGATGTAGATGCTCGTTTAGTTCTTATAGTTCATCTCATTGAAAATCAATTAGTTTTATAAAAATGTTAAGATTCATGGGGTTGTGCATTGTAAAGCATAAAGTAAAAAACAAATATGGCAATTCATTTAGAAGAAAAAAAATCAATTATGACACGGAAGATTCTAGAACAAATGAGAAGTGCTTGTGTTTTGAGGTTTGTGCATTATGCTTAAGTTCAACCATGGAGTCTTCTAAATTGTACATGTGGAAGATCTGGGGGAATGTTGACGATATCCAACGGGCAGTGGGCTCGGATTTGCCATCGCTGCACTGCCGGATTAGCTTCATCTAGCGACCATCTTTTAAAGTTATTCGGACACTATATAGTTCTTGTGCCATAGTTGCGTGTCTTGGAAAAAAGCTACTAGTGGGTTGTACTAGCTATTTAGGTATAGAAGATGTATACATGGAAGTTGTAGGGAAAGAGATCACATGGAGTATCGTAATTCCTATGAGTAGGGATTGGAAAAGAGATGTCATTTGGTTCACATCATAGGAACATTTCTAATGAATCTAGAGATGACATGTATCTCAATTCCTATGAGGAGGGATTAGAAAAGAGATGTAATTTGGTTCATATCATAGGAACTTTTCTATTGAATATACGCTAATGTTTATTTTCCTTTGAAATTATGGGAGTATAGGAATCCATTCATATGAACCAAGTGGCTCTAAAGCTATACAAATGATATCATGTTTATTTCCTTCGAAATGTGGAGTATATGAATCTACTATGAACCAGTTGGCTCTAAAGGAAAAAAATCCTATAAAAATCATATCCTATAGAGTTCCTATGATATTCCTCCACACCAAAGGATGGTTGAAATTGCTGCAAGTGATACGATGGTCTTTCTTTTTAGACTCCTACCCCATCTTTATAGTTACCTCTCGAAGATGAATGAAATGATATATACTGGGTATTCTACATATGCAGTTTGGTACACGAAAACTCGGTAAAATTTTGCCAGGTTCGAATTTTCAATAAAGCTATATGCACTACATTTTGGAACGGAGGGAGCATACGGCAGTTGCTAACACTCACGTGGAAGATTTGTGTGTAGGAGGAGTGGCTGTTCTATTAAATGACATGGCAAAAGTGACACTGTCGGATGCCGATCTAATGGATCTTACTGCATTCGTCAGGAAAAGGCTTGTGGTGAACGTTTGTCAGATAATGATTTACGAACACATGCATTTGCATTCATATGTGCCACCCTCTCTCTCACGCACACGCACCCTCATGAGTCACGACTCTCCCGAGTCCTCTCACACCCACCGTCTATCTGTAGGTAGACATCACACACATATGTGCTCTTCACACCCTACCCTCAGAACTTCTAAAAAACAAAAGACGTCGCGCAAATTTTATTTTAGCTCACATGTCACACACTTATATTATTACTCTTGTGGCGAACGTTTTTTGGGCATAGTATATTGTACTCTCACAAAGAGAAGTGTTGCACGCACGCACTAGTTCTCTCACACCTACTCGCGAGTACATGTAGGAGCGCATTTTTTTGAAGCTAGTACAACAAAATCACTCCACTATATATATAAGCAAGAGCCATAGCACTTGCTTTACTAGGGTTCCTCTCGTTCACTCTCTCATGCTCTCCAGATCTAAGCAAGACATAGGAGGCCACACACTCTCTCTGCTCACGCTGGTCACAAATCCGGCCGGACAACCTCGATCGGGGCAGCGGTGTAGGTGCATCGTTCACGCTATCGTCAACGGTGAGGGAGGAGACCAACGGCTGCCCGCGCGTCCCGGTCGGCTACCGTGTCGTTCTCTCTGAGAGAGCGCCGGCTCGGGAGGGCCTCCGACGCCTTCTTCCTCCCTGCGGCATTGTGGCCAAGATGCGGCCTCCCGACGCCGTCTCTGCCACATGCCAACGACCCTCAGGTATATATTCCTTCGAAACCTGCCTTGCTCTATTGCCCCAACTCCCCACTTGGCTTCGTGTGGATCTTTTTCTACTTCTGTCCGCTGTTGACTTTTACTATTATTAGAGGTAAAGAAAGTTCATACAGTCGACTCTAAGAGTTGGTTCAAACAGGGCAGAAAGTGGGAAAGTTGTAGCATGAATCTGGGACTTGGTTCTAAGAGAAAACGGGGCAAAGTAGTAGATATTGGCCACCCAACCGTCTCTTGGTTGAAAAGATGAAGAAAGCATGGTCGATGGTGAAGGGTGGGGGGAAGTGGACCTGTCTCTTGGTTGAAAAAGGAAAGAAAGTGACGGGTGTTGGGGGACAACGCAAATGAGAATGAGCAGGTCTAGATTTCCTGTGCTCACATAGGAAAATGTCGCCGAGGAAATAAAAAATGGGACAAATGCAGACACGCTGCCTGAGTGTTTTCCGCTCTCGGCAACCACATCTGCCTCACCACTTTATGCCCCTTCTGTCCCTACGCCCATATCGCTACCGTTAATGTAAAATCACATGAAGCATTAAGCAATGCCACCTAATGTCACTATAAGTAATGGTCTAGTGCCGTTGATAAATCTAGTGGGAGTGTTGATGTGATGTGATGCTACTTACTTAAGGGCACTTTCATACTGTCAATCTAGTGCTAATTATAACACAATAGATGCTGCTTTTAATCATACGCCACTGCAAATATCTGTCACTGTTTAAATAACCGTATTTCATATTTGCGCAAACAAGGATGTTTGTCTCCATATCGTTTCGGGGTGTTTGTCTTTGTATCGTTTCTATCCATGCAATCAAAAGCACACACCTCAGTTTTAGTAGAACTGCGCAAAATGAGATGGCTATCCGTCGCTGACATCGTCTAACCACCCGTCTTCCAGGTATTCCTACATTGGTAGTAACTAGGTAGAATGACCAACGCAATCTAAAAGAAGTTGATTCACACGTTTTACTTCCTGGTTGCAGTGTAGGGACGAGTGAAAACAACTGCATCCTAGTCTGGAATGCACTTTCTACCAGTTCATACATGGACTGAGGACTAGCTGGCACAGCTGCACGACAGTTTTTTTGGACAGGTGCGTGGACAAGAGGCATTGTGGTCTGCTTATTTCTGCAAATAGAGGTGCTTAAATTTAGTGGAATGCACAAGAATTTCAGCTGGTCAGTACACTGCATGGTTCAGTTCAGCATTCCAGCTGAGACCACAATTATAATTGGTTATTATGGAATGAAAGAACCTAACCCTGGATGGTGGCAACAAGAAAAAACCAGAGTGAACTCCAGGAATTTAAGCCTGCCGGGAGGCCCTTTGCTCAGAGAAGCCTTGCTTGTTTTTTCCTGATTTGTAAACCTTCTCACAACTTTGTCTTTTGTTGTGAACTAGTATATGTTTGTTATGTTCTATGAATCATTGAGATGTATAAAATTGCTTAACTTATGCTTTTCAAGTTCTTTTATGAAGCCATGTTTAATGTGAGTGTTCTACATGAACGTTGGACTAGCGTGTGAACGTTTGGAATTTACATTGTAGCCTCCGTTAACTACATGAACCACTGTAACAAGATACATAGTTGCTGATATGTCAGACAAAAGATTGTTGATTGTTAGCTGGTCTAGTGTTGAAGCGAGCTGAGCCAATGTGCCGTGTTTTGCACAACTGCATACAAGTGGGAAGCACCTACAGTGTTTACAAGTACTTATGTATACGTCGGCGCACAGTTCTCGAACAAGTACTCTATGTCATCAAACACACAATGCTCGTATGTTAAACTGTGACAACTTATGTCTTACCATGCCATATTCATGAAAAAACTAGTGAGGACACATCTGTTTCTGCAACAATTATGATGGTTCTCACATGATTCACGGACACACAAAAGTAGCAGCAGCTCCCATAGACGGATTCAATTAGAGTACTAGCCCCTGAGGGCTCGATAACAGGCAATGTTTGGATAATTAGACATAATCCAAACTACTATTAAACACTAGCTGGGGCAACTATTTCATGCCTCGATCTAATTTGGGCTGGACACAAGATGGACCTTGCCATGAACATCATCGAGGACGTCCGGCAGCTGCTCAATCCTGTGAACCTTCATGAAGACAACCTTGCGGCCTTGCCACTCATAAACTTGTTTGTGGAGGCATGCCATGTCATCTTCCTGCATAAGCTTGATAAGAACAGTCTGCCTCACAAACGAAGGAGTAGCTTTGAACTTCTTGTGCTTTAGTACACCCTGGACAAAACGTCTGACAACAGTGATGCTGGAATACAACTCGACATTGGTATAAGCGCAAATGGCTTCCAGGATCCAATAGCCTAAGAACTCTGTTTTCCCAGTGCATATATTCACGTCATCCGCCTCATAGCGAGTGACATGTACAACCACACAATCCTTGTCTGCATCAGGGCTCTAATTGAAACAGAAACAAATTCTGAATTACTTTCCAGTATAAGAAACACAAGTTATTTAAACCACTATGTATAGCATGGCATCAAACCTAATAAAATTTTGCATTATGCATCACCACATACTGAGCTGAAAGACCACAATCGAGATCGGCAAAGAAGAAAATCACCTTGGGCAACTCAGTGGGGGGGAGGGGGACACATCCTCGAAGGGGGAAAACTGCTCCTGCAGTGCCACGGGGGCTGTAACCTCAAATGGGGCGTTGACCATCTCAGTAGTGGCCATGACTGTATCTGGGGTCGGCTCGGTGGCTGCCTCCATCTTCTTGGAGCTCTTTGTCTCATGGGGATCAGCCTCCCGCGTCTGCTCCAATATCGGCAGATCTTTGCCTGGTTCTCCTTGGTCCATCATGAAACTGACGAATAGTAGGAGAGCACTGAAAGGAAAACACAATCGCAATGAAAATGAAACAAAAAAGAGAGTGAGGATCGGTTACTGCTTTGCAAAAGTTGTTTTTTTCTCTGAACAAAAATATACCAACATCACTGATCTGCTTACCTTCCCTTCGTTGGGAGAGAAGAACAATGGAAGATGCGAGTGTTGCCTTTCTTGAAGACGGTGAGGGAGAAGGGAATTCAGCGACGAGTGAAATGATGGTTTCTTTGTCCGTCAAACTTATACTGCGGGGAGGTGGGGTTTTGTGATACGACGGCTCATTACTGCCGCGCTACGACCGGGGCGACTCTCCGCCTGCATACTGCCTTCTAATTTGGTGCATGGCATTTGGGCCCGCGCGCTGCATGGCCGGCATGTCGGTGAACAAAAGTATAAAGGCATTCAGTAGAGGGAGATGTTTCGATGACCTAGGAGGAGCCAGAAGCAGTATTGTATCCACTGTACTAGTAGTAATTGTTTTTCCGGGTAGATGTAGAGTGTCTCCACTATACTAGTAGTAATTGTTTCTCTGGGCCCAAGACAAAAAGCCCACCCTAGTAAATAGTAAAATCAATTCAAAAGCCCATATATTTACTGAATGAGAGGCGCTACCCACACCCAGCACACTGCCCCCCAAAAAAACCTAGGTGCTCTTCTTCCTCCTCACTCCCACCCACCTCACATCAGCTCGCTCCACTCGTACCACCAAATTCCTCACCTCACTCCTACAAAAAACCCCAGCTCCCCTTCTTCCTCACTACTACAGAAAAACCCCGGCTCCCCTTCTTCTTCACTCGCACTACAACTGGGCTCATCATTCGTTACTCTGCTCAAATCCGTGAGTGCGACGCGACGCCCTCGAGGAAAATGGAGTCGGCTGACCCAGCGCCAAGAAGATGAGGCTCCCGCCAGCGGCGAGATCTGTTTTAGATCCCGCACCCGGCAACGCGGGGAGAAGTGGCAACTCCGCCCCCACCGGATCCCAGGAACCCGTAGAATCTTGGGTGGACCGCATCAGCGATCTCCTGGACGCCGTCATTGGGGAGATCATCTTGCTTATCCCCACCAAGGATTGATGCCGCACCCAAGTCCTCTCAATTCGGTGGCGCCCTCTATGGTGTGATGTGCCCCTTAATCTCAACTGTCATCAACTATCTCTCTTCAATGATTTTGAAATCCCTAGAGCCATCATCTCCTCCCACTAGGGATCCGTTCAAATCCTCTGCATCCCGTCATGCTACCTAAGCAAGCATACCACGCCTTGCACGGTGGACGCTTGGCTGAAATTCCCTGAATTCATAGAACTACAGTTGCTTGAGTTCTACTATTCCCCTGGAAATCACATACCACATACCGAACGCCATGTACTTGTGCCCTCAGCACCGATGTCCATCTCGCGGTTTTCCTCCTCTCTTCACACCACCACCTTTGCGCTATGCTACTACCAGACAATCTAGTACTAAACCTTCAACTCCCATTTCTCAGGAAACTTTCACTTGTGTGGGTTCGTATATCGAAGGCCTCATTGCACAGCATCATCCACTCCAGTTGCCCTGCCCTAGAGTGCTTGGTGCTTGTTTTCACAGTTAGAATTGGTTGTCTCCAAATAAAGTCACCAAACCTTGTAAGAATTGGAATTTCTTTTGACGGAAGGCAGCTCATCATCCAAGATGCCCCTTCACTTCAAAGGTTGATCCTTGATTCTAGTTATTCACTGTTGCAAATAACCGGCCTCTCTACGCCTAAACTGGAGACCTTGGGTGTAATACATGATCTCTGTGCTCATTTCAATATGGTGTTTGGCTCCACAGTTCTTCAGCTACTTTATATTATCATCTACACTTGTAACCATAAGCTGCATTTTAATTTTTGCGCATAAATTATATATCATCTTTGAGTACACATTTTGTACTAATATTATGTTCTATGCTCAATGAAGAGTTTCTCCATGGATGGCCTATCAATGGTGCAGGATTCTGTCAACATCTTATATATCCAAATGGATAGTTTTGATCTGAACAAGATTATTGGCTTGCTACAATGACTTCCATGTCTGCATAAGTTGTATATAAAGGTGATTATTTCATGCACATTGGAAGCCTGCATATAGTGTACTAGAATTAACCGTTCAGTTGTTGCTCTTTTGACACTCTTTTTTTAGACCTTAACTGTTTTCAATCTTCATGTCTATTTAGGCAACGGGACGTGGTAAGAAAGTTATAACCAATCGATGGATTCGTAAGCATCGGGATTTTCTCACTTCTCATGAGATTCGATTAAAGACAATAATGCTAGAACGATACATAGCCAACTGTGCAAACACTAGATTTGTCATATTCTTCCTGTTGAATGTGAGGTTACTATTGTCCATCAGGCTTAAGTTTATCAGCAGCATGGTTTTGACGGATGGGTATTTCGAAGAGCAAAAAATGAGTTTCAGGTGGGCAAAAGAGCTTCTGAACGTGTCGACCTTCTATTTACAACATATTGTGGTCATAATCCAGTAAATTTTACGACCCATGATGTTCATTCTATGGACCTGACCGATCCATTTGATCGTGACTGCCGAAAACAGTGCTGGAGTTAGATGTTGTTGCCCTTTTCAACCTGGGTTTTGTGTAAACCTGATGAACAATTAACCCCTGTGCTTTTGTACAGTTTGTAAGCTGGAGTTAGATGTTCTTGCCCTTTTCAACTCGGGTGTGACTGTCATATTTTCTTTGAAACAAGGCAAATGGCTTGCCATTTGTTTAATTTAGAGTGAAATATTGTAACAAATCCCAACCAAGGGAAAAAATATCACTCTTGCCGGCTGCTTGAGCTCACTGTGCATAACAGAAGCCAAGTGATTAGCCCCCACCAGCACCCACAAACTTATTTCGAACTAGCACATCAAATGGGCTGTAAATTTTCATAGATAAGGCTGCATGACCGTCACAGATTTGGATTCTGACATTTGGGACCTGCGAGGAAATAGCCTATCTAAGGTGGTGGCGACTTACTAGCCAGTCAACAAATGATTCTGCCTACCAACCGTTGGATTGACATCCAACATCTGTCGTGTATCTTCTGTGTCTTGTCTTCTTCTTCCTCCAGCCGCCCAAACCAAACCACCCCGTCGGCTCCGCGTGCTCCCGCCTCCCATGGCTGGCTACGCCTCTCCCGCCCTACCGAACCCTCCAACGTTGGCTAGTCCCTCCCTCTATTCCCCCACACATCCTGTTATTCTCTGACGACGTCAGCCCGAACACGCACCCGCACCCAAACCAGTCAACCCTCGTACTCCCCTCTGTCTGTGACTGGACCGGCGCATCTTCCACGGCTCCTGTTCGTTCCGTCCAAGGCCTCGCCGTCATCCTCCGCCTTGCGGCCTTGGTTTGCTCGCCGCGCGCGGTGCGCCACCCTCTTGCGTTGTTGTAACATCCCAAATTTTCAATTTGGAATGTTATACATTAGATCATCATTGCATATCATATTTTATTGCATTTTGGCTTGATCCTAGAAATTCTACGCAACTCAAGGACCCACGCAGAGAGTTGGGGATTTCAGTATTTTCATATTTGAGTTTTCTCAAATTTTGAAAAGAGGATCATTTGATTTTAATTATTTTATCTTCGTATATTTATTTTATAAAATAAAAGAGAGGGAATAAAATGACTTTCCCAAAATAAAGAAATATTGGAGATTTAATATTAAAATCAAATAAGATTTTTATTTCAGAGTTTTATCGCTATTTTATTTGAATTAGGAAAAATGTGCGTTTTTCAAAATTGCATTATAGGCCCAAATAAATGTTCACCTTGTCCGGTAGATTTTTAGAGGACGGGAAAATTTTATTTCAGGATTTTTGGAGTCAGTTTAGTATTTCTTTTATTTGTTTTTCTGCGCAGAATTATTTAAAAAAACATCAAACCGACTTCGGGCCGTAACCGTCCAGGACTATGCCCGGCCGGCCTCTTTATATAGCGCGCCGCCAAGCTGCCCCAGCCCACTAGCCCGCGCCACCCTAAACCCTAGCCACCGCCAGCCGCCACCGCCGCCGTCGCCTCGCCCCGCCGCCCGACGCGCCGCCGCCTCGCCGGAGCCGCGCCGCCACCACCCATTGACCCGGCACCGTCGTCGTTGACCGCCGGAGGTAGCCGCCGCCACCGCCGCGGTTTTCGAGAGAAAACTGTTGGCTTTTTTAGGAACCCCGGTTTTTTTATATAGATTGGTTTTATTTTTTTCAGCGGTTTAGTTATTTAGCGAACACTCATTTGTTCGTTTGTTTTAATGAACGATTTTCACCGTTTAGCCGCAGTCAGCGAACGTTCGTTCGTTAACCTGTTCGTCAGTTTTTCCTTTTTCAGGGTTTTTCCGCAATTATTTTCGATCACGATTTCTGCCCTGATTTTCGTTTTAGTTTATCTTTTCGCTCGTTTATCGGAATCAGGCGATTCAAGCGCCTAGAGTGTCGTCCCGAAACCCTCTTTTTGTTTAACCAACTCAAACAAGTTTTTGCTACTGTAAAATTTGACTTAAGTCCAAATTAGTAAACGAAGCTTGTTTCTTTCGCAGTTTGAGTTTCGTTGCTTTGTTTGATTTGATTCTTTTTGCAAACCGGAGTTCTTAAGTTGAACTTCCCGGTTAGATCTTTTATTTGAGTTTTACCCGTACTTTTAGATGAGTGCTTATTGTATGCTTGTTTGTTTGCGATAGAGTACACGGAGTGTGTAGCGTGCTACTACGAGTCTCTAGGTTTCACGGATCATCAACAAGGCAAGTAACACTTTGATCATACCTCTTTACTACCCAGTTTTATTGCATTATATCAGTCCTCAAACAATTGCATGGTTGGGATCTGATTAATATGTGACTTTTGGGAAGTAGACGAGGTAGTACCTATTGTGTTGTTTATTATCAAACCTTGGGAGTTACTTCTACGTTTGCTTATATTGCTATGCTATGCTTGTAGACATGGATTGGGTGAGTGTATCCATGATATATGTGAGTATTGTTAATTAATGGTTAACTTAAGGTGGCAACTTTAATTCACATCTGGGTGGATTGAGGCACCTAGGGAACCCAATGTTGCCTGTATTTTTGGAAATCCCAGGGTACCGTGTGATTCTCCTATGGACCGCCACCCAGGGTCAAAGGGATCATAAGATTATTCATGCTAGAAACTTCCATGTGCAGCCGCAAGCTACTATGGGCTCTAGCATAGTTGAGTATGTTGCGTGACCTCTTTCAGTGGTAGACTAGAAGGTGTAGGGGATGTAGGTTGGTACTGTATACCCAATGTAAAGAGTTAATGCTTCTGAAAGACTGTATCTCGGTCATCCGTTTCTCAAACACCTTGTAGTGCGAGAAATCCAATGGAGGAGATCGAGTCTTGCGGGGAAAAGTGCGCAAACCTCTGCAGAGTATACAAACTAATCATGGTTAGTCGTGTCCCCGGTTATGGACGTTTTGAGTATCTAGTTTCTTTGATTATCATGTGAATCTCATCATGTTACTTAAATTAATTTTGATTGGGTTTAGTGATGATGCTTAATTGGGATTGAGTTGGAGGAACCTTCTCAATGTTTAACAACCACCATGATAGTTAAATAAAATTTATTCCTTTGTTGTAGGGAAAAATTGGCTTTATGCAAAACTGTAACCATAGAGCTTTCCACCAGCCATATATGCATGTAGAGATAGCGTTATCCTGTTCATTACTCTCTATGTGTTACATTGACAGCATATTCCATGTGCTGACCCTTTTCCAGGCTGCAACGTTCATGTTGTAGACTTTTCAGACGACGAGTAAGGTGCCTTAGGTCATGATCTTTCACTCAGTGATGCCGTTGGAGTTGATGGACTCGCTTTATATTCCAAGCCTTCCGTTGTTATCGTTTTTAGATGGCCTTAAGCCATATTTATTGTAATAAGTTATCTTTTGAGACATTCAATGTAATAAGTGTGTGATTGCTACTCTGTTATAAATCCTTCAAGTATTGTGCGTGTCAGCATTATCGATCCATTGATGACACTGAAGCACAGAGATCAGACTGTTTGAGGTCTGGTCGCTACAGTTGTCAACGTCATCAACAACCGAGAGGAACAAGGAGATGATTGTACGTGGAGAGGATGATAGTATGGACTCGCCAGCGTCATGGCAGTACGCAAGCAAGTGCCTCTATATTACAAGCCCAAAAATATGGATCCTCCTAATGGTTGGACATCTGGGGCTCACGCCATTGTCAACGTAGTCAATAAACGAGAGAATTACACTACGAGCGGCTGACACCAGGGACCCAGCAGGTCACGCAGTTTTTTGAGGAACAAGCAGTTGTTATTTATACTAGTTTTAGCGACGGATCAGGGTAACAACGGGGCTGTGCGGGGGTTGTGGCCCGTCTAGCCAGGGTTTTATTTATGTTTACCACATCATGAGCCCAATTGTATTTTTTTCTTGCTGAAAATGGCTAGCCCAGTTCTATTTTTTTAAAGAAATACCCAAACGAGGCCTACTTGCTTTATTAGCCCTGTTGGGCTGCAAATCTTTCAGGACAAGGAGAGTTTCATTTGGTTTGCCTAGAAATGGGTTGTACATTTTTTAAACACATCAAACCGGGAATTAGTTTCAAAAAAAATTCATTACAAGATTTTAAATTCCATTGATTTTTATGTGGACAATTATTTGGATTTCATATTTATATAAATTATTTTTCAAAATAGTTTGAATGTGAATCGATATTTCGGGATTAAAAACAGTTGACCACATCGAAATATGCAAAATTTCGTATACTTTTTAAGCATGGCCACAATATGGGGTGTAATGCTAACAAAAATAAGATGGGATCCAAAAAAGTTCTTAAGAATTAGCAAATGGGTTGTACATTATTAGACATAATGGCAGATGGGTTGTATGTTGTTTTCCACAGATTTGAGGCTGACTTGTGCGCCTATTACAGGTTGACACATATGCTTTCCTAAAAAAAAGTTTGATGCACACGCAACACCGTGTCAACTTAGTCAACACACGAGAGCAGTGACTGTTGGATGTCCATCCAACGACTGTCATGCTTCTTCAATCTCTGCTCTTCCTGCTCCAGCCGCTCAAACAAGCGCCGGCGGGACAACCTGCTCCCTCCTCCCGCGGCCGGCTATACTGCCGCACAGGCCTCACCGCCCCACCATACTCCCATCACTGGCCTAGCCATCCCTCTACTCACCCACACCTATTATTCTCCGAGGACGGCAGATGAACCAGTAAACCCTCGTACCCCCCTCCGCGTGGGAAACAATTGTCAAGTCTTCCCTGGCTCCATGTCGTTCCCTTCCTAGGCCTCGCCGTTGTCCACTGCCCTGGTGCTCTCGGCGCGACCTGGTCAACATGGTCAATGAGGGACATCCATCGGAACTGGACTCTATGTGGAGAGGCTGACAGCTGGGTCCACGGCCGCACACAAGGAAATGCTTCCTTATTACACGCAAAATAATGATTCCTCCACCTGACAGCTAGGACCCACCAGAAGGGCCTCTGTATTTCGTGAAAAAAATGTTCCCCCCACTGAAAGGTCGGACCCACCAGCTATATCTTCGCACGCAAGGAAGTGCCTCCTTATTACGCACAAAAAAATTAATACCCCTGCTAGCTGGGACCCACCATAGTGGGTGGCTGACTTGTGGGACTACTAAGTTGACGGGGATGGAGGGCTTTGTCAACTTAGTCAATATGAACGATTCTAGCTCCAGTGACTATAAGATGTCCATCCAACGGCCATAGTGCTTCTTCAACCTTTGGTCTTCTTGCTCCAGCCACCCCAAGCAGCGCCGGTTGTGCCGCCTGCTCCTGCCTCCCGAGGCCGGTTATGCTGCCGTGGTGGCCTCACCACCCCCTACTACTCCCACCGCTGGACAGGCCATCCCTCCACTCACCCACACCCCTTGTTATTCTGCGGCGACGGCAGCCTCACACCGCAGTCGAACCAGTGAATCCCCGTACTCCTCTTTGCGTGGGCATCCACTGCCGCGTCTTCCCCAGCTCCGCGTCGTCCCCTTCCTATGCCTCGCCGTCGTCCACCGCCGTGGTGCTCTCGGTGCGGCGTGGTCAATGTGGTCAACAATCGACTTCCATCGGAAGAGTACTGTACATGGAGAGGCTGACAGCTGGGTCCACGGCAACCGCAAGGGAGTGCCTCCTTATTACGTGCAAAATAATTATTCCTCCACCTGACAGCAGGGACCCACCGGACGGGCCATCATATTTTGCAAAAAAAACTTTCACCCCTGACTGCTGGGACCCACCAGACGGGCCACCGTATTTCACGAAAAAAACATTCCCCCCGCTCTCAGCTTGGACCCACAGGAAGTGCCTCCTTATTACACAAAAAAAAATGAATACTCCCCCTGCTAGCTGGGACCCACCTTGGTCGGAGGCTAACTTGTGGGCCTACTAAGTTGACGGGGACGGAGGGCTTTGTCAACTTAGTCAATATGAATAATTCTAGCTCCAGTGACCGTACGATGTCCATCCAATGGCCGTAGTGCTTCTTCAACCTCTGGTCTTCTTGCTCCAGCCGCCCAAAGCAGCGTCGGTCGTGTCGCATGCTCCTGCCTCCCGTGGCCGGTTGTGCTGCCACGGAGGCCTCACCGCCCCTACTATTCCCACTATTGGCTAGGTGGCGACGACAGCCTTACACTACAGTCGAACCAGTGAACCCTCGTACTCCTTTCTGCGCGGGCTTCCACTGCCGCGTCTTCCCCGGCTCCGCATCGTCCCCTTCCTAGGCCTCACCGTCGTCCACCGCCCTGGTGCTCTCGGCGCGGCGTGGTCAACGTGGTCAAGGAACAACTTCCATCAGAAGATTACTATACATGGAGAGGCTGACAGCAGGGTCCATGGCGGTCGCAAGGAAGTGCCTCCTTATTACGCGCAAAATAATTATTCCTCCACCTGACAGCAGGGACCCACCATACGGGCCATCGTATTTTGGAAAAAAACCGTTCCCCCTTGACTGCTGGGACCCAGCAACTACATGTTCGCACGAAAGGAAGTGTGTCCATATTACAGGCAAAAAAAATGATTCGCCCCCCTGACTGCTGGGACCCACCAGCTACATCTTTACACGCAAGGAAGTGCCTGACAGTCGGGACCCACCTGGTCGAAGCGTATGTAGCGTTGACATTCTGGTCGTGAACGTGTACGTACATACTGGTCGATGTAGACGCGAACGTGTCGTAGTAGAGGCGCACACATAGCATGTACACGTACGTACAACGGCCAGGGTGCAAGAAAGTAAATACGGCCACGTACGTACATACGGGCGGGGTCTCGAACGCCTACTCGCGCATACATACGGACAGGGCTCATATACATGGCTGGGTCGGAACGGAGAAACTGTGTCGTCGTGTTCATCGGGAGGCAACGGAACACGTGGGAGCCAACCGGCTTGGACGGAGCAGCCGATGGAAACGAGGCCTGGCGTACCGCAGAACGGAGGAAACGGCCTTGTGTTCGAACGGCCATGTTCGAAATAGGATCCTATTCATTGGGAGGGGTCTAGCGTACTGCAAAACAGAGGAAACGGACTTCTGTTGGACCTTCTACGGTCGAAACGGGGTCCTGTTGATCGGGAGGGGTGTGGCGTACCGCAAAACGAAGGAAACGGACTTGTGTTGGAGTGCTACGGTCAAAACGGGGGTCCTGTTCATCGGGAGGGGTGTTGCGTACCGCAAAATGGGACTCCACGAGATACTGTTCATCTCCACTGTTGACCTCCTCCAGCCTCCACCTGCGACTGTTCATCCACGGGCTCCTATTCATCCAGCCTCCACCGCACGCTACTCCACCGGCTACTGTTCAACCAGCCCTCTCCACGGGCTCCTGTTCAACCACCCCTCAATGGGCTACTGTTCATCCAGCCCTCCACCGGCTATTGTTCAACCAGCCCTCCATGGGGTCGTCCTATTCATCCAGCCCTCCACGGGGTCCTGTTCATCCAGCCCCAATCGGCTCGATCGATCGGGGTCCTATTCATCCAGAGGCAACACCACGGGGTCCTATTCATCCACCCCCATCGAGAACTGTTCATCCAAACCCCCCAGCAACACTCACTGCTCATCCAAACCCCCAGAAACGCTCATTGTTCATCCAGATGCAGCATCAATTGGCTTCAGTTAGCAGCAGTAGCGAAGGAATCGCTCGATCGCTCGGGTTCAGTAACGCGTAGCCTACAGTGCAATCACTCGGCTTCAGTTAGGCGATGCCTCACTCGAGTTCAGTTAGTGCCCAACGCCTTGCACCCACGCGTGTATGGTACGAGAGAAACGCGCATCGCTCGGCACCCGACCACCCACCGTAACCGGGAACTCCCTGAAATTTTCCTCACCCTCGCTTCTACCACGGTTTTTTCCGTCATGGACGGCCCAAAGAATGTCAGGCAACTGCGTCTCCGGCCCGCCCAGGACGAAAAGCCCATTTCTGTCATGGCTTTTTGTCATAGAAGTAGGATCCCACCATGTCTATGATGATACCGGGTTTTGTCACAATTATTGTCATAGAAGTGTCATAAGTATGACAGAAAAAAAATCGTTCGGCCCAAAATGTCATGGATGGGTCTTTTTTTTGTAGTGTTATCCTCCTCCAGCATTCGGCTGAAGAAGAATCGTGCAAGACACCGGATGTTTTCGCCGGCGTCGCCTCAGCGGTGGCCTTCATGGGATACAATTGGTGGTGGCCTCCGATGTTCTAATTCTCCTCGATGATTGCTGTGGGCGAGGACTTGCTAGTCATCACCTCGTGGACATCTGCATGGTCGCGTCACCTCATCGACATCCGTAGTGGCTTCTTTCTCTGCATGCATGGTACGGCTACACATGGGTCGATGGGAGATGGCACAGTCGTAGGAACTAGAGGCGCAGTACGACACGGTGGTGTCGAGGGTAGCGACGATGCCCGTGCCGTCGTGCTCCCTGACAAGCCGGTTGGAGCAAGTCGGCACTCTTCCTTGAGTTGTATTGGAGCGGCCAGCTGCATAACCACGCGTTGGTTTATTGCGGCAACTGCCTTTGACGGGCTAGGTGAGGTAGGTGGAGCAGTGAGCTGTCTCGCTCGTAACTGTCGGGATAGGCGGGCCACCCAGATGTCTTTTATGCCGGAGATTTGCTCTTCCTGCTCGTCGGATGCCGTCGAAAGAGTGGGAAAAATGGTGGAAGGAGGAGCTTGGCCGGCGTCCTGCTCCTGAACGGACGTGTGTCGCCATAGTGGGTTTGTCGCATTCCACGCGATTTTAAATGCAGGTATTTGAATGCGGCGAGGAGCCGGGTACAGCTGGGATTGTAGTGGGAGGCACCCACGACTGGCACGCCAGTTCAAAAGGCGGACGCGGTGAGAGGTCACGTCCGCCCTGACCCCCTTGACCATGGACCTTGACCGTGTACGTCCGGCTTTGAGGACAACATTATCCGTGGTCCTTGACGGTGTACACCTTGTGTCCAGATCTGAGATGCCATGTGTACCAGATGAATGACTCCAAGTTAAACCACTGTGATGCTTAGGTGCGAGCCGAGAAACACTGTTGCAACCCCCCCCCCCTCATAATTTTCCTGCATTGGTCATTTGATTCATAGGATAGAATGCTATAGGATTTTTTTTTCTATGAAATTGTGTGTTAATTGGCAATCTAGCATCCAGTCCAACTTTTTTTCCCTTCCTTTATTTTCCAGTGTCAAACACTCTAGATTTTTTTTAGGGGAACAATGTGTTGATGCTATGGGATTCAAGTGGACATGCGACTCCAATCCTTAATTTTTCCTATTCCTATGTTTTCAGTTCCTAGGAAGACAGTACTTGCTCTAAATGATGTGCCACTACAAGAGCCACCTATATTAATTAACCATGCTCTAAAAAGATGGACCAGCTTTGGCTATAGTAGATACTATACTAGGTTAGTAGGTGATCTTGTGCTTGGCTCTTCGCCTCTTTCGGAAGTCGAACAATAATGATGGTACTACAGTAGTACTTCTAGCAATCTGACACCAAATGAACTGTTGCACGTCCATCGGTTGTAAACAAAAGTTTCTCCTCGTGCTGTGAGCCACCATGCACACATGGGCGAGGGAGAAGGCATAGTAAGAAAGCTTCTCGTCGTTCTGCATGCTGACGGGACACATCAAAGTCATTTAGTACTCTCCCCAAAAAGGGCCGACCATGTCCATGGCTACCTTCCCGTGCTCCGTCATTGAGTACGTACACTATTCATGTGCCATCGAGGAAAAAACTATTGCGTAGTACGCGCCATCAAAGTGCACGACTCACTTATGCACTGCTTATCTCCATTTTTTTGCATGATACGTGCACCTTGATGCTAGATATCCCGCGTGTTGGCGAAAGGATAAGGGAAGCTCACATCAAGAAGGAACATGAATAAATCTTGCTTGTTGCACATATGTACGTGGCAGGACATGGTGTCCAACACCATTTAGTTACTAATTTTGTGTTACCAAAGCAAACACGTGGTTCATTTCTAAATTAAAGTAGTCAAAACCAGCATCAAGGTAATCAATCACCTTATTGTACTCGCTCTGAGCGAGGGAGAGGTCGTACTAGTAAGCAAAGCTTCTCCTCGTTTGCAAGTTGACGGGACACGTCAAAAGTAGTTTATTAGTCTCCAAAGAGGGCTGACCATGTTCATGGCTACCATCCTGTGCTCCGTCCTTTAGTGCGTGCATGATTCACATTCCATTGAGAAAATAATGTTGTGTATGTGCCATCGAATAGAATAACTTAACTTATAAAAAACACACCATCGCGTCATTATCGAACTTTGATTCGTCCACGTGTGGTTCCCAGGAACAACTACTACACTCGCCAAACTATTAGGTGAGCTGCCTCTTCGTACATAAATGAGCTCACCGTGTACCCGTGCGTGAGTATTAGGGAAAGCGGCTTAGGTGAGCTGCCTCTTCGTACATAAATGAGTTCACCGTGTACCCGTGCGTGAGTATTAGGGAAAGCGGCAAAGAGTACCTGCATCGGTGCCTGCACCTCTTCTCTTCATGCTCGCACTCCTTTTTTCGGGTGATTCATGCACATACTCCACCTAGGTTCGTGACCGTTGGTGAGTCTCTCCTACTATACTTAACTCCATTTTCTTGCATGACAGGTGGACCTAGATGCTGGATGTCCCACGTGTCGGCAAAACTTACAAGAACGCTTTCCGACGACCGAGAAGGAGCAAGAAACGGCAAATATTGAGCACAGCGCACACTAGAGATGTCTGGCTGGGCCAGCCCACTAAAACACACCACCAGTAGTTAACAACAGTAAAAAATCGTAAAATCAAAAGGGATGCCACCAGGATTCTAGCATGGGACGTCGCTCTGATCCAGAGCACTGCTTACCACTAGAGTGATTGGCCACATGTGAATAAAAATGCATCACAAACATATATAACAACTTACCTTTGCGGGATATTCCCACCTGGGTGTTTTTTTCTGTACAAGTACAGTAGCATATATATATTTGAAAATTTGAACATATTTCGAAAACACATGAAAGAATTTTTGAAGAAATGTGAACAAAATTTGAAATTCCAAAATAGTCTTTGAAAAACAAGAACAAAATTGGGAATTTCAAACAGATTTAGTCTTTGAAAAATAAGAACAAAACTTGTGAAGGAGTTTTTTTTACTTTGGAACAATTTTCAAAATATCATAGCACATTTTTAAATTTCTATTATTTAACTAAAAGGAATTCGTTTTGAAACCCTGAGCGTATTTCAAAAGAATTAACAAAATTTGACGTTCCAAACATTTTCAGTCAAAAAACAGAATGTTCTACGAAACACAAATTCTTTCCAAATGTTTAAACAATTTTTCCAAAAACTGTTTTTCAATAAACATGAACTTTTTTAAAAAATCATGAAGATTTCTTGGAATGGGAACTTTCTCCCAAATTCCAAAAAAAATTGGAGACGCGAACATATTTTGAAATTCCTAAACAACATTTGAAACCAGGAACTTTTTTGAAACTTGCAAACAATTTATGAACTGCTATGTTTTTTGAAACTCCGGAGAAAATGAAAACGTGAACATTTTTTGCATTTTGCGAACAACTATTGAAAATGGGAACAATTTTTTTAATGCCCGAACATTTTTTGAATAGGCGTGAAAAAAATGAACAAAAGCATTCGCAACACTTTTTGACAAAAAGAATATTTTTTGAAATTTGGAAAAACGAACAATTCATGAAATTGGCCTAACATTTTTGAATTTGTCAACAACTTTTTGGAAACGTGTACATTTTTTGTAAAAATGCGAACATTTTTCTAAAAATGAACAATTTATTCTAGACATAAACAATTTACGAAATTCCCCTAAGATTTTTGAATTTGCAAACAAATTTTGGACACATGAACTTTTTTGAATTTGTGAACATATTTTGAAAGCAGGAACATTTTATGAAATCCGGTATTTTTTGAATTGGTGAACAAAATTAGGAAATACGAACATTTTCAAAAAATTTGAATTTTTTTGAATATATTTACATATTTGGAAATGAAGTGAACAAATTTTGAAACACTAAAACTTTTTTGATATTTCTGAACAAAATTTGAAATTAGGAACAAAATTTGAAAATAGGAACAACATCTGGAAAAAAACATGCTCTAAGAAATACGAAAATTTTACATTGCTGAAAATTTGTTGAGAAAAGAAAAGAAAAAAGAAAAGATACAATAAATAAAAAAGGACAGACAAGAAAAAACAGAGAAAAGAAAGAAATAAAAACCAATTCAGGAACCTTCCAGAAGATTCCCAAAACCAGTAAAAACCGGCTGGGAATCCTCTAAAAGGTTCCAAAAATCGTAACCTGAAAACTGTAGGTACATTACAGATGGGCCGGCCCAAGTCGTTCGCTAGGTCGACTCGCGTGTGCGATTCGCCGATAGTTTGCCGCAAAGTGCGTCGAATAGGATTTTCCGCAAGAAACCTCGCGGTGAAGCGTCTAGACTATTTAATATTTTTATTTGACGATATAAAATCTACCCAATCTTCTCCACAGTAGAATGGAAGAGTCTGAAACACGGTAACCCAATGTAGTTACATCATACATGGCCAACCCACGCTATCATCATATTTCTTGGCCTCCGTGCGACACCTAGCTCTAGTAATCCACTAGCCCGTATTGCTTCTTGCAGCTCGTCTCTCTCAAAATGCGGCGGGCTGGCGATTTTGCCGTCCATTGAGATCCGTTAACTCATTACATGTTAGCGACATGCCAAGAGCATTCTAAAAGAATTACTGTACTCTATTGTTATGCCAAGAAGAGGAAGCACTTTGACCGAGGAACCAAATGAGACAGGCGTGCCGTTCCGTGAGTGGGTCTAGTTTCTCGTTTTGAACTTGTTTGTGTAGTGGTAACACTTGGTTTTGACTATTGATAAGATTTTATATAGGGCCTAATATATTCTTCGAGGTTGCCTTTGACTATTGATAAGATTTTATATAATTTGGAAATTATATCATTCGAAGATCCTTCCAAGTTCAGTTTAAAAAAAAAGATCCTTTCACGTATGAATTGGACGGTATGCTTTGAGCAACTTGCATGTCCTATACTGTCGGATATCAGGTTCCGAAAAAACTCTTAAGGTTCGAACTCTGGGGTGCGCACGAAGATCTCTCCCTCACAGAAACACGCCCTCAGCCTCGCCGCGATTGCTAAGCTAGATCGATGAACAACACAAGCGACACAAGATTATTACAGGTTCGGGCCACCATTGTGGTGTAATACCCTACTCCTGTGTGTGGTGGTGGATTGCCTCTTGGGCTCATGATGAACAGTACAAGGGAAGAACAGCCTTGCGAGGAGAGGTGTTCTTGTGCTGGGTGGTGCGTAGATGAACTGGGTTTGGATCCCCCTCTACCGTGGTGGCTAGCCCTATTTATAGAGGCCCTGGTCCTCTTCCCAAATATTAAGCGGGAAGGGATCCAACAACGATCATTTTGAAGGGGGACAACTAGTACAAGCTATCCTGACTAAAGGTGGTTTTCGCCTGCCAAAGGTGCTGGTGATGACGCCGTCTTGGGCTCCACGGTGACCTCCGTCCTGCCGTCCTGCTGGTCTTGGTCTCATTGCACCGATAAGGAAACCTTTGCCTGATGCATCGGTACTCCGCGCCTGCGCTTTCCCCCCTTTATACCAAAGAGGAAACGAGGACATTGCGCGGGCTGGCCCCCGCCTGGTCTTGATCGTCACGGCTTGCGTTAGGGGCACCTCCCGAGGTACCCCTTGCCTTGATCTCTCCGCCTCCTCGCGAGCCTGCCTAGTGAGGCCGCCCCTGAGGAGGCCTTGCATCGTCTGCCCCGCGAGGCTTGGCCCCTCGTGAGGGTCTTGAGTGTTTGGCTAATGAAGATGGGTCGTACTGGGCCACTGGTTGAGCCACGCTGCAGGCCACAGGAAGGCAAGTTTGGGGACCCCCGTTCCCAGAACACCGACAATAGCCCCCGGGCCCAAGGCGTGCTCGGACTTGGCTTAGCAGCGAAGCAAAAGGGCAAGTGCGGAGCGCCGCGGGCCCAACCTGCCTGCGGCCTTGGTTGCCGCGTGGCGATTGATTGGATGTGGGCGCCTCCGCTTCCCCACGCTGCCTCGGCAACTGCCCGATTTGACGAGTCCCTGCTACATGCAAAAAGAGTCATCATTACCTGCGATCATGGAAGTCGACGGTTGGCCTCCCTCGGGCTATAAATGAGGAGGGGCGATAGCCCCCATTGCCCATCTCTTCTTGCTCCGCCTTCTCGCTTCTTCTTCCTCGCTCCTGCTGCTTGCTGCGCCCACCATGGCGCCCGTGAAGAGGTTTTCGGCAGCGGAGAAGGGGAAGGCTTGCCAGGAAGGGCCTGGCTCTCCTCCGCCCAAGCGCGGCCGCGGTCGTCCTCGCAAGCATCCCACGACCCCTGTCGTGGCTTCCGATGGTCGTGGCGGCGGCCCTTCATGCGGTGGTGGCCGCTCATGTCGGGGCAGCCCTGTTGGTGGGGGAAGGCTTGCCGTGGCTGTGCGGCCTCCCTGGCCGCGCTTTCATTCGGCGGAGGTGCCGTCGGAGTTCATTGTGTGGTCGGATAACCCGGCCGACACCTGGCTTCAGCTACCTCGCTCCTTCACCGGCGAACTGCCGACCGCTGGCCTCGGCGGGCTCTGGTTGCAGGTGGATGGCTGCTGCAGCCGGGCCTCCTGGGTCGCGATGGAGATCTCCATCGGCGGCAACGTTGCCCTGGCCCGGGGCTGGCAGACATTTGCCCGTGCGTGTGACCTGGGCAGGCGGTGCACCCTCCACTTCAAGTATGATGGCGACGTGACCCTCTATGTCAGGGTGTTCGGAGAAGATGGTCGACGTGTTGGGCGCTGCCCTGAAGACGATGATAGCGACGAGGTGCTCGGCCTTGGCGACGGCCGTGACACAGGCGAAGGCGAACCCACTCCCGGCAGCGACCGCAGCTCGTTGAGCTTCGGCGGCTCCTCCTCCGGTGACAGCTCCTCCAGCGATGGTCACGATCAGCCACTACGTCGTCGCGCCCGCTCCGAGGGCGGCAACGGGTCGTCCCGCCGCCGCGCTCTGGTGAAGCGCGAGGTGGAGTCTGACTGAGCTCAGGAGGGTGACGCAGGTTCCTCCTCGCGAGCTGTCGCAAGGCGTGTGTCGCTTTTATTTTTTTTCCTCCTTTTCCTGCATCAAGAGAGCGAGAAGTATGGGGCCCCGTGGGGGCGTGCAATAGACTATGATTCCCTAATTATCATACTGCATTTATTGTTCCTGCGCTGTGTTATGGTGTCGTTGTTATGCGTATGCGCGTAGGAACAACTTAGCTTCGGGCGTTTGAAGTGGTTTCCGCCTCGCGAGGTGCTTGCTTCAGGTCTCGCCGGGCGCCTTAAGAGCTACAAAAAATCTGTTTGGGAGAGTCATTTCCAAACCTTGGTCGTGATGGTTGCTGGCCATGGCCCGGCGCTTCATGTCACAATGCCTGAGGGGCTTAGACTGGGAGGGGTGCTCCCGCTGCAAACTCGAACGAGAGAGCCTCGCAAAAATCAGAAGAGGAAAACCCACGAGGGAACCCACGCAGCCCCCTCACGAGGTTTGCGAGAGAGAGAACGAGTTAGGCAAAAGTTGAAAAACAGAGAACAGGGGCAGAAGATAGTGGGCAGAACCGGCAAATAATACTAGAAGCAACTTCAATCAAGGTTCAACAAAGAAAAGCAAGCCAACTGCAGAAAGCAAATGAAAAGCCGCGTCCGGCACCTAGCCTAGTCTTCGAGGTCTTCTCACCAGCGCGGAGCTAAGTGCTTCCACTGGGCATGGGCGGGAGCCCCCGAGGCCCAAGGGCGGCACTCCGGAGACTCCGGGGCATGTACAGCCCCAACTCATTATTACATTAGAGTTTCACGGACGGCAAGCTTCACAGGCACTGGGCCTTCTTCACAGGCACTGGGCTTTTCTTAGGGATGCGAGCTTCACAGGCACCGGGCCTTCTTCACAGGCACTAGGCCTTTCTTCAGGGGTAGAACTTACGGAGGTGCTGAATGTTCAAGGCGTTCGGGATGGGCACCCCATCCTGAGTCTCTAGGCGCGCGGCGCCAGGCCTAGAGACGTGGACAACCTTGAACGGGCCCTCCCACATGGGTGAGAGCTTGTGCAGTCCTTCCCTGGAGAGCACCCGCATGAGTACGAGGTCACCTACCTTGAGGGTCCTAGGGCGGATGTTGCGACAGTGATACCACCGCAGCGCCTACTGGTATCTTGCTGCCTGTAGTGTAGCTTCACGGCGGTGTTCCTCCCCCAGCACGAGGTCCATCCCCCGCATGGCGTCCTGCTGCGCCTCATCAAACCCCAGGACCCGCACAGAGCGATGCCTGACCTCGTGAGGGAGGATGGCCTCTGCTCCGTAGACGAGGAAGAATGGGGTCTTGCCCGTTGGTTTGGTGGCGGTGGTGCGGATGGACCACAGCACGGACTGGAGCTCATCGTGCCAACCCCTGCCGCAAGCCTCTAGATTCTTCTTGAAGGTTCTTGTCTTGAGGCCTCTCAGGACCTCCGCGTTGGTGCGTTCGGCCTGGCCATTGCTCCGGGGGTGCGCCACCGAAGCGTAGCAGATCTGCGTTCCAAGGTTAGTGCAATATGTTTTGAAGAGATTGCTGGTGAACTGCGAACCATTGTTGGTGATGATGTGGTTAGGGACCCCTAGTTGGGCCGGCCCATTATGGTCAGCGAAATCTCGTGGGCCTTTAGCTAGGCCGGCCCATTATGGTCCACAAAATCTTGTGGGCCTTTAGCTGGGCTGACCCATTATGGTGCGCAAAATCTTGTGGGCCTTTAGCTGGGCCGGCCCATTATGGTCCACAAAATCTTGTGGGCCTTTAGTTGGGCCGACCCATTTAATCTTTATGGGCCACTTTTGGGCTGGTCCACGTGTCAACATATCATAGGCGCATCTCGCCCATTGGATGAGTGACACCTGTGCCAACGCGGAGCTGACGCATGGTTCCGTCAGCCAATAAGAATTTTACACATGGAAGATCGGCATTGGTCGTTGCTGTTAGCGGGTTATCGGATCCAAAACCAGACCCGATAGCTTAACGGCATCCCGTTACGGTGGATGGAACGTGTCGGTTACCCTTGATGAAAGCACTTCTATGACGCGTGATTTATCATCATGGAAGTGGACACTTCTGTGATGATAATTTTGGTAATGTCATGGAACACTTCTACGACAGCACATGTATGACTATCTTGATTCTGTCATAAAATCGTCATGGATGTACATGCATGATAGAAAACGTGACCTACTTGACAAACACGTATCATCACGGAAGTGTATTCTTTTTTAGTGGCATTGATGTCAATCGCATTCGCAATCTGGCAACCAAGAACTCATTTGGTGCCCATGAAGCCTGTCGGCGGTCCTGGAAGAGCCTTACACTACTCTATTCTGAAGACGGTCTCCAAGCAGATGGCTTCACTTAACGATTTAAATTTGAATCCAGGCCACCATAGTCTGCAAGTTGGCATCCAACTCCATCACTTGAAGATTCAGATTATTCATGTTCGGCTCCCACAGTGGTTGCTTGAGTCATACATGAATAGGATGACACCACTTCTCCAGCGATGGCTTCACTGCATCATGATTCTGCATCAGGCCCCTCTGCACCGCCCAACTCTAGCATCGACCTTGCTCTACCAACATCTTCTCTGACTAGGAACGAATAGATGCTCTATGTATATATGTATTCAAACCTTTTTGGTCCTTACTGATAAAGGGGGAGAAGCATATGAGTTGATAGTCTTCAAGCGGGTCCATATGTGTCGGGTGCTTATTTTGTTGCTAAGCTCTAACAACTCTCGTTCTTGAAACAGTTGTTTTTTGAGTTGTAACACTTAAACTTGATGGTCGTCTGCTACTTTTGCTGCTACCTTGTGATACGATGATAAATTCCGCATGAAGTCATTCTGCCGACGTCCATTTCTCATTATGCATATCATTATCTTCATTACTTTCATATATGCTCTGTTTTGAAGAAGATCTCCACAAAGCAAAACCTGCCATGTGCATTTGCATTCAAAGGCAAACTACTTATATGCACATCTTCAGGGGGAGCCTCTTTTAACCTATGAAGACAATGCCTATGTACTTAAACTTTCACATACTTTTATCCCCGGTGAAAACTTCAACCACTTTGTCATTAATTACCAAAAAGGTGGAGATTTTAAGTGCATCTAGTGACACACCTAGTTGGTTTTGGAGTATTGACGACAAACATGGTTGAGGGACTAATGTGTTTGTGAGAATTACAGGATAACACAGGAAGTAGTCCCTCATTGATTTGGTTTACCTACTAGAGATGACCCCCAAAAATGTATGAAGACATTGACGAGAATGGTGGTTCGTGAAGACATTCACGTTGAAGATAATGACGCTGAAGACATTCACTTGAAGACTATGGAGTGCGAAGACATTATTTCTTCCGTACTTTCCTTTTCACTTTCTTGAGTCATAGGAACCACCGTACTGTTAAGTGGGGTCCCAATGAACAAAGTCATATGACTAAAGTGATGCTCAACCAAAATCATATGTCTTCGAGTGAAGACAATGAGAGAAAATCTTATCCAGAGACGGATGAGTCAGCTTTGCTTGTAGCCCAAGCCAAGCTGCAACATGTGTTTGAAATCCCCATTGGACATGTGTCGATTCCTTAGTGACCCAGGTTCATTTTCGATATATCATGTTGGGTTGCCTCCTGGCTATAAATAGCCCACCCCTTACACCATATATTGGTGGCTGCATCGAGTTAGTGCACGACTTTTGTCGTTTGAGAGCAACCTACCTCCGAAGCTTTTGATAGAGAGATCCTTGCGAGGACAAAGACAAAAACACCCAGAGCCAAAGTGTGTTAGGCATCACTGGAGTCTTTCTGTCTGCGTGACCTAAAGACTTGTTACACTTGAGGACTGTGCATCCTCCAGCCGGTTAGGCATCACATTCTGAGGATCCAAGAGTCATTGTAGATCACCCGTGAACGGAGTTTGTGAAGGTTTGGAAGTCTACCTTGAAGACTTAATAGAGTTATTGGACGAGGACTGGGTTTCCTTAGCTCAAGGGGAATAAGGTGTAGACACAGTCTTCTGAGTTCAATCTCAGCCTCCCTAACTATACATACAGTTGTCACAGCAACTGGAACAGGTCTACCAAATCCTTGTCTTCGCCGAGCCACTGGTTCTATCCCCTACCTTCCTTACTTTTCAGTTTGTCTTTGTGAAGTCATTACCTTCTTGCTTGAATGATCTGTTTGACTTCACTATGTGGAGACTTGTAACTATTTGGCTTCATACTGTCTTCCATTCTGATCCTTTCTACCTAGTTGTTGTTAGTCTTCGTGCTTTCTCTTTATTGCTTGCCTGACTTGTGCTTGTCTAGTGTAGTTTATCTTCCACTTCATATCATATAGGTTCATATTAACAGTTTGTCTTCAA
>NC_041393.1:373248643-373288495 GCF_002162155.2 Triticum dicoccoides
CTAGTCGATAACTAGCACTTCCACACCTCAAGAAGAAAATTGTCTCAAAAAAACCTCAAGAAGAAAAAGGTGCTCCGCAGCATTTTACAATAAGTTTTAGCCATATAAAATTAATTCTTATAATCCATCATAATGAGCTTTTGGGTCTGACCGGTTCAGTCGCCAAAACCAAACCTGCGCAGGCACGAGCATCTGTTCCCGCCTTCTACAGCTGGTTGCACTGCCGTGCATGCATCGTCGCCCTGTCGTACCGTGAAATGTGGCTAGGCCATCCCTTTACTCCACCCCGAAATCCTATTCTTCTCCGGCGATGATAGCCTACCCCGCAACAGAACTAGTGAACCCTAGTACTCCCCTCCGCCTACGACCATACTACCACTTCTTCCCTGGCTCCTGTTCATTCCCATCCGAGGCCTCGCCATCATCCTCCGCCTTGGTGCACTCGCAGGAGTGTCGCCGTCCGGCCCTGTCAACATAGTGAATCGGGGGAGAACTGTAGTTGTGAGTATGACAGTACGGACCCACCAGCTCCACTCCCGAACACAGCCAAGCGCCTGTTCACTACTCAGATGCACCCCTCGTTTTTTACCATAATCCACCCTGTTGATATCTGGGACCCACATCATTGTCAACATATACTCAATTAAAGACAAAATTGCACAACGCTCCTTTTGAGGATTTGTTCAGAGGTGCAGGCTATAAACTGGGTTGTGCGGTCTCTGTGGCCCGTCTAACAACATGACCAGCCCGACAGTTTTTCATTTCAAAAAATAGGTATCCCACTATTTCTTTTTGATGAATACCCAAGCTATGCCTATTTGTTTTCCCAACTTGCTGGGCTGCAAATCTTTCAAGACGAGGAGGGATGCATTCCGGCCTGGCCAGAGAGTACGGGCAGTAAATCTTAAAAGTAATATGAAAGGGGATGCAAATTCCAAAAAAAATATAGCAAATGGGCAATTAGTTTCATTTTTTGTTTTTGTTCTTCACTGATATTTTATATTTCATTGGATTTTAACATAACATAGTACTACTTTATTTTTTAATTTGCACTAGTAAGGCGACTAATTTTGGGATTAAAAATATTTTGTTCCCCAGAAAAAATATGTTAATTTTTCAAATTTCGCATATTTTTAATTCAAATTTTTAACCCTGGTACTGACTAGAAAATGGGTAGCAATTCTAAAAATGGAAAATGGACTGCAATAAATTACATATGAATTAGCAAATGGGTTGTAAATTATAAAAATAATAGCAAATGGGTTGTACACGGCACAGATTTCGAGGTTGACTTGTTTACGCAAGGCTTTGTCAACTTATAGTCAACACACGATTCTAGCAGCAGTGACTATTGGATGTCCATCCAACGGCTGACGTGCTTCTTCAATCTCTCATCTTCTTGCTCCATCCGCCTAAACCAGCAGCGACGGGACTGCCTGCTCCCTCCTCTTGTGGCCGGTTGTGATGCCGCGCAGGCTTCACTGGCTCACCTACTCCCTTTACTGGCCTGGCCATCCCTCTACCCACCCGCACCCCCTGTTACTCTCCGATGACAGCAGCCTCATGTCGCAGCCGAACCAGTCAACCGTTATACTCTACTCAGCGTGGGAATCCACAGTTGTCTCTTCGTTGGCTCTGGGTCGTTCCCTTCCTAGGCCTCACCGTCGTCCACCGTGTTGGTGGTCTAGGCGTGGCGTGCTCAACATGGTCAACATTCAACAAACAGTAGCCATCGGAATAGGGATGTACGTGGAGAGGCTGGCAGTAGGGACCCCCATGGTGGCCTTGGACGCATGCAAGCAACTGCCTCCTTATTATGCGAAAAAATGATTCCTCCCACTGACATCTGGGGCGCACCGGTTCGGAGGCTGACTTGTGGGCCTACTAAGTAGACGTGTACGCAGGGCTTTGTCAAGTTAGTCAACAAATGATTCTAGCAGTAGTGACCGTTGGATTTTAATAGAACGATCCTGCTGCTTCTTCAATCTCTAATCTTCTTGCGCCAGCCGCCCAAACCAGTGGCGGCGGGACCGCCTACTCCGGCCTCCAGTGGCCGGTTGTGCTACCGCGCAGGCCTCACCGCCCCACTCTACTCCCACCATTGGCCCGGCCATCCTTCTACTCACTCACACCACCTATTATTCTGCGGCGACGGCAGCCTCACACCGCAACCGAACCAGTCAACGCTCGTACTACCCTCCACGTGTTCCTAGGCTCCTTGTCGTTCCCTACCTCATCGTCGTCCACCGCTTGGGTGTTGTCCACGCAGCATGGTCAACACAGTTTAGAGTGACAGCCATCAGAATAGGACTGTACGTGGAGATGCTGACAGTTGGGTCCATGGCCGCACGCAAGGAAGGGCCTCTGTATTTCGTGAAAAAAAACGTTCCCCCTAATAGCTGGGACCCACCAGCTTTACCTTCGCACATAGGATGTGCCTTCTTACCCCCTGACAGCTGGGACCCACCAGGTTGAAGCGAAGGTAGCATTATCTGTCTGGCCGCAAATGTGTACATACATAGCGGTCGATCGGTCTCTCTACAGCGACGTACCATGGCCAAGTAAGGAGCGGCACGTGTTGAAGTAGAGGCGCAAACATAGCATGTCACACAGTCCCGTCTATATCGTGTACACGTACATACAGCCATGCTGCAATATAGTAAATACGACTATGTACGAACATACGGGTGGGGTCTCTAATGCGTACATCGACGGCATCTTATTCATCGGCAGCCAACCGGCTGGGTCAGAACGGAGTAAACAGAGTCGCGTGTTCATTGGGAGCCAACCAGCTTGGACGGAACAACCAAAACGAGCTCAAGCGTACCGCAGAATGGAGGAAATGGCCTTCTGTTCAACCACGTACGAACGAAACGGGGTCTTGTTCACTGGGACGGGTCTGGCGTACCGCAGAACAGAGGAAACGAACTTGTGTTCGAGTGCCAACGGTCGAAACAGGGTGATGTTGATTGGGAGGGGTGTGGCGTACCACAAAATGGAGGAAATGGACTTGTGTTGGAGCGCCTACGGTCGAAACAGGTTCCTGTTCATCGGGAGGGGTGTGGCGTACCGCAGAACAGGACTCCACGAGATACTGTTTATCCACCGTCTACTGCCTCGCTCCAGTCTCCACGGGCTACCGTTCATCCACCGTCGACTTCCTCTAGCCTCCACCTGCTACTGTTCATCCACCATCGACTTCCTCCTGCCTCCACTAGCTATTGTTCATCCACAGGGTCGCCGCCACCGGCTACTGTTCAACCAGCCCTCCACGGGGTCATGTTCATCCATCCTCCACTGACTACTATTCAACCAGCCCTCCATGGGGTCCTGTTCATCCACCCCCACCTCCTCAATCGGGGTCCTGTTCATCCAGCGGCAACGACCTACTACTATACTTCCATGGGGTCCTGTTCATACAACCCCCACCGGGAATTGTTCAGCCAACCCCAACGATGGTCATTGTTCATCAAGAGGCAGCAAGTTCGATCAGCTTCAGTGAGCCGCAGTAGTGAAGGAATCGCTTGATCAAGTTCAGTTAATAGCCAAGGGATTGATCACTCGGGTTCAGTAACGTAGCCAGTGCAATCGCTCGGGTTCAGTAAGCGAATGACTCGCCCGGGTTCAGTTAGAGCCCAACGCCTCGCACACACGCTTGTACATGTATGAGAGAAACGTGCAATACCTCTGTGCATCACTCGGCCCCAATCACCCACCATAGTTGAGAACTCCCCGATATTGTTCTCGCCCTCGCTTCTACCATGATTTTTCCGTCATGGACGGCCCAAAGAATGTCAGGGAGGTGCGTCCCCGGCACACCCAGGATGAAAAGCCCATTTTTTGTCATGCCCATCACATCTATGATCATACATGATTTTGTCACAATTATAGTCATAGAAGTTTCATAAGCATGACAGAAAAAATTCGTTCGGCCCAAAATGTCATGGATGTGTCTTTTTTTTGTAGTGTATGTTAATCGTTATGCTTACCATCCATGCTCATGTTGATATCATGTTCATATGCATTGTTATTTCATCATATTATTATGACTCAGCTTGTTACTTTTCATGTTTAACCGGATATTAATTGAATTTGAACATCTGTTGGCTAAGTCATAGTGCCATCTAGTTGCACTGACCAGTGCATCCACACTTGCATGTATGGGATGGCCTTAATGCGGTCTATTGCCATGCCTCTCGCAGGTGCCTCCAACCAGGGAAGGTTGTGCGTGCGCGCTATCCTGGCCCGGTAAGCAGCCATAACATTGTGTGCCCATAGTTGTTGTAGGGCTATTTTGTCCCCCGTTTGGGACCGTTTATATTTTGCCACGGCGGTGGTCGTTGGATGTCCAGAGTGGCATCGGGGACACCCATGACTTAGCCCAAAGGGGAGTTGGTCGGAGTGGTCGGGAGAGTGTCATGCAATAGCTCGGTTTTGTCGGAATCCGTTGGTCCAGCCGAATGGGAGTACGAGGCCATGGGTTCTATGCTGTGGGTACAGTGTACTAACCTCTCTAGAGTTTATAATCTATTAATAGCCGCGCCCACGAATATGGGCCCATGTCACATCCCTAATTCTGGTCTGAGCTATGCTAGCTTCTATGTGGACATCATGTTTAGATTCAAATGAAATTTGAATTGAGGAATTTTCAAAAGCCTGAGAAAACCTCTAAAATAATCAACATTAAAATCTCATCAAATGAGTCCAAGAAAATGTTCCTGTCATTCTTTGAAAATATTGGCATGATGTAAAATTCAAACCAATATTTTTGGAGTCACAGAAATAATTTATTCTGGGCCCTTGATTTAAATCAACAATATATTTGGGTTGGAATTATTTCTGCTATATAAGAAATAATGTTCAAATAATTTGTAAGTTTGCATGTGACCTTGGACTAGCTCTCTGAGCTCACATGAAAATTTACAGAAAGTTTTAAAATGGTTTAGTTTTCAGACTAAATCAAAACAAAATAACAGAAATATAAAAGAGAAATAAAAGAGAGAGAGAGAGAGAGAGACTTACCTGGCCTCACTGTGCAGCCCACCTAGTCGGCCCAGCTGTGGACCAGCACTGCAGCTGGCCCAGCCCAGCCCAGCTGCCCCACCGTCTTCAACCTCCTGCCAGTAGGCAGGAGGGCGTGTGCTCACCGCGCACGCGCCACCTCCACCCTGCCTGCCTGCGTCCCCGTTGCTTGGATCTCTCCCGCGATGCCACGCACCCACTGGACCCCTTTCACTCTCTCTGTGCCCCTCCCCTCTCCTCCGTTTCTCTCTCCCGACCACACTCGTGCGCCGCCAATGCTGCCGCTCGTCGTTGTCGTGTCCACCGCCTCCCCCTCGCTTCCTCGACCAGTCCAGGAGCTCCGCCGTGTCGTCCTCGACATACTCGCTGAGCTGCGCAACACCGGACACTTTGAAGCCTCGCCAGTGCCGCCGTTTCTGACCTCGGGTGCCGGAGATCTCCGCCGTCGTTTTGCCAGACCCCGAGCCTGCCCTGCCTGGATAGCACCACCAGAAGAGCCACGGTGAGCCGCTATACCGCTTCCCCCTTTCCCCGCCGCCTATCTCGCTCCCTAGCCGCATCAACCACCGGAGCCGAGCGCTTCCCGCCGCCGGCCATGTCGTTGTCGCGGTTACAATGCCCGCACGTTGCTCTAGAGCACGTAGTTATGCTCAGCGCTTCCTCAGGAAGCCACAGAACCAACCAGATCATCTCGAAACGCGCCGTAGCGCCTAACCCGTTGATGGCAGAACTCCGACAGTCGCAAAAGAGCTTGCCGCCGTCAGCTCCGGCCACCCCAGCTGCTGACGCTTGTTGCTTTGGATGCGCCTCACTCCCAGGAACCCATAGGAGCAAACCGCGCATCGAATGGTGCTCTGTAGCGAGCGAACGGTGCACCTCCGCCGTCGGCTGTGGTCGTCGCCGGCGAAACTTCGGCGTGCTGACGTGGCGTCGTCATTAGGGGCTAATGACCCTGCTAATTAACCCTCTCTCACACTAACAGCTAGGTCCCATTGCCTAACTAAACATTGTTTACTTTCTGTTTAGACATAACTAACCCCAGTGGGCCCACGCATCAGCTTTGACCAAGCTGACGTGGCTGTTGACCGGGCCCACATGTTAGCGACACTAATCAGCCCAGTCACTGACCAGTGGACCCCACTTTTCAGGTTTGACCTGGACCCGCCCTGTTGACCTGCTGACGTTAGGGTCATGTCATGCTGACGCAGTAAGTAATTTTCTGTATTTTAAATAATTCAGAAAATTCCAGAAAATTGTATAAACTTCCAAAATTCATAGAAAATTATCTGTAACTCTAAATAAGATAAATTATATATGAAAAATGATCAGAAAAATCCAATCTATCCATCTGTACTGGTTTCATGCATGTTTAAACAACTTAACCCTACTGTTTAGTGCAAAACATGATAAAGCACTATTTAAATTCATAAAATGAGTTTGGGATTGAACATTTTGTTCAAACTGACTCAAACCCATATGGTTTTAGTTGCATTAGCCCAACATACTCATTTTGCCATGTCATGATCATGCATCATATTTTGCATTGCATTGATTGTGTTTCCCTCTTTATTGCCGGAGGTTGTCCCCTCTCGATAGACGTGGTTTCGACGATGAGTTCGATGACACCGATGAAGAGCTATACTATCTTTAGAAGTGCCAGGCAAGCAAAACCCCCTTGTTCATTCCGATACAATCCCACTCTCTCCCTCCTGCTCCCTTTACTGCATTAGGACAACAGCGATTCAACTGTTACATGCTACGGTAGTTGAACCCCTTTCCTCTCCATGACCTGTCATTGCCACAGTAACTAGATGAAACCCACTAGCATGAGTAGGAGTTATTTGAGCCCTGATGTGCCTACTCATTCTTGCTTGTTGTCATGCCTGCTACTGCTTAGAGTTGAGTCAGGTCTGGTTCATCGGGGATGAATTGGAATGTTGTGAATATGTCCTACTGTGTGTGAGCTAAGTGTGTGAACACGATTTGGTAAAGGTAGCGGTGAGAGGCCATGTAGGAGTACATGGTGGGTTGTCTTATTGAAGCCATCCTCAGGAACTGAGTTCTATGTTTGTGATCCATGAAATAGTTAGTACCACGCATTGGGCCCGAAACTAGTGGACCCTCTCATCTTCTTAATCACCCTTGCCCTCTGTCCAGGAGTTGCAAGTAGTTTCTGGTGTTTGTAGTATGCTGGAGGCCGTGCGCAGTGCTGACCCGAGGGGTGGGCTGTTATACGGTAGGCACGTGGCACGGTGTACCAGGCGCCCGTTTGATGTCTCGGGAACCCTGCACACATCGTTCGGGGTCGTATGTGGAAACTTCGGCCGGACTCCCTGCGGATGGAACCTGAATAGGCGATAAACCTGGACTAGAGACTTGAGTGTTTAGGTAGTTCGTGGCCGACACCCTCATTGGGCTTCCGCTTGAAGGGAGCTAAGTACATGTCGTGTAAACGACGGTAAGTGGTGAGAGCGTGTGTGAAGAAGTACACCCCTGCAGGGTTAACATCATATATTCGAATAGCTGCGTCCGCGGTAAAGGACCTCTGGGTTGCCTATACTGCTCATAGACAAGTGAAAGTGGATACTTGAAAATACGCAAGATAAGAGTGAGTGCTATGGATGGCGTTCTCGTAGGGAGACGGGAGCGGATCCATAGTGGTGTATTGATATGGTGAATATGTGGACTCTTGTGCGCCACCTCAAAAGAGTTACTTGCGGTCGTAGTTCAGGATAGCCACCGAGTCAAAGTTGGTTTGCTGCTGTTAAACCCCACCATCCCTTTGCTGATAATTATGCATATGTAGTTAGTTCTGATGTAAGTCTTCCTGGGTACATTTGTACTAACCTTTGCTTCATTTATGTTTTTGCAGACAGACTTCAGTCTCGATAGTAGTTCTGTGTGGACTTCGACGTTTAGCTTGTTACCTCAGCTACGATCTTGTGCCCTCGCCAGGATCTGGCAGATAGTTCGGCTTCTCAGCCTTTATCATTTGTAGATGTCTGTAGTCAGACATGTTAAGCTTCCGCTTGTGCTTTGACTTGTATGCTCTGAATGTTGGGTCATGAGACCTATGTTTTTAATATCTCGCTCGTCGGAGCCTATTGAATAAAATACTTGAGTTGTAGAGTCATGTTATGTTGCCATGTTGTAGTTGCACATATCAAGCATATTGTATGTATGATATTGAAATGCTTGGTATGTGTGGGATCTGACTATCTAGTTGTTTATCCTTGGTAGCCTCTCTTACCGGGAAATGTCTCCTAGTGCTTCCACTGAGCCTTTGTAGCTTGCTACTGCTCCGGAGCACTTAGGCTGGCCGGCATGTGTCCTTCTTCGTTCCTGTGTATGTCCCTTCAGGGAAATGTCACGCGGTGTCTACCGGAGTCCTGTTAGCCTGCTACAGCTCGGTTTACCGGAGTCCTGCTAGCCCAGTTGCTACAGCCAGGATTCACTCGCTGATGACCAACACGTTCGTTACTGGGTCATGTATGCCTTCCTGTAAGTTAGTTCCACTTTGGGTTCACGACTAGCCATCTCAGCCTGGGCTCCTTGTCATATGGATGCTAGCGACACTATCATATACGTGTGCCAAAAGGCGCAAACGGTCCAGGGCCTGGTAATGCGACACCCGTGGGAATACCGTGCGTGAGGCCGCAAAGTGATATGAGGTGTTACATGCTAGATCGGTGTGGCATTGAGTCGGGGTCCTGTTAGCTTTGGTATCAGAGCTTGACTGCCTGTAGGATTACCAAGCCAAACTGGTCGAAGTTGAGTCTAGAAATTCTTTAGTTATATAAGGGAATTGATTGTGGATGGGAACGTAAGGCTCTTTTTACTCCTTATACCTTATGCCTTCTGATCTGAGTCATCTTATCTTTCCTACGGGGTTAGGGAACTAGGATTTCTCTTCTCTCCATCAGGATAACGTGTTACTAATCCGTAGACTTATAGGATTGAAGGATTCAAGCCTCAGTTCAGTTGCTACTACTTCTGTATTCATAGATGGCCTCAGATTCTAGATATTGTGATGTTCGAGTGGTTATGCCACCATCTTGCAGGATGTCTCAAATCTTTTGAACATTTACAGCCGTTATGCTATCTGAATCATCCCATGTTTC
Source organism: Triticum dicoccoides (assembly GCF_002162155.2). Lineage (NCBI taxonomy): Eukaryota > Viridiplantae > Streptophyta > Magnoliopsida > Poales > Poaceae > Triticum > Triticum dicoccoides. The sequence goes on from NC_041393.1 coordinate 373,257,787, forward strand.
TAAACAGTCTGATGCATTTGCAAATCCCTTCTTACCATTCTGAAGTTTGTTTGTGCTAGATCAACCACACCAATTGGTGTGTTGAGGTACTTCATTGCCTCGGCATTTATGTTGGAGCTATTATTATGACCCTAGGTGTTTAGAGTATCACCAAGTAATCTAGCCATGTTTTGTGCCCCGGTGTGTTGATTATGGCCATATTCTCGAAAGCATCCCGTGATGCAATTTAGATAGTAGGTAATCTACTCCTGGGTTTTTGAACCCGAGATTCACCCTACTTACCTCATGTTGATAGTGTTTGATCGTTCCTTTAGGCTATTAGTAACCTTTGCATTAGTCCTCGAGGTCCGTGGTATTTCCTTCTTCCAAATACTATGAACCACTTATGGCAGAAGTTGTTGGATCAAAAGATCATAATAGGAGTGCTCTCGATGAGTTCTCCATTCTATATTGTGACTCTGCCAGCTCAACCTTTCGGCATGGCTTATCCGGAAGAAATATGTTGAACTCGTTTGACATGCTAGTCCATACATCCACAACTCAAAAAATCATATGTTCTTGGAGTTGTCCCCCTTTAGTTGTATTCTAACCAACGTCTATCAATTGGTAGTCAGGGGTATTCGTGCATTCGTTCATCGATGCCTATTATTCTTGTGGTCCGCCAAGCCATCCTATTCTCGAATGACTGGGAGAAACAAACTCCAGTACCTCATCCACATCCACAATTGGGTCAAAGTAGTTGTACCTCACAGATCAAAATGCCAACCCCGTTTTTGTTCTATTCTACCCTGAAGTATTACCCACTTTATGTCAGGAATGTCAAGAGGGTTGCACCTTCTCTTGTGGATTCTCGATGTAGTGATACCTCTCGCCATCATTATTCATTCCTCGGTTCCGTGTAGTCACAACCGGAGTGCCGACAAGTGAATCGTAATGTGTGAAATCTATACTCCTAGCAACTCTGTTGCTTGGTAGTTAAAGGACAATAATTACATCCTTAGCATGTTGTTTATTGAATCACCATCCTAAGGTTGATCGTGCTACCTAGTCCATATCCCTGGTCCACTCTTTGATCAATGAGTTAGGATTGTGTCAATCCCTTGCTTGTTTGATCATATCGTCTTGCCGTGAAAAGCAAGATTGTTCTCGAGCTTAGTAACATATCGGTGGTTCGTGATTTTCTGAATATTTTCTCGGAAGTATCAACAGGTTGTCACCTGACCGCTATGTTGAGCTCATGATCAAGTTGGTTTGAAACCACCCTTTCTCCAAGAATCCGTGTTGGATACCCTGAGCTAGTTGGTTAAGCTAAACAACAACTTGGAGAGTTGGTAGATAAAAGCTTGTCCGACTTAGTTCATTCCAAGGGATATCCTTGTGCATGAGTGTTGAAGAAAGACGATACCTTCATTGTTCGATCCCCATGGTCAACTGTTGGACCTATCATCTTATCCAATCCTTGATTTGAATGTAGGCTATTCTCAAATAGAATCAAAACCAACGATTTTCGTAATGTTGTCTTACTCATGGTTTTTCCTCGAGCATACTCCATTATATCTTTTGGTCTGACCAATGTTATCACCGTGTTCACTTAATTGTGGAATTCCGTCTATATGGAAACCTGGATGAATTGTTGTTGAGCCCATCGACAACATCCTTATCTCCTCCATGATTTTGTTGAACATAAAGCTAGTGTTGGAAACTTTGTATGCAATGTCTTCATGTTCCGTTCATGAAACATATGTTCGATGAAAGAAGTGACTTCCTCTATATCATGTGCATTCGATGCAAGTTGTCGCCGCGAATTCGAGAAAGTTAGTTTTGCTTCCTCTGGAATCATCCCAAGTCAGTTACGCACGTGCAAAGTACTCTATGGTTTTATAGGTTGGCCGCCTTCATTCTATATGTGTTTCCTAGAACACCAAGCCACTAATTGATTTGTCCAAGGAGAAGAAGTTCTTTTTTAAGAGCTAACCCGGGCTTAATCAAGGACTCTGTTATCCACAATGATGGTTCCCCACCTGAACACGGTAGTGTTTCATTGTAAGACTACCAAGTGACCATGCTTGTTTGGGACAGCGTGTTCTCATGTGTGTAGCAGAACCAGCTCATGTTTTGGAGCCTACTACTGTAGTTCATTTCCCGAGAATCTCACAACGTCATCTTGTCGATTTGTGTTGCAAACTTTCATTTTTCCTTCTAGACTTGACGAGTCTGGAATATCCTGACACCAACCAGATCTGAATCTCAGGCTGATATGATGGTTGGAATGTTTCCCAAGAACTATAATATTGGTCTCACAGCAACCGGTAAAGTGGATGTCGTGGCCAACACACCCAGTCGGAAGACCTAATATTGTAGTATCTTGATTGAGGAAGTTAGCCACCTCCCCATAAGTATTTCATAGGATTTACTCCCTAGTTGTCCCTTATGGATTCTTGTGCTCCCGAAGTCCGACCTTTTACTTATTGTTCTAGATACCAACCCATATCAATGAATGGGTTATGCTAGCACATCAAAGAGAACATTAGAAGCAGAGTGCTAAATGTCTCTCGGTCGATCATCCAGATTCTAATCCTTGGCCTCGCTAAGGTGAAATCTGAGAAGGTGTTACCTTCCTTTGCATCTGCATCATCCATCACCATTCATCATGATAGTATGTTGTCTTGCCAGGATCCTTGTCATGGATATTGGTTAAACCTTGATGAATATGGAAATGCTCAAGTTCTTGAGAGCACGCATAAGCACTAGGTGTTATCATCGGCACTAACGGGGTTTGCTCACAGTTTCCTCGGTTATGCTACAACTTTTCAACAGTGGAATCTCTCATGTCTGTTGAGTTATTCCCAGTTACTAGAATCATTCCCAGCATTTGTATTTTGCTCCCAGCTTGCACCGCCATTGTGCCATCTTACCATGGACTACCCTTCTCAGTAATTACTGATCAGGATCATTTCCAAGTGGTCCTACCATGGATTCCATCCATTTTTGATGATAAGCAAAATCGTCCATTGCGTTGTCTTCAACAAGGTGATCCACATCATCCATTCTAGTCCGAGTATGCCATTCTACCGAACTCCGCCAAACGATTGTTGGTGAATTGCCTTAGGCTGGTTTAGAGAGTTTTGATGATCCATGTGTCAAAAGTAACTCTTTCTGCCACTTAAGAGATGTCCTTACGTCTCACCTCAAGAATTGATTTTGAGTGCTTAATCCCTGAGAAGATCGATTCCGTAGAGTTTCCTTCTGTTATCGTCATGTTGGATGAAGATCTCGAAGGCAAGACATCAAGATCAATTGGAGCATAAATCAACAACTTCAAAAAGACAGTTGGATCATGAAGTTTGCGATACTTAGTGTTCCCTTTATCTTCTGACCTCACGTCTTGAATCTCGGGATGAGATTCTTGTTTAGGGGGGGTGAGTTGTCACATCCCTAATTCTGGTCTGACCTATGCTAGCTTCTATGTGGGCACCATGTTTAGATTCAAATGAAATTTGAATTGAGGAATTTTCAAAAGCCTTAGAAAACCTCTAAAAATAATAAACATTTAAATCTCATCAAATGAGTCCAAGAAAATGTTCCTGTTATTCTTTGAAAATATTGGCATGATGTAAAATTCAAACAAATATTTTTGGAGTCACAAAAATAATTTATTCTGGACCTTTGATTTAAACCAACAATATATTTGGGTTGGAATTATTTCTGCTATATAAGAAATAATGTTCAAATATTTTGTAAGTTTGCATCTGACCTTGGACTAGCTCTCTGAGCTCACATGAAAATTTACAGAAAGTTTTAAAATGGTTTAGTTTTCAGACTAAATCAAAACAAAATAATAGAAATAGGAAAGAGAAATAAAAGGGAGAGAGAGACTTACCTGGCCTCACTGTGCAGCCCACCTAGTCGGCCCAATAGTGGCCCAGCACTGTAGCTGGCCCAGCCCAGACGCCCCACCATCTTCAACCTCCTGCCAGTAGGCAGGAGGGCGTGTGCTCGCCGCGCGCACGCCACCTCCACCCTGCCTGCCTGCATCCTCGTCGCCTGGATCTCTCCCACGACCCCATGCACCCCTTGGACCCCTTTCACTCTCTCTGTGCCCCTCCCGTCTCCTCTGTTTCTCTGTCCCGTGCACACCCGTGCGCCGCCGTCGCCGCCGATCTTCATTGCCATGTCCACCGCCTCCACCTCGCTTCCCCGACCAGTCCAGGAGCTCCGCCGCGTCGTCCTTAACATCCTCGCTGAGCTATGCAACGCTGGACGCTTTAAAGCCTCGCCAGCGCCGCTGTTTCCGACCTTGGGTGCCGGAGATCTCCGCCGTCGTTTTGCCGGACCTCGTGCCTCCCCTGCCTCGCTAGCACCACCAGAAGAACCACGGTGAGCCGCTCTACCGCTTCCCCCTTTCCCCGCCGCCTATCTCGCTCCCTAGCCGCATCAACCACCGGAGCCGAGTGCTCCCCGCCGCCGTCCATGTCGCCGCCACGGTTACAACACCCGCACGTCGCACCAGAGCACGTAGTCGTGCTCAGCGCTTCCTCAGGAAGCCACATAACCCACCAGATCTTCTCGAAATGCGCCGTAGCGCCTAACCCGTTGATGGCCGAACTCTGGCAGTCGCAAAAGAGCTCGCCGCCATCAGCTCAGGACACCCCAGCTGCTGACGCTTGTCGCTTTGGATGCGCCTCACTCCCAGGAACCCGTAGGAGCAAACCGCGCACCGAATGGTCCTCCGTAGCGAGCGAATGGTGCACCCGCCGTCGGCTGTGCTCGTTGAGGGAGTCCTGGATTTGTGGGTATCCAGACAGCCGGACTATATACATCGTCCGAACTATTGAAGCGTGAAGATACAAGACTCAAGACTTCGGCCCATCTCCGAATGGGACTCTCCTTTGCGTGGAAGACAAGCTTGGCAATTCGGATATTATGTTTCCTTCCGTGTAACCGACTCCTTGTAAACCCTAGCCCTCTCCGGTGTCTATATAAATCGGAGAGAATGGTCCTTAGAAGGCCGATCACAATTACAATCATACCATCATAGGCTAGCTCTTAGGGTTTAGCCTCTATGATTTCGTGGTAGATCTACTCTTGTACTACTCATATCTTCAATATTAATCAAGCATGAAGTAGGGTTTTACCTCCATCAAGAGGGCCCGAACCTGGGTAAACATTGTGTCCCTTGCTTCCTGTTACCATCAGCCTAAGACACACAGATCGGGACCCCCTACCTGAGATCCGCCGGTTTTGACACTGACATTGGTGCTTTCATTGAGAGTTCCTATGTGTCGTCGCTTCAAGGCTTGATGGCGTCTTCAATCGTCAACGACACGGTGCAGGGTGAGACTTTTCTCCTCGGACAGATCTTTGTGTTCGGAGGCTTCGCACTGCGGGCCAATTCGCTTGGCCATCTAGAGCAGATCGACAGCTACGCCCCTGGCCACCAAATCAGGTTCGGAAACTTGAACTACACGGCGGATGTTCGCGGAGAATTGATCTTTGACGGATTCGGCCATGCACCGGGAGCGCCGGACAGTCACGATGAGCACGGCCTAGACCTGCTGTCGGACAATGCTCAGGACATCATCCCTGCAGCGGCCCTGGATCTAAATCCGGAGCAGATTGTGTTGCCCATGGACGGAGGGGTGGACCTTGCCCCACAGGCCGCACACTCATCGGCGGTGGAGCCGAACACAGGTCTCATCTCTATGGAGGCCTGTAACCCCGGACCCCCAGACTCGTATTCGGCTGTTGCTTCTGGTCCGCATACCCTCGAGCCAGCCAAACCAGGTTTGGCTCCGGTAATGGAGTTTACCGCTGCGAACATCTTTCAGCACTCGCCCTTTGGCGACATGCTGAACTCATTGAAGTCTCTCTCTTTGTCAGGAGGATCTGGACCGAACTATGTTCGGCTTGAGTGGGAAGCAGGCAACGAAGAAATCCGCTGCCCACCCACCACCCACTTCATTGCCATGATCGATGATTTAATCGACGTGCTTGACTTTGACTTCGAAGGCATCGACGATATGGATGACGATGCCGGAGACGTACAGGAGCCACCACTCATAGGGCGGTGGACAGCCACCTTTTCAAATGATATATATATATGATGGACACTCCGAAAGAAACTAATGGCGGTGAGGCAACGGAGGATAACCCCTCCAAGAAAAAAGGAAAGCATGGCCGTCGCCAGCGCCGCTCCAAGCCCTACCAAGGCAATACCGGTACGGGAGACAAAAATAATCTGGACGGTGCCGATGATGAATACAACCCCGAACAGCCCACCTTAGAGCAGGCCGGGCAGGAAGATGGGCAAGACAGCCCAGATGAACAGGTGACGGACGGGTATCCGGAGGAGGACAACTACATGCCTTCCTCCGAAGATGAGATTAGCCTTGGCGACGACGAGTTCGGCGTGCTCGAGGACCCCGCGGAGCAGGAGCACTTCAAGTGTCGGCTTATTGCCACTGCGAGAAGCCTGAAGAAGAAGCAACAACAGCTTCAAGCTGATCAAGACCTGCTCACAGATAGATGGACAAAAGTCCTGGCAGCCGAGGAATATGGACTCGAGCGCCACACGGCTGACCGGCCGCCTCGAGGTCAGGACAAAACGACACATCAGCCCGAATACCAGCCCGCACCCCCGCGCCAGTTTACTACGGCCCGGGGCAACACTCAGGACCTGCGCGATAAACTGGATAACACCGCAGGACAACCTAGATCGATCTACGGATGACGGGGGCGTGCCGCAACACATGACGATGACCGTCATACCGGATACACTAACAGCAAATCCGGCAGGGCCGAATATAACCAGTCAGACACAGCCGAACTGTGTCGCGACATAGCCCTACATAGAAGTGCCGCAGACCCCCTCTACTTCACCGATGAAGTGATGGATCACGAATTCCTAGAAGGGTTCAAACCAGTAAACATCAAATCATACGATGGCACAACAGACCCCGCGGTATGAATTGAAGATTTCCTTCTCCACATTCACATGGCCCGCGGAGATGATCTACATGCCATCAAGTATCTTCCCCTTAAGCTCAAAGCACCCGCACGACACTGGCTAAACAGCCTGCCCGCAAATTCCATTGGCAGTTGGGAAAATCTGGAAGACGCATTTCTTGACAACTTCCAAGGCACATATGTGCAACCTCCGGATGCCGATGACTTGAGCCACATTACTCAACAGCCCGGAGAATCAGCCAGGAAATTTTGGACTCGATTCCTAACTAAAAAGAACCAAATAGTGAACTGTCCGGACGCCGAAGCCCTGGCGGCCTTCAAGCATAATATCCGTGACGAGTGGCTCGCCCGACACCTCGGCCAGGAGAAACCCAAGTCCATGGCAGCTCTCACGACACTAATGACCCGCTTTTGTGCGGGCGAGGACAGCTGGTTGGCTCGCAGTAGCACTACGCCACATTCTGGCACTTCAGACGTCTGGGACAATAACAGCAAGCTATGGCGCAACAGACACAAGCGACGGAACAACGGCGACAACATCGAAGACACGGCGGTCAATGCCGGATTCAGCGGATCTAAATCCGGTCAGCGGAAGAAGCCATTCAAAAGAAACAATCAGGTACCGTCCAGTCTAGACCGTATACTAGAGCGCTCGTGCCAGATTCATGGCACCCCGGACAAGCCAGCCAACCACACCAATAGAGACTGCTGGGTATTTAAACAGGCCGGCAAAATAAATGCCAAAAACAAGGACAAGGGGCTGCACAGCAACGATGACGAGGAGCCCCGGCGTCTGAACATGGGGGGACAGAAGAAGTTTCCCCCCAGGTGAAAATGGTCAACATGATCTACGCCACCCGCATCCCCAAGCGGGAGCGGAAGCGAGCACTACGGGACGTCTACGCGATGGAGCCAGTCGTCCCCAAATTCAACCCATGGTCAGCTTGTCCGATCACCTACGATCGTAGGGATCATCCTACTAGCATCCGTCACGGCGGCTCGGCCGCATTGGTCTTAGACCCAATCATCGACGGATTCCACCTCACGCGAGTCCTTATGGACGGCGGCAGCAGCCTGAACCTGCTTTACCAGGACACAGTGCGCAAAATGGGCATCGATCCTTCAAGGATTAAGCCCACCAAAACCACCTTTAAAGGTGTAATTCCTGGAGTAGAGGCCCATTGTACGGGCTCTATAACATTGGAAGTGGTCTTTGGATCTCCGGATAACTTCTGAAGCGAAGAGCTAATCTTTGATATCGTCCCTTTCCGTAGCGGTTACCATGCACTGCTCGGACGAACCGCATTCGCTAGATTCAATGCGGTACCACACTATGCATACCTCAAGCTCAAGATGCCAGGCCCGCGCGGGGTCATAATAGTCAACGGAAATATGGACCGCTCTCTCTGTATAGAAGAGCACACAGCAGCCCTTGCGGCAGAAGTACAATGCGGCCTCCTCTGGCAAACCACCAATCCAGCGACGACAACCTCAAGCTCCGTCAAGTGAGGGCAGAACACCCCGCAACAGGATCAGCAGGCACGCCAAGAGCATGACTAGTAGTTCGGCCTCCGCTCAAAACCCATCAAAGCAGCATTCGTGCCACGCGTACACAATTACGCACTCAAAATACCATGGGCTCAGGCGGAGGCGTAGCAGTGGCTCAGTCAACAGTATGGTATTGCTTCGTAACCTTTCCTTTTACCTTTAAGGACAGTACTTTAGTGCAGCTTCTCCAGAAGAGCCAGATTGTCGGACTTACATAGGAGAGAAAACCAAGGAGGCAACAGGCTTTGCGCACAGAAGGAAACACCCAGGTGGAATCTATTTACGATCGTTATACCTGCTTTATCTATCTGTACGTACCCTGCCTCTGGATAGGATATGTCAAATAATCCTATTTATCTCCGCTTAATGCGTTCATTGTAAACATACGCCTAAACGTATTATTCATCAATGGGAGATTATATACAGCGTCAGCTTATTATTCCTAGTTGAGCATTTTTCTTACAAATGTCTATTTGATTTTGCATCCGTACACTTTGGTACGTTCAGTTTGCTAGGGGCTTCTTATGGCGCCCCATAATATGGTAAGACAAGTCCGAACACTTTCAATAGTGTGGCACCCTGAACTTATAGCATTATATGCATCAGCTCCGAATCATGTCTTGGGTCTACAGTTGGGATAGCCCGGCTCCCTTGTTTTGGTGCCTTACGTTCCGTTATATCGGCTAAGGTAGCGCAGGGAGAACTACTGCGATTGTTCCCTGGTTCTTCCGGATGAGCACCTCAGTAGAGAAAGCCGAAAACTGAGCAGCATGTCACTCTGTGCATTTTGAAACTGAACCGAAAAACCGAACCGAAAAATACCGAACCGAGCCGATATTTTGGTTTATATGGTTTTTGGTTTTTGGTATGGTATAGGATTTAGAAACCATTTGAAGGTCGGTTTTTTCGGTATAAAACCGAAAATTTTCGGTTTTTACCGAATAAACCGAATAAGTTGGCCCATTTTGCATTTCAGGCTTTCAGCCCAACGCCACAGTCCGCCAGGGCCCAGGTGCCATCGCGGCAGGCCGGCAGCCCCAGGCCAGCAGGCCCCAGCCCCGCACGGCCAGAAGCCCACACCCCACGACCTAACCTACCCTGTCGCCGCTCATTCCAGTCCCTCCCCGAGTCCCCGACCTGATGACCTAGAGTGTGTGGCAGCGACCGGCGATGGCTATTCTCGCCAAACCCTAGCGCTCAAAGCGGCGGGCACCACGGCCGGCGGTGCGCTCGGCGCTGCTACAAGCTCCACTCCGACACCACCACTTCGCCCCCCTCCAGTTCCAGCGGCCAGCGGCGGCGCGAGCAGCACATCTCCAACGCCACGCCTTCTCGCCTTCGTCCCTGCCTCCGGTACCCTCGCCAGCTCTCGCCAGCGCCGCTCCTCCCTCCTCTGCGATTCTACAGTTCGGCCCCTCGCTGCAGCCTCCATCCCCGCAGGTAATAAGGAAATCAATCACTGAGACAGATATTTAGATGGCCGAGTCTCGATTGATGTTGTGTTCGTGTGTTGGATTGAACGATTGATGTTGTGTTGGTCTGTTGATTGATGTTGTGTTGTACTTTATGTTCATCTTCAGATAATTAGATGGCTGAGAGTCATGGCATATCAGGTCCTAGCCTTCCACCAAGCAGTGAACCATTCGAAATGTTTGAGGTTCCTCCGGATCCTTGTACTGAAACTGGAAAGAAAGTGAAGAAGCATGCAGCCTCAAGAGCAGCAATATGGCTCCACTTCACTAGGGTTCCCGATGAGCCAGACCGCGCTTCATGCAACTATTGTGGACAGACAGTGGGTGTCCATTCATCGAGGAATGGTACTTCTGGTATGAACAACCATGCTAAGATTTGTAAGAAGTATGCTATTATCAAGTCGGGGAGTCGGACCAATCAGACTGAACTGAGGTTCCAACTTAGTGCTGATGGTAGTACTGTCATTCCAGTTCCATGGCAATACAATGAGGAAGAGGTAAGGGTAGCCTTTGCTCGGATGATTGCTGTGGATGAGTTGCCATTCATTTTCTCTGAGAAGGAAGGGTTTAGGTATTTTATGACGAAAGCTTGTCCTAGATTCCACATTCCATCTAGGACTACAGTTTATAGAGATATTATGGGCCTCTATGCTGCAGAGAAACAAAAGCTAAAAAACTACTTCATGGATTCTCATCAAACAGTGAGCCTCACAACTGACACTTGGACCTCCGCTAAACTTCAAAATTACATGGTTCTTACTGCCCATTACATTGATATTGACTGGAAACTTAACAAGAAAATCATTAGCTTTGTCTTGGTAGATAGTCACAAAGGGGAGGCTATTGGGAAAGCACTTGATAAGTTAGTGATTGAGTTGGGGATTGAGACAGTGTGCAGTATTACCGTAGATAATGCATCATCAAATGATACTTGTTTACAATACATGAAGAGTTCTCTAAAAAATTGGGGTGGGGCTGTTGCGAAAGGTTTATATCTTCACATGAGGTGTGTGGCTCATATTGTTAATCTTGTGGTTCAAGATGGGTTGAAGATAATGTCTCATCCTGTTCAACGCATTCGAAATGCTGTCAAGTATGTGAGAAGCTCAACTGCAAGAATGAATAGCTTTAAAAAATGTGTCACAATCAGCAAGGTAACTAGCAAAGGACACCTCTCTCTTGATGTATGCACTAGATGGAACTCTACATTTTTAATGTTGGAGACAGCAGTGACATTTGAGAGGGCATTTGATCAACTTCGACTTCAAGATCCCTCCTATAAGGAAGAGTTAGATTTGCTTGGAGTTGAAGGAGAAACAGGCCCTCCAACTCATGACGATTGGGTTTATGCTAGTGAGTTCAAATTGTTCCTCCAACACTTCTTTGTGCTGACGGGACCGTTTGCGCCTTTTGGCTCACGTATATGATGATGTCGCTAGCATCCAGATGATAAGGAGCCCGGGCTGACATGACTAGTCGTAAACCCAAAGTGGCACAGACTTACAGGAACAGGCGTCCATGACCCAGCATCGAACGTGTCGGTCATCAGCAAGTGGGTCCGGGCTGTAGCACTGGGCTAGCAGGACTCCGGTAAACCGGGCTGTAGCGGGCTAACAGGGCTCCGGTACTCAATGCGTGACATTTCCCCGAAGGGACAGACACAGGAACGAAGAAGGACACATGCCGGCCAGCCTAAGTGTTCCGGAGCAGTAGCAAGCTACCATGGCTCAATGGAAACACTAGGAGACATTTCCCGGTAAGAGAGGCTACTAAAGATAAACAACTAGATAGTCAGATCCCACACATACCAAGCATTTCAATCATACACACAATATGCTCGATATGTGCAAATACAACAAGGCATCACAACATGACTCTACGACACAAGTACCTTATTTAAAGGCTCAGAGAGCCATACATAACATACATACAAGTACGGGTCACACGACCCACATTCAAGTCATATAGTCATACAAACCAGCGGCGGAAGTAACTTGTCTGAGTACAGACAACTAGTAAAATAAAAGAGGCTTGGAAAGCCTAGCTATACTACGTGGACCTTCACAAGCTCAGGATTACCACCTGGGCCTTAGTCTACCCGTCAATGTCAACGTCTACGAAGAACCCATCAGAAGGGGTTGCAGCGTCTTCTGTAAAATGTAAAGTATAGCAACATGAGTACAAAGGTACCCAGCAAGACTTACGTCAGATCCTACATACATGCACATTATCAAGAAGGGTTGGTGGAGTTATTGCAGCAAGCCAACTTTGACCTTTGGCTAAGCTATCCTATGATACACCAACTTGAAATGGTTTTTGCGCACACGAGTCCACTACTCACCACTTCAATACACTACCGAGAATCCACCTCCGTCTTCCTACGGAGGGGCCATCCTCGGCACTCACGCTTATCTTGAAGCTTTTAGTAGTTTCCAGTTTACTTGTCTATGAACTGTATAGGCAACCAAGTAGTCCTTCACCGCGGACGCGGCTATTCGAATAGATTAGGTTAACCCTGCACGGGTGTACTTCTTCATACACGCTCTCACCACTTACCGCCGTTTACACGACATGTACTCGACAACCTTCAAGCGGAAGCCCAACGTGGGTGTCGGCCACGACCTACCTAATCACCTAAGTCTCCAATCCAGGTTTATCGCCTATCCAGGTTCCATCCGCAGGGAGTCCGGCCGAGGTTTCCCATACGGCCCCGAACGATGTGTACAGGGTTCCCGAGATACCTAACGGGTATCCGATACACCGTGCCACATACCTACCGCATCACAGCCCACCCCTACAGTCAGCGCTGTCCACGGCCTCCAGTAGGCTACAAACACCAGAAACTACTTGCAACTCCTGGACAGAGAACTAGGGTGAATAAGAAGCCGAGAGGGTCCATTGGTTTTGGGCCCAATGCATTGTAGTAGCTGATTCTTAAATCACACATACAGATCTCAGTGCTTAAGGTCGGCTTCAATGAAACAACCCACCATGTACTCCTACATGGCCTCTCATCGATACCTTTACCAACTCGTGTTCACCACATCACTCTCAATACCGGCATGATCATTTCACTCTAGCCCATCACCCAGATGAACCAGACCTGACACGACTCTAAGCATAGCAGGCATAGCAAGGTAGGAACAACACATACATATGGCTCAATCAACTCCTACACATGCTAGTGGGTTTCATCTAGTTACTGTGGCAATGACAGGTCATGCAGAGGAAATGGGTTCAACTACCGTAGCACACAGCAGTTTGAAACGCGTTGTCTTAATGCAGTAAAAGAGAGCAGAAGCGAGAACATGGGATTGTATCGATATGATCAACTGGTTGGTTGCTTGCCTGATGGGTCGGTGCACTGATATTGCTCTTCGTTAGGGTAATCACGGTACACCTCGGGGGCAGAACCTGCCGCAAAGAACACCGATACACAACGTCACCAAACAATATGCAACAATATGATGCATGCATGAGACATGGCAGTATGAGTGTGTTGGGCTAATGCAACTAAGACCAGATGGGTTTGAGCCAATTTGAACCAAATATTCAAATTCCAAACACATTTGTGATCTTAAATAGTGCTTTATCATGTTTTGCACTAAACAGCAAGTTAACTTGTTTAAACATGCATGAAAACAGTACAGATGGATAGATTGGATTTTTCTGATCATTTTTCATATATAACTTGTTTGATTTGGAGCTACGGTTGAATTTATATGAATTTTTGAAGTTTGGGTTATTTTCTGGAATTTATAAATCATTTTAGCTTTATTTTAATTCCAGAAAAGGATTACTGCGTCAGCATGAGGTCATGCTGACCTCAGCAAGTCAACAGACCCGGTCCAGGTCAAACTGACCAGTGGGTCCAGGGTGTCAGTGGGTAATTAACTAATTTAATTAATTTAAACTAATCTGGATAATTAATAGAAGGGGGCCCCACCTGTCATTGACTCAACAGAGTCAACCAGGGCCCACCCGTGGTCAAAGTCAACACGGCTGCACCGGCGTTTAGCCGCTGGCGAGCCCGACTCGGCAGCGGAAGTGGTTTTGGCCGTTCCGGCCACCAAATGGGTCGCGGAGGGCATCGGGGTGGAGCTGAGGACGAGCCGCGGCTCTTGGTGGAGTCAGTTGGGGTTGGGGTGGCCGGAGTTGGCGCCGGCGACGACCTAGGCGGCCACCGGAGTTCGGTTGGGGACGAACTCGAGGCTAGGGTGTGCGGTGAGGTGCGGGGAGTGCACGGTTGGACTCAACGCAGCATGGTGAGTGCGTTGGACACCGAGAGGTGGCCGGAGGATGGCCGGGAGCACGTCGGGGACGAGATCCACGGCGGTGCGTGCGGGTGATCTTCGTGCGGTGGCTACACGGCTCGCGGGCGAGAGAGGAAGAGTAGGAGAGGTAGCTAGGCTCACAAAGCACCCGTAGAGGCCACCGGCGGGGTCGGGGACGAGCTGATGCGGCGACGGCGTTGAAAGGGATCTCCGGCGACGGCGAACTCGGGCGAGGTCGGTGCGGTGGACTCGGGCCTTGCGAGCACACGGGGCTCGGTTAGCTCGACGAAGTGGACGGCGGCGGAGCTCCTGGACACGACGAGACGACGCACGGGCGGCGGGGAGCGCGGCTACGGCGATGGAGCGGCGACGGTGGCTTCGGCCATGGCTGGGGAGCGCGAGGGGGAGGAGCTGGAGAGGAGAGGGGACGTCTGGGGGGTTCGGGGGAGAGAGAGGGGTCGATCCACGGCGTTAGCCGGGCGAGTGGAGCGGCGAGGCGGCGAGCAGGTGCGTGGCACCCATGCGGTGCTCGCCGTCGAGCACCTGCCTGCCTGCCTGGCCGGGCAAGCAGCTCGCTGGCGCGGCGCTGGGCTGGGCCGGCAGGTGGGCCGGTTAGCGGGCGCCAGGTAAGTCTTTCTGTTATTTTCCTTTTTCTATTTTTCTGCAACTTTCTTGAATTTTTAAAAATACCTAGAAAGTTCCAAAATTCACCAAACTGCTCCTGGTTCAAAATTGGAATATTTCCAACATGAAACATTTCAGTTTAGGAATATTTGAGCATTTGAAATATTTTATATAATTTTAAATGCCCAAATTCAAATACTTATCATTTAATCCAAAGACCCTAAGATGACCTAGAAAATTGTGCAACACTTTTGGCAGAGGTTCTGAACCAGGACAAAAATGATGGACATTTTAGAAGGGCATTTCAGGTTCATTGAAATTATTTTTAGTAAACCCTAGTTGTTTTCAGAGGGGGCTGGGGGTTCTGGCATCCCCATTTCAAGTTTTTGATGAAAGAGTAGACATGATGCAACACTCTAATGCATGAACTAGCTAGGGTGTGACAACTCACCCCCACTCAAAAGAATCTCGTCCCGAGATTTGGGTTCCTCCGGGAAGAAGGCGGGATACTCGAGTCGAAGACGATCCTCCCTTTCCCAAGTTGCTTCATTCTCAGAATGGTGCGACCATTGAACCTTGAGAAACTTGATATTATGACGTCGACTGGTACGCTCAGCTTGATCGAGGATACAAACGGGGTACTCTCGATACGTGAGATTATCTTGGAGATCAAGCGTTTCGTGGTCTACTCCACGGATGGGATCCGAGAAGCAACGCCTGAGTTGAGAAACGTGGAAGACGTCGTGGAGTCTGGAGAGATGCGGAGGTAGTTCCAATTGGTAGGCAACTTCTCCTCGTTTTGCGAGAATGCGAAAGGGTCCAATGTAACGAGGAGCCAATTTTCCCTTGATACCGAAGCGATGGGTTCCCTTCAGAGGAGTAACCCGAAGGTAAGCCTTCTCGTCAACCTCAAAAGTCATAGCCTTATGTTTTCGGTCATATTGACTCTTTTGACGAGATTGGGCTGTTTTCAACTTTTCACGAACGATGCGAACTTGCTCTTCTGCTTCCTGAATCATATCCGGGCCAAAGAATTGTCTTTCCCCGGTTTCTGACCAGTTAAGAGGCGTTCGACACCTTCGTCCATAGAGAACTTCAAAAGGGGCTTTGCCCAAGCTGGATTGATAGCTGTTGTTATAAGAAAATTCGGCAAATGGAAGGCATTCTCCCACTCCATTCCGAATGAGATAACAGAAGCTCGAAGCATGTCTTCTAGAATCTGGTTGACGCGTTCCACTTGACCACTTGATTGAGGGTGGAAAGCGGTACTAAAAGAAAGACGGGTTCCCATAGCATTTTGGAAACTTTCCCAAAATCGAGAGGTGAAAAGACTTCCTCGATCCGAGTTAATTTCCAAAGGAACACCATGGAGAGACACTATTCGGGAGATGTACAAGTCTGCTAACTGACTAGCAGTTATACTCTCACGAACAGGTAAGAAATGGGCCACTTTGGAAAGACGATCGACAACGACGAATATAGCATTATTCCCTCTCTTGGTCCTGGGAAAACCGGTAATGAAGTCCATACCAATTTTATCCCATTTCCATTCAGGAATAGCTAGGGGTTGAAGGGTGCCAGCAGGCCGTTGATGCTCTGCTTTTACACGACGGCAGACGTCGCAGTTAGCAATATACTGAGCAATTTCTCTCTTCATCCTAGTCCACCAGAACCTCTGGCGTAGGTCCTGATACATCTTAGTGCTACTGGGATGAATAGTGAGAGGAGATTCATGAGCTTCCTTAAGGATCAATCGCCTCAGGTTTCGCACCTTGGGGACCACTAGCCGATTCCCGAAGTATACGACTCCTTGATCATCGATGGAGAAACAATTCGCAACTCCTTTCTTGATGTTTCTCTTGATGCAGGAAATTCCCGGATCTACTTTCTGTGCTTTGATGATCTGATCTGTAAGGGTAGGTTTCGCCACCAAGGTGGAAAGAAATCCTTGAGGAACAATGTGAAGGTTAAGCTTCCGAAATTCCTCATGGAGAAGCGGTTGACTTTGTTGTAACATCAGGTTGTTACAATAAGATTTACGACTTAGCGCATCAGCCATGACGTTGGCTTTCCCTGGGGTGTAAGTTATTCCTAAGTCGAAATCTGTGATCAACTCGACCCAACGTCTTTGCCTGAGATTTAAATCCGGTTGGGTGAATATATACTCCAGACTTTGGTGATCAGTGTAGATTTCGCAATGATTACCGAGAAGATAATGTCGCCATGTTTTGAGTGCATGGACTACAGCTGCAAGCTCCAGATCATGAGTGGGGTAGTTTTCCTCATGTGGGTGTAATTGCCGTGAAGCATAAGCAATTACGTGTCGATCTTGCATGAGAATACAGCCTAGTCCTTGTCGCGAGGCGTCGCAGTAGATAACAAAATCCTTGGAAAAATCCGGTGGTACCAGTACGGGAGCAGAGGTTAAACGTCTTTCAATTCCTGGAAACTGTGCTCACATTGTGGAGTCCACTCGAACTTTTTATCTTTCTTGAGGAGTTCAGTTAGAGGTTTGGCAACTTTGGAGAAATTCTCGACAAAGCGACGGCAATAGCTCGCTAAGCCCAGAAAACTCCGAACTTGCTTGACCGATTCAGGTGGAGTCCAATTAAGGACGGCTTGAACTCGCTTAGGGTTAACAGCAATGCCTTTACCAGAAATTACATGTCCAAGATAGGTCACTTCTGATAACCAGAATTCACATTTAGAAAATTTGGCATAAAGGCGATGCTCTCGAAGTTTCTTCAACACTAGCCTTAGGTGTTCGGCATGTTCTTCCTCGTTCTTGGAGTAGATGAGTATATCATCGAGGTAAACCACGACGAATTTATCCAAATACTCCATGAAGATTGAGTTCATCAGCCGAGAGAAGGTGGCTGGAGCGTTGGTTAAACCGAAGGACATGACGGTGTACTCGTATTGGCCATAACGAGTAACAAAGGCCGTTTTCGGAATGTCCCCGTTTTTTATTTTGATTTGATGGTAGCCCAACCTCAAATCCATTTTAGAGAAGACTGAGGATCCAGCGAGTTGATCATACAGGTCGTTGATCCTGGGGAGCGGATACTTGTTCTTAATTGTGACCAAGTTGACAGGTCGATAATCTACAACCATCCGGTTCGTACCATCCTTCTTCTTGACGAAGAGGACGGGGCAAGCCCAAGGAGATGAACTAGGTCGGATGAAACCCTTTTTCAAGGACTCATCAAGTTGTTTCTTAAGCTCGGCTAGTTCAGAAGGTGCCATCTTGTAGGGTCTTCTGGAAATCGGGACAGTTCCTGGAATGAGATCTATCACGAATTCGACATCTCTGTCAGGTGGAACACCTGGCAATTCCTCTGGGAAGACATCCGGAAAGTCACGGACTACCGGAACGTCCTCAAGGTCTGGCAAAGGGCTGGCGTTAAGAGAATATAACTGTCACTTGGTTATTCGGGTCAAGATATTGACTATCTTCCCCGAAGGATGGGTGAGTTGAACAGTCCTAGAAAAGCAATCAATTTTGGCATGATGGGCTGACATCCAGTCCATACCCAAGATGATATTAATATCCGAAGATTTGAGGGCTATCAAAGATGCGAGAAAAACAAGTTTGTCGACTTGAATTTCATTTCCATGGCTTACTCTAGAGCTTTGCCATTTGGATCCCGGAGTTTGAATTACCATAGAGGTGGGCATCTCACAGAATGTGGTGTTATGCAGACGAGCATAACTCTCGGATATAAATGAATGAGATGCTCCTGTATCGAAAAGAACAGATGTCGGGTGGCAATTAACAAGGAGCGTACCGAGAACGACGTTGGGATCCTCTTGAGCTTCTTCAGCAGAGATACAGTTGACATGGCCACGTGTAGCGGTGGCCGGCTTGGCGTGGAACACTTTCCCTGTCGGCTTGCCGTGGCCAACAGTTTTTGCTGTCTGGTTGGGGTTGGTTTGGGGACACTCGCGCATATAGTGGCCTGATTCCCCACACTTGAAACAAGTCACGGAACTGGTACGTGGAGGGGCATTGTTGGTTGGACCACCATAGGGCTTGGCTGGTGCATATGGCTGAGCTGGGCGAGGCTCCTGGAAGGATGGCCTCGGTGTGAACCTGGGTGGCAGGGCAGTGTTAGGCACCCACACGCGGCGCTTCTGAGGACCAGCACCGGATGAGGAACCCAAGTCACGGCCATGCTTGCGTGTTGCTTCATAATCAGTCTGACCAGTCTCAGCACTGATGGCTTTATTAACAAGCTTCTGAAAAGATGTGCACTCATGCAGACGGAGGTCGCGGTGAAGCTCAGGACTAAGCCCCTTACGGAACCTTGCTTGCTTCTTGGCATCAGTAGAAACTTCCTCCGTTGCATAACGGGCAAGGTTACCAAACTCCCTGCTGTAAGCGTCAACAGAGAGTCGACCTTGAGTGAAACTATAGAACTCCTCACGTTTACGGTCCATGAGACCCTCCGGAATGTGATGTTCACGGAAAGCCTCGCTGAATTCAGCCCAAGTAGTGACATGGTCCGCTGGGCGCATAGCTCCATAATTCTCCCACCATAGACTGGCGGGGCCTTCAAGATGATATGCAGCAAAGGTGACCTTGTCAGCCTCAGCTACTAGCGCAGAACGCAGTTTGTGAGAAATATTGCAAAGCCAGTCATCAGCGTCGAGAGGCTCGACGGAGTGGTGGAATGTGGGTGGATGTAACTTGATGAAATCACCGAGTGACACCAAGTTAGTCCTCTGATGGTGTGATGTGTTCTGTTCAATACGCTCCAACAAACGGTTGGTCTCCCGCTTGTTTCTCTCAGCCTCTAGCATAACTTCTGCCAGAGAGGGAGGGTGAGGCAGATTTGTATCTCCAGCTCTGCTGCCTTCGGCCTGCTCTGGGGGAGAAGGGTTGTTGCGGGTGTTGACCATCCTAGGAAAAACAAGACAATGGTTTAGTCCAACATGACAAGATTCCGGCATAGAATGTAGAATGTAATGGACAACTCAGAATGCAAGATGATCATCCATATGACATGGTAGATACAGAAACTACTTCTTTTATTCCATCGTCATACACACCATACGAGGTTTAGTACAAGACCAACAAGTACTACTACGGTGAAAGGAGGATTACATATCATCGGAGGCATCCCAAGCTCCTATACATTATTTTTCCTACACCCCCGGGATTACTACATGCTAAGTCATATTCCACAAGTCACGTAGGACGGTGGGAATACAACTATTACAATACCTAGTGGAACTACTACTATCTCAGTCATCTCCGTAGTAGTTCTCATAGAAGTCTCCTCCATAGCCTGGAAGTTCAACGTGAGCATCCGGAAACAAACGGTCCTGAGGAGCCTGTGGACCAAAAGGGCTAGGGTGAGGTCTTGGACCAACAAACGGTGGCCTGCGAGGACCACGAGGTGGGGTGATGCCTCCCACATCACGCCAATCCATCATGTCCGGCAGAGCAGACCTAACAGGATACAGATCTCTCATATCCATGCATCCAGCTTGCACAGCCGGTGCAAACCGGGTCAAGGTGGCCCAATGATCAGCGTGGGTGTTGAAAAGCTCCATTCTCAAGGCCCGATTCTCTACTCAGCAGTGGTGCGAGTTAGTGAGTCCTCCTGACTGGGGTCAGCATAGATAGCCCGGAGATAACCGTGCGCTCCAGGAAGTGAAGCTGGCATATACCGAAAGTCGGTATTGCGAAGCAGGCCAGTCCCGACTCGCATGATGGTCATCATAGAATAAGCCGCATCTTGCACAGCCATCTCAATAGTAACACCGAGCCCATAGGAACAGTGAAGAGCCTCGGTAGAACCAGGATAAGAGGGAAATATCTGGACGGTGCAAAGATACTGGCTTTGGTTAAAATCTCGAAACTGCTCTTCGACCGTGTATTCGTGATACCAACGGTAACCCGTCTCGATCATCACTCGGACTAACATGGCTGTATGACCGGTCACACCAATGCATCGGGTCAGGCGAACCACTTGATTTTGGTTGCGAGTGGCCATCTGTAAGCACAATCATAATGCAAAGGCATTAGAATTTCTAGCAAAATTTCGACAGCATAACGGCTGTAAATGCTCAAGAAAGGTTTGAGACATTTATCAAAAAATTGCATAGACACTCAACAATATCATATCAAGGTTCTGAGTTCAACTTATCAGCATAACAAGGTAGTAGAACTGAACTAGGCTTGTAGTCATCAAACCTATAAGGTACTACTGATTCGTAACACGTGAACCTGATAGAGAGAGAAGATCCTAATCCTTAATCCCCGGTAGAAGAATGGACTGACTCAGATCAGAATGCCATGAGGTAAAGAAGTAAAAAGAGCCTTACGTACCATCCCACAATCAATTCCCCTACATATAACTAAAGCATTTCTAGACTCAACATCGACCAGTTTGGCTTGGAGAACCTACAGGCAGTCCGGCTCTGATACCAATGCTGTCAGGACCCCAACTCAATGTCACATCGATCTAGCCTGTAACACCTCATATCACTTTGCGGCCTCACGCACGGTATTCCCACGGGTGTCGCCTTACTTTTGCCCGGGACCGTTTGCGCCTTTTGGCTCACGTATATGATGATGTCGCTAGCATCCATATGATAAGGAGCCCGGGCTGACATGACTAGTCGTAAACCCAAAGTGGCACAGACTTACAGGAACAGGCATCCATGACCCAGCATCGAACGTGTCGGTCATCAGCAAGTGGGTCCGGGCTGTAGCACTGGGCTAGTAGGACTCCGGTAAACCGGGCTGTAGCGGGCTAACAGGGCTCCGGTACTCAATGCGTGACATTTCCCCGAAGGGACAGACACAGGAACGAAGGACACATGCCGGCCAGCCTAAGTGTTCCGGAGCAGTAGCAAGCTACCATGGCTCAATGGAAACACTAGGAGACATTTCCCGGTAAGAGAGGCTACTAAAGATAAACAACTAGATAGTCAGATCCCACACATACCAAGCATTTCAATCATACACACAATATGCTCGATATGTGCAAATACAACAAGGCATCACAACATGACTCTACGACACAAGTACCTTATTTAAAGGCTCAGAGAGCCATACATAACATACATACAAGTACGGGTCACACGACCCACATTCAAGTCATACAGTCATACAAACCAGCAGCGGAAGTAACTTGTCTGAGTACAAACAACTAGTAAAATAAAAGAGGCTTGGAAAGCCTAGCTATACTACGTGGACCTTCATAAGCTCAGGATTACCACCTGGGCCTTAGTCTACCCGTCAATGTCAACGTCTACAAAGAACCCATCAGAAGGGGTTGCAGCGTCTTCTGTAAAATGTAAACTATAGCAACATGAGTACAAAGGTACCCAGCAAGACTTACGTCAGATCCTACATACATGCACATTATCAAGAAGGGTTGGTGGAGTTATTGCAGCAAGCCAGCTTTGACCTTTGGCTAAGCTATCCTACGATACACCAACTTGAAATGGTTTTTGCGCACACGAGTCCACTACTCACCACTTCAATACACTACCGAGAATCCACCTCCGTCTTCCTATGGAGGGGCCATCCTCGGCACTCACGCTTATCTTGAAGCTTTTAGTAGTTTCCAGTTTACTTATCTATGAACTGTACAGGCAACCAAGTAGTCCTTCACCGCGGACGCGGCTATTCGAATAGATTAGGTTAACCCTGCAGGGGTGTACTTCTTCATACACGCTCTCACCACTTACCGCCGTTTACACGACATGTACTCGGCAACCTTCAAGCGGAAGCCCAACGTGGGTGTTGGCCACGACCTACCTAATCACCTAAGTCTCCAATCCAGGTTTATCGCCTATCCAGGTTCCATCCGCAGGGAGTCCGGCCGAGGTTTCCCATACGGCCCCGAACTATGTGTACAGGGTTCCCGAGATACCTAACGGGTATCCGGTACACCGTGCCACGTACCTACCGCATCACAGCCCAACCCTACGGTCAGCGCTGTCCACGGCCTCCAGTAGGCTACAAACACCAGAAACTACTTGCAACTCCTGGACAGAGAACTAGGGTGAATAATAAGCCGAGAGGGTCCATTGGTTTCGGGCCCAATGCATGGTAGTAGCTGATTCTTAAATCACACATACAGATCTCAGTGCTTAAGGTCGGCTTCAATGAAACAACCCACCTTGTACTCCTACATGGCCTCTCATCGATACCTTTACCAAATCGTGTTCACCACATCACCCTCAATACCGGCATGATCATTTCACTCTAGCCCATCACCAGATGAACCAGACCTGACACGACTCTAAGCATAGCAGGCATAGCAAGGTAGGAACAACACATACATATGGCTCAATCAACTCCTACACATGCTAGTGAGTTTCATCTAGTTACTGTGGCAATGACAGGTCATGCAGAGGAAATGGGTCCAACTACCGTAGCACACAGCAGTTTGAAACGCGTTGTCTTAATGCAGTAAAAGAGAGCAGAAGCGAGAACATGGGATTGTATCGATATGATCAACTGGTTGGTTGCTTGCCTGATGGGTCGGTGCACTGATATTGCTCTTCGTTAGGGTAATCACAGTACTCCTCGGGGGTAGAACCTGCCGCAAAGAACACCGATACACAACGTCACCAAACAATATGCAACAATATGATGCATGCATGAGACATGGCAGTATGAGTGTGTTGGGCTAATGCAACTAAGACCAGATGGGTTTGAGCCAATTTGAACCAAAGATTCAAATTCCAAACACATTTGTGATCTTAAATAGTGCTTTATCATGTTTTGCACTAAACAACAAGTTAACTTGTTTAAACATGCATGAAAACAGTACAGATGGATAGATTGGATTTTTCTGATCATTTTTCATATATAACTTGTTTGATTTGGAGCTACGGTTGAATTTATATGAATTTTTGAAGTTTGGGTTATTTTCTGGAATTTATAAATCATTTTAGATTTATTTTAATTCCAGAAAAGGATTACTGCGTCAGCATGAGGTCATGCTGACCTCAGCAAGTCAACAGACCCGGTCTAGGTCAAACTGACCAGTGGGTCCAGGGTGTCAGTGGGTAATTAACTATTTTAATTTAATTTAAACTAATCTGGATAATTAACAGAAGGGGGCCCCACCTGTCATTGACTCAACAGAGTCAACCAGGGCCCACCCGTGGTCAAAGTCAACACGGCTGCACCGGCGTTTAGCCGCCGGCGAGCCCGACGCGGCGGCGGAAGTGGTTTTGGCCGTTCCGGCCACCAAATGGGTCGCGGAGGGCATCAGGGTGGAGCTGAGGACAAGCCGCGGCTCTTGGTGGAGTCAGTTGGGGTCGGGGTGGCCGGAGTTGGCGCCGGCAACGACCTAGGCGGCCACCGGAGTTCGGTTGGGGACGAACTCGAGGCTAGGGAGTGGGGTGAGGTGCGGGGAGTGCACAGTTGGACTCAACGCAGCGTGGTGAGTGCGTTGGACACCGAGAGGTGGCCGGAGGATGGCCGGGAGCACGTCGGCGACGAGATCCACGGTGGTGCGTGCGGGTGATCTTCATGCGGTGGCTACACGGCTCGGGGGCGAGAGAGGAAGAGTAGGAGAGGTAGCTAGGCTCACAGAGCACCCGTAGAGGCCACCGGCGGGGTCAGGGACGAGCTGATGCGGCGACGGCGTTGAAAGGGATCTCCGGCGATCGCGAACTCGGGCGAGGTCGGTGCGGTGGACTCGGGCCTTGCGAGCACACGGGGCTCGGTTAGCTCGACGAAGTGGACGGCGGCGGAGCTCCTGGACACGACGAGACGACGCACGGGCGGTGGGGAGCGCGGCTACGGCGATGGAGCGGCGGCGGTGGCGTCGGCCATGGCTGGGGAGCGCGAGGGGGAGGAGCTGGAGAGGAAAGGGGACGTCTGGGGGGTTTGGGGGAGAGAGAGGGGTCGATCCACGGCGTTAGCCGGGCGAGTGGAGCGGCGAGGCGGCGAGCAGGTGCGTGGCACCCATGCGGTGCTCGCCGTCGAGCACCTGCCTGCCTGCCTGGCCGGGCAAGCAGCTCGCTGGCGCGGCGCTGGGCTGGGCCGGCAGGTGGGCCGGTTAGCGGGCGCCAGGTAAGTCTTTCTGTTATTTCCCTTTTTCTATTTTTCTGCAACTTTGTTGAATTTTTAAAAATACCTAGAAAGTTCCAAAATTCACCAAACTGCTCCTGGTTCAAAATTGGAATATTTCCAACATGAAACATTTCAGTTTAGGAATATTTGAGCATTTGAAATATTTTATATAATTTTAAATGCCCAAATTCAAATACTTATCATTTAATCCAAAGACCCTAAGATGACCTAGAAAATTGTGCAACACTTTTGGCAGAGGTTCTGAACCAGGACAAAAATGATGGACATTTTAGAAGGGCATTTCAGGTTCATTGAAATTATTTTTAGTAAACCCTAGTTGTTTTCAGAGGGGGCTGGGGGTTCTGGCATCCCCATTTCAAGTTTCTGATGAAAGAGTAGACATGATGCAACACTCTAATGCATGAACTAGCTAGGGTGTGACACCTTGATTCCATCATATCAAAATGTTTAAAAATATCCACTGACCAAATTCCATTGAAACCACTCTGGTTAATTTTCATATAACCAGAGATGTCCTAGAAAAGTCAAATTAATATTTTTAGAGCACTTTTATTTCCTGCCTTGTTGTGTTGCTTATTACGGTTGCTTTCAAGGATAGTTGACGAAATAGACAAAATGCTTGGAGTTGGACCAGAAATATTTGAAGACCTCGAAGACTTTGTTAAAACAGGCAAGCAGCCTTTGACCATGTCTATGAAACCCTTTTTATGCATGTCATATAGCACCATATTGTTGTTGCAACGGAATCATGATGAGGTGGTAACCACTTTGATGGTTTGCCACCGTTACTTCCTCGTTGATACTTGCATTGTGCATGACCCTACCTTCTTATGAGGGTTATGCCGGTGGGAGTAGATAGGATGCTAAAGTAGATGCTACGCAAAAAGGGACGGGTATATGCATGGTGAAGGAGACAAAGTATTTTCAAAAGACTTTTTGAAAACCCCGTCGGGTGCCACTTATGCCCGAGGGAGATGATGAGATGGGTAACCACTTGATGACGAAGTGGTGTACCGAGACAAGTGTGTCTTGTTTTCGAAAACGGATTAGATTTAAGATTTGTCGACTGTCCCAACCTTACATGCGCAACCACTCTACCCTTGTATGGGAAACGGGATTATTGATTACCTAGGACGATACTAGCTTGGAGCCCGCATTACTAGTGACTGGGGAGAGTTGGTGCCCTCTCTCGGGATGGGGTCGTGCCAGGTAGGGCGGCCATGACTGTTTTCATAGAGCACCGGATACATCATTTTGTCCCCTCTCGGATGTTACAATCTCGAGTGAGTCCCGTATGATGTACATCGTGAGGATACGGAACAACGAGTGGACTCCTTGTTAGTGTCGTCTAGGGAAAGATAGTGATCGGGTGCTTACCCCGGGTACTTGAGGTATCGCGGGTCATGGATGACACGGAAGTTCCCCGGATCTTGTGGGTAAAGTGTGCAACCTCTGCAGAGTGTAAAACTATTCGAATAGCCGTGTCCATGGTCAAGGACAGTTGGGCGGTGCTGCTTAAACTACGTCCAGAGTTTCACAACCGTGTGTGTGAGTTGATAAAACTACTTGGGTCAAGTCAAAGGACTTGACATGATTAAGTTGGGTTGGTGCCCACTCCATTTATGTTGATATATGTAACTTGTCCTCAGGGTTACTTGAATCCTTTTGATGCATGCTATGCAAGTTGTTGAACATGTCATAGTACTCAAAACTAGCTTTCTCCAAAACTTCACCTATATCATGCATTATTGTGCCTTGAACCAAAACATGGGTTGCTTGCGAGTACATTCAAAGTACTCATTGGCTTGCCACTGGTTATTTTATTGGCCAGGCATGAAAGAACAGGATGTGATGAAGAATATTTTAGTGACAAACATGCGAGCTAGGAAGCTTCCCAGTCAGAATGCCTGTAGGGTTAAGGCAGATGGCATGGGTCCAAGTTATGGATGAAGATTTCCGCTGCAATGTTATACTCAAGACTTGACCATAATGGTCATAATTTATGTAATACGGTATGTATGGATGTAAGACTCTTGTTAATCAGCTTCTGTGTGTTCAGTGAGCATTGATCTCTGGGATCACTTTACACGTGCATTCGGTGACCACGACTTATGAGTCGGGGTCCCCACAGAAACCATCTGGGCCTGGAGCTTTGTTATGTTCCATTTGGAACATTGCATCTCTCACCTCCTCTTCCGAGAATGGTGTTGTCAGAATATCGTTTTCTTCTGTCGTCACTTGTGGAATGTCATCTGTTCGGGTCTCATCAAGGGTGAAATTCCCTCCAGCCGGCGCTCCGAACAGAGTTTTGTAGTAGCCGGTGATATACTTTTTAAGCTCCTCTTCACCTTCGATCCGCCCCTCATCTTGTTGGAGACTATAAATACATTTCTTCCTATGTCGCCCATTAGCGACCAACTGGAAGTATCTTGTATTACTATCACCCATCAAAATGAAATCGGCTTTGGATCTCTGGTAGTATTTGATCTCCTCTTCTCGCAGAAGACGGGCAATCTTCTCATTAGATTGATTTTTTAATTCAATCTCTTGTTGAGATAAGATGCGCGTCTCTGCAATTTTGTCGAGGTCATCAATAATGGTAGAGAGCCGTTGTTTTTCTTTTTTATAAATCCCGTTGGTATGTTTTGCCCATCCAGAGAGGTGTTGCCTCATGGCCCTTATTTTAAAGTTCCATCTCTAAATAGGTGTACGACCAACAGCGGGCCTCTCCCAAATATTCTTGATCATGTCTACAAATCCCTCCCTGTGCATCCATCCCAATTCAAATTTGAAAGGGCGTCGGGCAGCTGGTTTCGTAGAATTAGAATCCAGAATGATGGGTGCATGATCCGATAAAGCCTCAATACGCTCTAGGGCTCGCACGGTTACCAGAGGAAATTTTAGCTCCCATTCGGTATCCATGAGTACCCTATCAAGCTTCTCGTATGTCGGCACATGTCGGTTATTAGCCCAAGTGAAATGTCGTCCCGACATACTGGCCTCCCGAAGATCCAAACTGTCTATCACAGCATTGAATAGGAAAGGCCAATGAGTGTCAAAATGGTCATTATTTTTCTCTTCCTGATACCTAAGGATATTAAAGTCCCCTCCAATAAGCATTGGATGCGGGTTATCCTTAGCCAGATTTACCAATTCCTGAAGGAAACCGGACTTATGCTCATCTTGGGCAGCCCCATAGACAGCGACAAGAGTCCATGTAAAATTATCAGCTCTGTTTCTTAGGTGAAATTTTATATGAAATTCACCGATCGAAAAAGCTAACAAGTCCATGGCTGTTGTCAGTATCCCAAGAAGGATTCCTTCAGACCTTCCACGAGTTGGTAGACTATGCCATGTGTAGTCGAAACCACCTGATAGGTGATCGAGGACATGCGGGTGAAAGTCACACTTACCAGCCTCAGAAATTGCCACAAAATCCAAAGCATGTTCCCATACACAATCACCAATGTGTTTATGTTTAGCCAAGTCTAAGAGACCTCTGCTATTCCAAAACATGCCTCTCATATGGAAACTCGGATTGGTGTGGAACTCTTCGCCTTCTTGGGCGGTTTTTGTTTCTTTTTAGAGGCGTGTGATTTAGATTTCCGCGAAGACGCTGTGAAGTCACATAACTTGGACCCAAGTCTTGCGTCATCCAATACAACCTCAGTAACCTCACCAACCAAGTGGGAGATTTGCGGACCATCATATTTGGCATCCGCTTCATCATCGTCCTCGGTTTCTGGGTCAGGAATGGTGGTATTACACTTTGGAGAAACCTTTAAACGGTCAATCTCCATATGTTTAAGTACCCCCACCGACAGATTAATATCATTATCATTCTTTCCCATAGAGGCCCCTACGTTATTTAAGCTGTTATAAATGCGAGTATCCGGAAAAGTAAGAAATGATTTAACGGAAGAGGTACCTGGCATGGAGTCCAAATTCCTCGAGGCCTGGTGGCTCATTGCCTTCGCCAGTGCATGCTCATTTGTCGGAGAAGAACCATCCGCCGAGACTGTGTGGCGGTTACTGCGTCGAAGGGGCGAAGCCAATCCTCCAGACATAGTACCCACTGGTGTCGCGGGGTGGGCCATCGATGAAGGCTGCGGAATCACCCTTGTCCCAGAGGTAGGTGAAGAAGAACGTGCTGTCGGTCCCACCGAAACAGTCGCAACGGGTGTCATGGCAGAAGGACCCGAACAAGCCGCCGCTGGACTGAGAGGAACTATGGCGACCGGAGCGCGAGCTGAGGAAGCCGCCGCAGACCCCTCCATCGTTTGTTGCACTTGTACCGGAGCAGAAGCGGGAGCATGCAAAACATGCGTTGCGCCCGCGTCCTTGCCTGACTACCTGAGCGTCGCCTGCTCAAGGTCTGCCGGCTGATGCACCTGAGATGGGACACCCGCTTGTGGGTTTATGGGTGTGCATGCATCCGCTGACGGCCCTGTAGCAGCAGCCACGACTGGCTGCATGCGAGCGGCCACATCATGCACGTCTTGTGGCTGCATGATCGCTGCCTGCACATGCATGTGCTTAGCTCCCTGGCCTGAAGGAGCGTTGGATGGTGCCAATGATTGAGTAGACACGGTTGGCACAAGAAATGTAGCTGCAACGTCTTACACAGGATTATGCAGAAGGTTGACTTGTGATGGCACTGTAGCATGTTCAAAGCCCAAATGAGTAGTCTGCATGGGGACAACAGTGGAGACAGATTGAGCTCCACACGTCGTATTACCACCATTAGTTTGGACTTTTTTTGCTCGCTTGCTAGCATCCCTATCTGGCATATCCTCATCCCGGTTAGCACCATCATCATGCCCATCATCATGGTTTTCCCAAATCCGAGGAATAAAGTCATCATCCGGAACAAAATCATCCCCCTCCAACACAAACCGAAACGCATATCCATTAAGCTTGACATAGACATCAGAGGATACCGAGCTTTCATTAGACCCATCATGTTTGACAAAATTATCCATGTTATGAACAACCACCTGGATCCGCACAATACCATGACGGCGCAAGCAAACCAAGTCAACATCCTGAGTGGCGCCAATAACTGATCCCACTGCCCACACACCAAGGAAATGGCGAAGAGCTGGCGGGACTCCGGTGACGTGCACCCAAACAGGCTGCAAGGGAAGTAGCGACGGAACCTCCTCGATTTTCCATTCACTAAAAGTGATCTTCACGTCATGTGATTTAACATTATACTCAAACGCTGCCACGCGCTGCAAAATCTCCACTGAAGGGAAAGAAACCAAGAAAGCATTTGCTCCATGAGGCATAGCTTCCCACTTCCACGAAGTTTGGACCGCAGCGATCTTTGCAACCTCGGCCTCCACCACAGAAGAAGACAAGGAACCACCCGAAATCGTAACCAAAGCAGTCGGCAAAGTAGGTGGGGCGAGATTCTCCTTGAAGAGTGAGTCCGGAAGTTGTACAAACATTGCATTAACTAAACGGCAACCACCGAGGGAGGCGGTTGGCCTTGGTTGCTTGAGAACAGAGCAGCGGTGCAGAGGATGCTTATAGTTGTTACAAATGTGACAGTAATGAACCACCTTGCAATCCTTAGACATATGATCATCTGACCTGCATTTAAAACACCAAAGACCAGTCTCTTTACCCTTCGGTAGATGTCCAGTAGTGTCAATAGTGGTCGACGTCGCCGCATTAGCGTGTATGGCTGATTGAGTTTGAGCATTGGGGGTGGCCGTCACTGACACCGGCGGGAACGCTGGTGTAGA
>NC_041393.1:373288811-373309150 GCF_002162155.2 Triticum dicoccoides
CGGTGCCGGCGCCGGAGCCGAGGCCCGCTGGACGGACGGAGCAGCGGTGGATGTCGAATGCTTATCATTTTTTATTTAAATAATAATCCCACATGGTTGCATTACAAAATATCCCACTGACTTATATACAGACAAGTAACATCTATTGTTAGTTTTTTTGCATGGAAGATCTATTGTTAATTAATCCCACTTCGGCCACATATATTGAATCCTACAAATTTATATAGGTTGTGAATTTGGCTGAAATATCAACTAATCCTCCTCCGAAATCGAAGAACACAGATAATTATGATGAAGGCCAGGAAGGATAAGTCCTAGGGATGGTAAAGGAGGACCTGGGCCATTAATGATAGGAAAGGTGCATGATTAAAGGAGGAATTGTGTGGAAGATGC
The DNA here is from genome assembly GCF_002162155.2 of Triticum dicoccoides. Lineage (NCBI taxonomy): Eukaryota > Viridiplantae > Streptophyta > Magnoliopsida > Poales > Poaceae > Triticum > Triticum dicoccoides. The sequence goes on from NC_041393.1 coordinate 373,289,205, forward strand.
CATGCATTGCATGATTAAAGGAGGGATTCTGGATTTGTATACACCCATGCTAAGAACTCGATTGGAAAGACCGGATTGTGTGGGTACGTTGCTGGTGCTCTTGGCTCTCCTTCCAAATTGGGAATAGTGTGTGGCATATGAGCAAGGGGAGCATGTGAGGCGCTGCAATTTAATCCTTCGGGGGATATTTGAACAACGAAACTACTACACGGACGACACTGCCCGGCCGAACTCAGCACGATGTGAGAATGAACGGTGCTAGCTACGTTTGCTCTAACGCATGAACGGTTTGATGTGTAGCACCGTTCGGTGATCGTCCAATATCGTCGTGTGTGTAGCATTGATATATGTGGGAAAGGGAGGCATGGGGCGCTGGAATTTACTTCGAAAGTTGAACAATTTGCATTAAGGCTTGTCATAGTGGAAAGTAACTTAAACTAGTGTCATGCATATGACACTAGTCTTTGTTACTACCTTTATAGTGCAAAGTAACATACAAGTAGTATCATAGATGATATCATTTATTACATTATAGACTCATTTTGCTTTCGGTTGCGTTATATCACGGTAACATATTATGTTACTCCAAACACCTCTTTCCTCATTAACTCTATGCCACATAAGCAAATCTGTCTTGAAATGCGTTATGTTATTTGCTAAGTTACTCTCACTATGACCAGCCTAACAATCGGGGCGAAAGTTGATGATCTTCCATGCCAACGTGAGCCAACATAATTGGAAAACAAAATTAAAAGCACATGACCGTAGTTAATTATTAATATAGATGATTAATACAAATTTATTGCACCATCCTTATGTGGGAGATTTTAAATTGAGCCCGTTAATATAGATTGAGGGAGTATGATTTATGTACTATAGTGAATCTAATGGTTATGTACCTTGCAAAAAAGGAACCTAATTGTTATGTTGTACTTTGATTCGTTCATGGATGGTGTAATCAGAACTGTTGTACCAGAAAATGTAACACAAGCATTGTACATATAGTATCTCTACTCCTAATGTCTCAGTTGATAGTCTCTGTTCTACGGTTAATTTTCATCCCACCTCCCCTGGTTTATTTTCGTCTTTCCTCCCACCTCGCAAGTAGACACATCGACCAAAAAAAAAAACTCCCAGCGACCCCTCCACGTCCATCGAACCAAGGGCAAACCGGTGTCAAAGCAGTACCGATCGTCTTTTCTGGACTGGCCTCCGTGCCGAGATTGGCCTCCTTGCCGCCTCTATCTCTGACCTCTTCTTCCACCCCCGCTCCGGCCCCTCTCCCTCCCATCTCCGGCGGCCACGGCGGCCGGCGGTGAGTGGGTGGGGGGCTCGGTTCTTGTGCCATATGTATAGTTGTAGGAGTAGGACTTTCCTCCACAGTAAACCAGATCTGAGGCCTTCTTTCTTGCTTCGTGGGATCTTTGTTTTGGCCATACTGACTGGAATAAAGGTCACCGGAGCTGACCATATGCCTGGATCTGTTGCTCTTCCCCTAAATAAAGGTGTGGATGAAGGTTCTGGTGTGCTTGATTCGGATTTTTCTTCTTCCCGAGTCGCTCTTGTCTTCATGGAGAAGAGAAGAGAGGCAGAGGAGGTGAAGAATGCCTGGATCTGGCGTTGTATGTCGTGTATCTCCCTGATGTGGAAAAGGATCTTCCACTCATTTTCGATTCCGGATGCCGCCATGGTGGTGGATAAGGAGAAGGGGAGGAGCAGAGAGATGGAAACAGCAGATGGGGTGAGAGCTCACCATCGATGGTGCTTTAGGCAAGGCTACGGTGCCCGTGATTGGCAGCCGGCCTTTCTCGCCTCGCCATCGATTCTTCTGGCCGAAAGGCGGCCATGGTTATTCCTCCCGGCCTCGATGCCAAAGGGGAGGCAGGTCAGTTTCTGTTCGGAGTCCATGAGTTCCTTCTCCGGTGAGCTTGGTTGCTGGAGGCGAAGCCATGGAGATTGCGGCGACCCAAGTGGTTTCGTCCCCGGTGTCGTCGTGGTTGAATCCGATAGGAAACTGTGTTGGACCCGATTTCTTTTTTCATTCTCTGTATGGGGTCCTATTTACAAAAGTCAGGGACTGTTCTGTAGTTTCTCTTTAATGTTGGGTCCTTTTGTAATACTAGTAACCATGCACGTGCGTATCATCAAATATAAATGTGAGTATGCTCAGAGGACTTGAAATTTATAATCCAGACCCTAGTATAATTTATAAAAAAGGTCATAAATATGAGTCTATACACATATTCTAGAATGAGCTTTCTGAGATAAAATTACAATTGAACATACGAATCATAAAGTTCCTTTCATAAAATGATAAAAACATTCAGCAAACCCCATGCCAGGTGTATGTCAAGTGCACCTCACCTAGTTTTATACTTCCTCTGTAAACTAATATAAAAGCGTTTAGACCACTACTTTAGTATTCTAAACGCTCTTATATTAGTTTACGGAGGGAGTACTCGGCAAACCCTATGCCAAGTACATATCTGCCTTCAAGGGGTGCTCAGCTTAGTATGTTTTTTTCTGTAGTACATTTGCCCAAAGAAAAATTACAGCATCACAAACTGCAGGGGTCCTCATAGAGAAAGGTCGGATTGATATACTGACGAGGCATTTAATATTATATTAGGTTGAATTGAAATGATAACCTTGAAATAAGGAGGGGCACTTAAGTTTGGTGGCAAATCTAACCTGAATAATCATATGCATGTGTGCAAATGCACGTACAAACTAATGCACGAAACCGCATATAATTTAATAGATACGCTACTTATTCAATATTCAAGCTCGTACAATATACAAATAACCAAGTCAAAAAATATTGCAGGGCGATCAAATACTGGCAATCAACTACATATCTTCAGCATTTCACTGAAAAAATAGGACAAACAAGCAAGAATACACTGAAGCAGTATCATCCAAGCAGCTCAAAGCAAGTCTCCAAGCAGCTCAAAGCAAGATCATGCCGGGCAACGACCTCACTATGCATGCCGTTACTGTCGGTGGCGTCTTTGTTTACATGCATGACAGAAGCAACTTACGGGGCATGAAGAAGACAATAACTGTTGCACGTGCTTGGTCCCAAGCTAAGCTACGCCCGCCTGAATTAGAAATTGGCGAAGCGCGTTATTGTATCATCACTTATGTCTGAATTAGAGTATATGATAACCGTCTTGCAAACAAAATATTCAGTTTCTCTGTTCCTATAAGAAAAATAGAAAACCAGAAGCCATCAGTGTGTAATGCCATCTATCAACACAAGGCCATAAATTTTATTTAACTTTGAATCCAGATTGTCCTATTTATTAGCAAAAAGAGTCTATATCCGGAAAAAGAAATTTTGTATTGGAAAATGGATTTGGAAAACTTCACACCAGAATAATGTAAAGCAGTGTATTTAAATAAACTGCAGAGCGATGGAAATAATAGTAAACTTGATAAAGAAAAAATTGATTAACACAATGCTTGTAAGATATCACGACATGCAAGGAAAATGCTTACCTAAATATAATACAAAATCCTAAATTAGCTGAGAGCAGGAGACAAACATATTAAGCTCAACTTAACGGGAAGAATCACTATGAATATTTCAATACATAATCTCAAGATTGTTATGCAAAAACATAATGGAGTAGCATTTAAGCATGTGGAAATCATCATACTAATTACAAGAGCATACCCTGCACCTCCTTGATCACCACGTCGAACCTCATGCCTCGACCATGGCAGCTGGCAGCACCTGCCTGGGGTGTGTCCAAGATGGTTGGGACAATTTTCCAGTCCATGCTGCCAGTCCAAGCTGGAATGCATACACAAATTACTACACATATCTCATATGCTTGTGAAATATTGAGATGACCAAATTATTTAGACCAAGTAGCCCTACTTTGAGATGAGCACCACTTTCCATTATTTCATCATTCAGCTAAAAATTAAATATTTGACTGATATTTAGACCCAGACCCTCCAGAACAAATAGAAAATGAGGCTTGTCAATATCTATCCATCGTTTCTGCATCTCTAAATCAAAATATATTCTGAACCCAAAACCAAGACCATATGCACAACAGGAAAGGGGTTGACATTGTGCTGAACCTGTAACACATAGCAGATAATTTCTGACTTTGTGTCTAGGCTGGATTGTACGTAAGACATGTACGTATTACATATTCAAAATCATTCAGGTAAACAGGAAGGCTTGCATCGAAAGGAGAATATAAACTGTGATACATGGGAGTGTAAGAATACATTGTTCGAATCTGGGATCTACCATGGAAATGCTCAACAAGCAGCCCTAAATATAGCAATACTTCTCAACAAATGAGATAAACAGAGATAACAATATCAGTTGTAGATTCAGATTTATTTGAACAAAATATATCTTAAGTTTGTCTGCTAATTAGAATAAGAATTAGAAGGGACCATAGCTAGTAATTCAGACGAATTAATTGTAGGGAAGAACTGAGCAAAGTTACGGCTTCATAGCAAAACTGGATTTGTAATGTATACTGTGTGTTCCTGTTGATAGTACAAATGTAAGAACAAAGCGCCTCAGTGCAGCACGTACAGGAAGATAAAAAGGTAAGCTGTGCTAGTGCCCATACTCTGCTTCTCTACCTCTGCCCATAAGGTGTTTGCTGAATTGTTTGCTCCGATTCAGTCAATCAGTCGAGTCGTGAACCTGTCCACCCTGTTCGTGAGACAGAGATAGACTCGAGCCCGCTGTCGGCCTGTCACAGAAGAATTGAAATGATTAAAGAACTTCAACAGGAATAATACTCCATTTGGAAACTAATAAAAGCCGTTTTAGGTCAGTATTTCGTGACCTACAACGTCTTATATTAGTTTAGCGCATTAGTAGCGAAGCAATTCTCTGAAAAAAATCAGCAAATTAGAAGTTGTGAGGTTTCATTACGTACCTCCAAACAAATTCTCTAAAACATCTTTCCAGCTAGCTATTAGTAGTTCTCTCGGGACTTGATGGACATCTTTGTCAGAAGAGCACAACCGCAGATGAATCAATTAACACAACGGAGGGAAGAAAAAATTATGTTGAATAGCAAAGAACTTGTAAATTCACTTGAAAATAGGTCACCTTTCTAAATCATTGCAATGTATCACTGTATGTAAACCAAATAAGTGCTCTAAATTCTAAACCTGTAAAAGATAATTATATATTATTTATACAACAGGAACCATGTTAGGTTTCACCTCAATTTTGTCTACCAATATGTATTCAACTCTCTACTGAAATACAATAAAATTTAGCATTAATTTTCAATCTAGTTATTCGCATCATGCAGATCAAAATAACAAAATGTTCGATATCTTCTCCCCTCCAACCTCCCATAATACCCTTTCTTTAATATGAACTTGGTAGCACTGTATCTGTACCTCCCATAATTCCTTTCTTATATATATAATTAGCATCTGGACTATGCAATCAACAAGTGGTCACTAACTCACATATGTTGTGCAGATTTCTCTATTCGTGTATGACACATCAGGCCCGGTAGAGTTCTAAAACGCTGACAACTAATCCAATTAACACAAAGAATCAAACTAAATCTAGATTAATTTCTAAAGTCAAAAGGATAAGAGTAAGAGAGCATACAAATGATGTATGTTGCTTCCGCCTACTGCGGCACTGCAGCCTGCCTCCACACCTTGGTCCGTGGATTCGTGGAGCCGTGCGTCTGCACCAGTCTTGTGAGCAATGAACGTGCGCTGCTCTGGCAGAACTTGAGGGATCGATTGCTAGCCTGCAGCAAATTAGCTTCACCATGACGCACAGCGACTTGTATTACCTGATGCACATGCAGACTTAGCTCCTACTTAGCACTAAACAAAATTATTTACCCATATGCCTGTGCATCAGGGAGTCACCAAGTAGCTCCTGCCCGGACTGGCAGTGTGCGGTACCATCCTAAAAAACACAGACCGGTAGATCGATCTCACTCATATCCTTGTAGCCGATCTGCACGGTCTTCTCCTGCAAGGCGCCCAGATCCGCCACCGCGAAGATGTTCAGTAGCGTGATGCTGGAGATGCGGACATGGGCAACACGGGGATATTTTCCGGCAACACGGTGAGGCTATCAATCACCATGTACGCCACGACGACCCGCATTAACCAGGTGATTGGCCTTGCCAAACTCCGCCGCAGCCGCAGCCGGCGAGCGTGAAGCAGGAGTGAATACATGGGCGGTTCGTCTGCATCTCGCTGTACATGGACGCGATGCGCGGCGTGTTGGAGGGAGCGGAGGGGTGAACGTTGTGAAGGACGGCGACGTTGGATGGAGGGGAGGCGGCGTTGGTGAGCTGGACGATGCCGGCGAGGCGCCTCGCGGCGCGCGTCAAACATGGGGAGAGGCAGCGTTGGAGGGCGTGGGTTTCAGACTCGGAAAATCTGGAGAGGAAGAGCGAGGGGAACATGCCTCGCGATGGAAAGAGCCCGTAAGTTTCGGGGCTGAAGAACGAAACAGTTTTGCTATTCCGTAATTTGCGACGCGAGTGGGCAGGATGTGAGGGTCTCGCGCGAGGGGCAGTCTGCTCGGCAGAACATTCAATCTGAGCCGTTTGATCATATGGCAGACCATTTAACTAATATGGACGCTTAGATCTTGTTAAGTGGATTAGATCAAAGGGAGCTGGTTGATCTGTGTACAGTAGTTTTGGTGGACATAGAAAAGTTAAAGTTTGCTCTTTTTATAGTCTACTATATACTACTATTAAACGAGAGAAGTTCAGGCCAGCGGACGAAAACTCTGCCCGTAAAACAACCCACGCCCGCACGAGTGTACAGGTAAACCCACGTCCTTTTCTCAAAAAAATAATAATCAGTAAACAACCCACGCCCAAAATACACGGAGAGTCATACACGGAAAACAACATGGAAACAACTAAGCTCAATTTGCGGGAATCAATCCAGGCTCGACGTCCAGATTACATGCCCCTGCGCAGCCGCTGAGGCACCCGACAACGGCCGCGACGTCGCTGCCCTGCGCAGCCGCCGAGGCATCCGACGACGGCCGCACCGACGACGGCCGCGACGTCGCTGCCCTGCGCAGCCGCCGAGGCATCCGACTACGGCCGCGACGACGAGGTCGCCGAGTCACTCGACGACGGCCACGACGACGTGCTGTTCCCAAGACAGGTGCAGCTGCACAGACGCCCTGCCACGGCCGCGACGAGGATCTCCTCGCCGACATAGGTGCTTGCTCTTCTCTCATTCACAACTTCGAAAGGCTTTTACATGTTGCTGTCGTGCTCCTTTCTCAACCTGTTCATGTGATCCATCAATTGTTCTGGTTGAATGAAATTATGAAAAACAAGGAAAGTGTATGAACTGATGGCATATGGCATGACCATATGCTAACAATCCTTGTTGTCCGTACCTGACCTAAACCTGACGTCGTTTCATGAATCCTTGTCAAGTGAGCATTGTACTGACCTCACCTAAATGCCTCATCAAGCTGCATATGAACAGGTTCAATTCTCAGATCCAAATATGAACACACATAAAGTCACTCTGAGATACACCTACATGAATATTAATGCAAAAGGAATTCAATTGGCGACTGAGTATTAACCCAGCTTGCATGTTAAACAGTAGGATGGAGTTGAACATAAAACACTACTCTATCTGAGTTGTGGTAATAGTATTCCTTCAGTTACAATTGTGTGATACCATTCTTGACATTCACAGGGTTGAATGACTTCATATGGCCCCAACCAGTCCCAACAGGGCGCGCACCCCGTTCCAGGATATAAGCAACAACCAATCCTTGGGTGATGAGCATTACACAACCACCCAATTTCAGTTTTTGTACCCCAACTGCTGAATTGTGACATTATGTGCAGACCCTAAAGAAGTAAAAAGGCAGAGGGATAGAGAGCGGTATGCACAAAATAAGGATGAGATTAATAAGAGACGACGTGAGGCCTACAAACAGAAGAAAATTGCCTCTGCTGAGATCAGTGGGGCACAAACACAGCTGGGTGTATCACAAGGTAATAAAGATGAACTTCATTCTTCATTATATATATTGCTATATATAAATGATCTATTCTTCATCTACTCAGGCAGTAATGAGATTAATAAAGATGAACTTCATTCTCCACACAATATATTTGTATATATAATGATCTATTCTTCATCTACTCAGGCAGTAATGAGATTAAGAATCGTATTGAAAGGGAGCGGTATGCACGAAATAGGGAGGAAATATTAAAGCGACAGCGACAAACCCGCGAGCAAAATAAGCATATTGCTGCCGTCCTTGATGGCAGTAACATTGTAACGCAAGTGCCGGCTACCGGACAATCTGCAGTCACACAACTGCAGAACATAACAAGTGCAGGGGGTGCGGTACCAAATTCCGTTCATTTGACCAGAGACAATGTGGACGATGAGTCCCATTGGTTGCACAGAAATGATGCGTACCAGATGCAACGGAAGTCAAGACAGCTGACACCCACACAAATGTCACTAGATGAGAACCCCCAACTCAGTGCAATCGACAAGCTACATATGCCAGAAGAGTCTTCTGAAAAAAAGGGTTAGTTGTCCGATCTATTAATGGTGCTAAATTATGTGGTGTTTATTCTTCTCTGCAGGTCAAAACACACATCATCAAATTGGTACTTTTGGTGGTACCACCCTGTACATAAAAAGTGTCCATCTCTGCTGCTTACTCTTTTGTGCCAAATAAATGTTTTCAGCCAACGACCACGCCAAAGATGCATACGGACTACTGGAGCCCGATGTGCACACGATAAACATTGATGGTCCGCATAATGTCATTTTTAGATTCATCTCCCCACTATGCATAACAGCAAATGGGCATCATTTACTACTCCTAACACACTATTATTCAATGTTCACAAACAGAATGCTTGGGAGACGGGAACCAAGGAGAAAAAAATGGAGACATAGACCATGATGAAGAAGCTAGGATCTTCGCCCAATCAGGTTTATTGTTGCTGTCATGAGTTACCACTACAATATAATATTAGTAATATGGTCTCTATTTGAACTTTTATTAATGCAAATGTCGGTTCTGCTCCAGATGTTTATTTTCAAACATACCGAGTGGAACAACAGGATGGTGATGGAGCTCCCAATAATGATGCTCATGACAGAGTCTATATTACCCTGCCCAAAAAGCATCATGTGCTTAGAAAAGTTGGTGATTGCCGCCATTGTGGAGCTTTGCGATTTCAATACGAGGGGCCTGCGTTTTGCTGCAGAAAGGGGAAAGTGGATGTATTTACTCCAGATGTTTGTGAGGAGTTGAAACAGTTGTTTACAAGTCTAGATGATGAGGATGCTAAATATTTCAGGGAAAATATACGGTATTTCAACTCCCACTTCTCATTCACAAGTCTGGGAGTCACCCTGGATCGGCGAGTCAGCACCGCAGCAGGAACCGGCGTATATACATTCGTGCGTGTGGGGGGTTATACCACGCTCTTGATGATCTGGAGTCTGGTGATAATGGCCCTCGACATTTGCAGCTATATATTTATGATACAGATGAAAATTTGTTTCATAGGGTTAAGAGGTCTCCAAATCTTAGGTTAGATCTCATACGGAAGATTCTGGCAATACTAGAGCATAACCCTTATGCTCAAGTATTTAAAAGCCTTGGTGCTGTTCCGAATCTAGATGAATACAGGATCTCATTAAATACCGATATCAAGCTTGATCAACGGAGGTACAATGCGCCAACAACTTCTCAGGTAGCAGCAATATGGGTTGAAGGGAGTGACCCACAAAAGACCTTTGATAGAAGTGTTATTGTGTACGGGAAAGGTGAGCGTCCCCTGTATATTAGAGCATACTATGGTTGCTACGACCCTTTGTCATATCCACTATTCTTCCCACGTGGAGAGATCGGTTGGAATCGTTTGATGCCATATATTGAGGCCGCCGATGACACAAACCAATATTCAGTAGATGATTCTGCACGACAAGAGTACCCAGCCTATGTTCTTCCTTCAGGTATAATGTTCATAATTAATTTACACATTTTAATCAAAGTTAAACTTATTCAATAATCCATCTTGCAGACGATAACATGATTAGAGAACAACTTGGTCATGACGCACAGCATGAAGACCACACTGCTGATTTAGCTGCAGGTTGTTTTTATATTCTTATGATTATATTACACCAAAATTATGTTCATTACTGATTTATACATATTAATCAAAGTTAACCTTATTTAGTTTCCATCTTTCAGATGATAACATGATTAGAGAAGAACTTGGTCATGGCGCAGGGCATGAAGAACAAGCCACTGAGTTAGCTCCAGGTATTGGACGCGATTCACGTTTTTATATTCGTATGGTTCTATTATACCAACTTTAATGTTGGTAAACAATTTCTAGATGACTACGAGGATAACCCAGATGAGGATTTCGGTGACAATGAGATGAATGCCACAAAATCAAGGAAATATGTTAGCGCAAGGGAGTACTATGCCTTCAAACTGCAGGTCCGGAAGAAGCTTTTTAACATCATCTTGTTTGGGGGGCGCCTCTTCCAACAGTGGGCGGTTGACATGTACATCAAGATTGAGACAATGAGGCTTGACTGGTACTCAAAGCCAGCAAATCAAAAGGTCATACGCGCTGACCTCTACCAGGTAACATGCTTGTGTTTGAAGGCATAGTAAATTGTATTACAGATGCCACTCTTTGCTTCAACATGGGATACTAATTGGCGTCAAATCTTGATTTACTATAGGGCCTTGTTGACACCGTAATCGCTGGCGAGTCACGCGGTGATCGTATTGGGAAGAGAATCGTGCTTCCACGTACCTTTCCTGGTGGTGACCGTGACATGCAGCGCAGGTTCCTCGATGCAATGGCAATAGTTCAAAGATGGGGTAAACCGGACTATTTTATCACGATGACATGCAATCCGTACTGGGAGGAGATAACTATTGAATTGTTGCCTGGACAGCTGCCACAAGACCGTCCAGACCTTGTGGCAAGAGTATACAGAGCTAAACAACGATCCATGATGGACTTACTGATTAAGGGTAAGCATTTTGGAGAAGTTGCGGCTTATGTACATGTCACTGAGTTTCAGAAACGAGGCCTCCCTCATGAGCATATACTTCTAATCATGAAAGCAAAAAGTAAGTTAAGGACCCCGGATGACTATGATCGGGTGATATCGGCAGAGATACCCGACAAAAATAAATATCCTGTTCTCCATAATCTGGTGGTCAAACACATGTTGCACGGTCCATGTGGCGCGCTCAAGAAAAGTTGCCCTTGCATGATAGATGGACAATGTCGGTTTCATTACCCTCGAGATTTCTGTGATGCTACATTACAAGGGAAAGACTCATATCCCATCTATAGAAGGAGGGATGATGGGGTGAGAGTTAGGATCAGAGGAGCTGATTTGGACAATAGATGGGTGGTCCCTTACAACCCCTTTCTGCTGATGACATACAACTGTCACATTAATGTCGAAGCATGCTCGAGCATCAAGGCAGTGAAGTACTTATTCAAGTACATCTACAAAGGGCATGATAAGGCATCATTTGCGTTCCATCAGGATATTATCAATGATGGGGGAATCATTGATGAAATTCGACAATATAGGGATGCACGCTATATATCTCCTCCCGAAGCTATCTACAGGATTTTTGGCTTTAAAATGTTTGGTGTCAGCCCAGCTGTGTTGCAGCTCCAGCTTCATTTGCCAAACATGCATACAGTCGCATTTCAGGCTTATGAAAATCTGCAAGATGTTGTCGCTCGGCCATCTTCTTCCAAATCCATGCTTACCGAGTACTTTCAGATGAACCAAAAGTATCCAGAGGCACGAAAATTGTTGTACAGAGAGTTCCCAGAACATTATAGGTGGATATCCGGTAATAAGAAGTGGCAACCGAGGAAAAATAAGAGATCACAGATTGGAAGATTGGTGCATGCACACCCTGCTGAAGGAGAGAGGTACTACCTGAGGGTGCTCCTAAACCATGTCCGAGGTGCCACTTCATTTGATGATTTAAAAACAATAAATGGCAAGCCATGCGGATCCTTCAGAGAGGCGTGCGAGCAATTAGGCCTCATTGAGCATGACAGGACACTTGATGATTGCATGACAGAGGCAGCAACATTTCAAATGCCTTCTGCTCTTAGACGGTTGTTTGCGACTATACTGGTATTCTGTGAGGCAACACAAATCCGTCAGTTGTGGGACAAACATCTAGCATCCATGTCTGAAGATTATCGCCGTACTCAATCGAATGAGGCAGCACTAGAGCAAATGGTCCTTAGGGATATTAGGGATCTGTTGCAATCCATGGGAAAGAATATTAAACACTATGGACTTCCGGATCTGGTTGACGCAGATGGTTCTTCTGACGTTGAGAATAGAGAGGTAACAGAGGAGAGAGAGGTCACGGTGGACCAAGAACATCTAGATCTATTTAGTTGTTTGAACAATGAGCAACTAGCTGGTTTCAATGACATAATGGAGCATGTGACGAACCAGAAAAGCCAGATTTTCTTCGTTGATGGCCCAGGAGGCACTGGGAAGACGTACCTGTACAAGGCATTGCTTGCGAAGGTCCGTTCGATGGGCCTAATAGCGATCGCAACTGCTACATCAGGTATTGCAGCATCGATAATGCCTGGAGGTCGGACTGCACACTCCAGATTCAAAATTCCAATCAAGCTGACTGACAACAGCATGTGTAGCTTCACAAAGCAGAGTGGTACGGCAGAGTTGCTTAAACAGGCGTCCTTGATAATTTGGGATGAAGTTGCTATGACAAAGCGTCAAGCAGTTGAGACGCTTGATAGATCGCTACAGGATATAATGGAATGTCCTTTACCATTTGGTGGAAAGGTTATCGTCTTTGGTGGCGATTTCAGGCAGGTACTCCCCGTTGTGACACGAGGGACAAGAGCACAGATCACTGATGCTACACTGTTGAGATCCTATCTGTGGCAGAAGATCCGGAAGATATGCCTCACACGCAATATGCGGGCACAGACAGACCCTTGGTTCTCGGAATACCTCCTACGGATCGGCAATGGAACGGAAGAAACAATTGGCAACGACTATGTGCATCTCCCTGAAGACATTGTGATTGCTTATACCGACGATGAAGAACCTATTAACAAGCTTATCGAAGATGTCTTCCCATCCCTACACACCAATGCTAGGTCGAGAGAGTACATGAGCACACGTGCAATTCTCTCGACCAAAAATGAGCATGTGGATGACTTGAATGACAAGATGATCTCCAGATTTCCGGGCGAGGAAAAGGTGTACCATAGCTTTGACTATATCGAGGATGACTTCCAGAACAATTACACAATTGACTTCCTGAACTCGATCACACCAAATGGGTTGCCCCCGCATGTCTTGAGAGTAAAAATCAACTGCCCGGTCATTTTGCTACGGAACCTCGACCCTCATAATGGGCTATGTAATGGAACACGCCTTATGATCAGGGCCTTCCAGGATAATGCAATCGATGCTGAGATTGTTGGTGGCCAGCATGCTGGAAAGAGGGTGTTCATACCTAAGATCCCTATGTCGCCCTCGGAGGACACCTCGCTTCCGTTCAAGCTTAAGAGAAAACAGTTCCCGATCCGCCTGAGTTTTGCGATGACCATTAACAAGGCACAGGGTCAAACCATCCCAAATGTCGGTATTTACCTTCCAGAACCTGTTTTCTCACATGGCCAACTATATGTTGCATTGTCAAGGGGTGTCTCAAGAAAGACGACACGGATTTTAGCCAAGCCTAACACCGAGGTTGATAAATCTGGGAGAAGCACCAAAAACATTGTCTATAGAGATGTTTTAGAGGGGTGAGGTACGTGCAATAGTTCGTGTTTTCTTTGCACCTTTGATTTTGTACCTATATAACTAACTCTGAACCTAACACTTTCTCTTATTTTATTTGCAGGTTTTGATCACATCGCACTACATAATAGGCATGAAACAATAATGATGTATATGTGACCTCCGACTCTTTATGTCAGAGTCGTTTATTAGTGTGATTTATTTGTAAAAATCGTTCACATATCAACTGGGCTGGAAATGAAAAAGTACAGACTTTAAATGTGTCACACTTGTTATTCCATTCATGTTCTGATTACTTGCACCATTCATTTGGGAACGTAGAAATTTCAATTTATTCTGTCAATTCCAAAACATAATATTGCTATACCAGCAAAATGTAAGCTGCTGGGATCATTGACAGAAATATAAATGATAAATTGCAAATTTATGATGGCTGTTTTTTTTGCGGGTGAAAAATAATTTTCATTTATCACCCAGGATCAATCTGCTTCTTACATAAGTCAGGCACCTCACCTGAGACTGAAACCCACCATACAACCTAAATAATTTTCATTTATCACTTAGGATCAATCTCCTTAAATAATTATCATTTATGATGGCTGTTTTCTCTCAGGTGCATATGTGATTGTTAAACCTGTCTCAAATATAACTGGTTGAATTATTTAGCGCACATGAACTAACTAAATAAAACTATCCATCTAACATATAAATGGAAGAAAGAAGTGTCAATTTCAGTCTTGACTGGACGTGGTCATCATGGAATAATAAGTATTCTCCGTCCCTAACACTAACAACCGTCGATAAAATAGTAATGTGTAAACACAAAACTGAAGACAACATAAGCAACAATGAACAAAAGGAGATAAAAGGGCCAAGAAAGCAATCAATTTATCTGACCACAAGTGAGCAGTAATAATAATAAAACATTTGTACGAAACTCACCTTGATGGTTTCTTCATAAAATGGAAACCTGTGATGTCACCACTCCCAATAGCTTTGGGCTGTAGTACAATATTTGCAAGGTTACATGGTTTGATCTTAGGAATAGTGGATTCTGTCGTTTTATCAAGCTCAGTCTTGAAACAACCGAAAGCACTTCCCTGGCCCGTCCTATCGAACACGACCAGTGAGGGCACATTAATTAACTAACTGCGAAGACAAAGGATACAAGAATTATATTTCTGTAGACAATGATGAACTTGCTGTACATATAAAAAGGTAGAAGAGAAAGCACACAAAAAATAGAATAAACGTTCTGATGAGCCGAGCCCAATATTTCTGTATAAACATGTATTACGAAAATAACCCAATTAATTCTATATGCGTGGGATATAAAAAAGAAAAAAAAAACATGCGTCCTGAGATAAATCAAAGGAGTTGCCAAAAAAATGATAAATCAAAGGAAAGCATGGGGCCTGAGATAACTATCACGATTCCCTTCCCTAAATCAAAGGAGTTGCCAAAAAAAAGATAAATCAAAGGAAAGCGTGGGGCCTGAGATAACTATCACGATTCCCTTCCCTCCTCATGCTATGGAAGTCCTTTCCGTGATTTCCGCCTTACATATTGCCTACAACGAACGATCTCTCAATCAGGAGCCCATACAAGCAACGTGTTTTGCACCGTAGGGTTTCCTTCATCCTCTCTCGCGAAGGATTGCCGCAGCCTCACACCCCCTCCACCGCGCCGGCCTCCTCCAGAATAGATGTTTTTACTATAGACTATGATGCATGGGTTGGATCAGAAATATGTCACACTTCCTGAAAATACAATTTGAGTGACATGATAACATTGTTTGAAATTTTAACTAATGCGTCCCTCTTCAAACTAGAACACAAAATTCTGCTATGAAAATGATTCCTTCAGATTATATTTCAGGGTGAAACATTTCCCAACAAAAAAGTGTTTGTTACTGCTCGTTTAGGGCAGCAAGCTCCCTTCTGGTTAAAAGGATTTGAGTGCAAGGTTGATTACAATGAATGCAAGCAAGCATGCTTCTAGCCTTCTACTGAGCCTTAGAAGAAGCCAAGGAGTATATTCCAAAACCTCTTTTATATTACTTCAACACAAAAAGTTATGTGATATCCTTCTTTCATGTAGATATCCTATTAGGTGAGAGCATCAACAAGGTTTTGTTGATCTATCATGAACCGGTTTAGAATAAATGTTTTTGATGTACATGCTTGTGGTAAGACATGTAAGAAATATTTGGAGTTGCCGATGAAGGTAATCTAGAACTTTGATTTAGTAAACATATATGCCCGACCATCACATCAAGGAAACGTTCCATAGGCAACCCCAAGGATTTCCCAAATTACAAAAATAATGTGGAATGCAACTCAGAATCAAAACATACCCGTCCATTCAGACTTGTTGCTCATTCCCTTCGGCACCTTCTTCTTCTCCTAAATAAAATTGAACCATTAAGGATCGCATCGTCAACACAGCCACCGATAAGCAGATTCAAGGAATTGCGAGTTTGCGAGTCTAGAATTAACTTATGTTGAGGAATGTCGATAAGAAAAATACAATGCACCAAAATTAAGTACAACAAAACAGATTTACCCTTTCACCGTATCAGTAGGTCTAACCAGTATATCATAAATTATAGCTTGAAAGAAATAAGAACCTAGATCAGCTCAAATCACATAATAAAACACTAAGCTCCTTATTATTGATTTGGCCCAGTCACCTGACTGGCCTTGAAAAAAGTAGCTTAAGCACTTGGTGGAAATTGTTTACTATATTATCTCTTAGCTCTCTCGGCTAACCGAAGTCTGCAATCAAATGATACCGAAGAAACAAACAAAAAATAAAAATATATACCTTTTATCTCAGAATCAAATGATCCGTACTTCTTTTGCCAGGCCTGTTCTTACATAAGGTTCCCGCAGAAGATCAAGTTGGTGAGCCATGTGATGGGAAAAAAAATTGCCGCTGCCGAGATCAATGGCCTAACTAACGAAGCAGACACACAGCTGACTGTATCACAAGGTAATTAGGATCAACTTCATGATATATGGCCCTTTTGCTATTACAGACCTTCTTCGCTTTGCTATTCAGAGCTGAATGTATTTCACGATGGTTTTTAATATTCAAACATTCACTTCATTCGTGTTCCTGGTTTTGTACCCAGAACAGTATACTAATATTTATTGTACCCACAAACGTATTCACCCCAATATTGTGTCAAATAAGAATCATTCAGTGATCAGCAACTAAGAAAGTATACTCCCACTTATCACAAAAAAGAGTGTTGCCTTTGTGATTCAGCCAAAGAAGTAGCACTAATTCTATCTCCACTACTGGTATACATTTTTGTCGCTACAACTGTAATCTAATGTCTACGCACAAAGTGTATACATAAAAGAGGAATCGGAGAAGATTATATCCATGAAAACATTTCATTGGATATGGGACAGGATTCAATGCTTGTGCTTGTCCAGATTATTTGAGTAATGATGTATGCAATTTGTGCTTGTCCAGTTCTGTTCATGTGCATATTTCATATCTCAGTTGGAACTTTGTACATATCAATTGATCTATCACTTCAGACACATGTTCTTTTCAGAATTGCATCTAGATGTGCATATCAATTGTTTAATTGGAAATCCCAAAAGGTTGACTAAACAGTTAAACAAAGAAATAGATACCGAGAGATTTGCATCCAGTTGTGATGTGCAAAAATAGATGTTATAGCCATCTGATACAAACCTCAAATATCCTCACAAAAGCCTGTGTTTCCACATCCAGCATAGACACAAGATTCTCTAAAGTTGCTGCAAGAAATCCACCAAAACGTGGCTGAAATCTCAGCTGGCTTGAACCTCCCTAGACAGGCATTGCAAGTAAATATAAATCAACAAACTGATGATATGTAAGTGATCTCATTTAAAACCATATGCTGCTTGTGATGGTGACATCTCATTATTTCTAAAAAATATGTGTGGTATCTGCAACAACAAAGCAAAGCTACTGCGATCGGCAGAATGTTCAGTAAGCTAAGCTACTGCAGATCGACAGAATGTTCAGTAAGCTAAGCTACTGCAGATCGACATAATGTTTAGTAAAAAATTGAAATTTGTAATTAGTAGAACCAGATCACTGTAACCAACTATAAGTACACCCTCATATCCAGCTGTGGAGGGGGACGCATGCGCTTACCAGCTGCGGCTGTGCTTGCAGCGCGAGTTCTGCGGCGGGCGAAGGCCACGATGAGAGCGACGCCCGCGGTGATCCCCACCGCCAGCCCCGTCCACTTCCCCGTTTCGCCTGCTCTCTGTCTCCTCCCCTACTAGCGCCCACTTCTTTGACTGCTGCCCCTCCGCCGCACGACGCGCATATGGGGGCAGCCACGGACGAAAGCGAAGCGCCCGAACCGCTCCATCTGGTGAGCCGACGGGGCCCGGTCTGTGCTCGGGCAGCGCCGGCGCGGGATGGCCGCCGCCGCGGACCCGTTGGAGATGAATCCCGCGCCTCCGCGGCCGGCTCAGACGGCGCCTTGCGCTGGGTCGGCTGCGAGCATGCGGAGCTCGGGCGCCTCCTGGAGCACGGAGGCGAATGGATTCAACGAGAAGGGCCGTGCGAACCTCGCGTCGGCGGCCTGACGAGGTGGGGAAAGGGGGAGTTGGCGACCAGAAGAATGGGGAACGGCGGCCAGAGTATCTCACGGGGGTGAGTTCGGTGATGGGCTTAACCGAGAGCGAGTGACTGTGTAGCACACCGACACCGTTGTAGTGCTACTCATCAGGGGAGTATTTGTTTATCGGCCGTGTTCAATTCAGCTGGGTAGGTATCTTAAATCTTAATGGAGTCTCCTGATGCACATCAGTGTCGAATTACCTGAGCCCAGGCGGACCCCCGCAGTGATAGGTGAAAAATAGCCGAACGCCCTGACTGACCGGTACCCTCATATCTAATTTAAATATATGACGGATATGAGGCGCGACCAGGTGCTTACACAATGTCGTACTGACAGCCGGGTCTCATATGAAATCACCCAGAAACCCAACAGTCTGAAGGGCGTCTCCTCCGGTGGGGGTGCGAACGTCGCGTGGCGCCTCTCCGGCTCGCTGTCCGAGGCCAAAGTCAGGCTTTTAAGTCGGCGGGCATCCCTAAACCTAGCCACAACTTCCTCCTCTCTCTCGCGCCGTCAGCCCGGACACATTTCTCTCCGTCTCCACTTTCCTCTTCCCTCGCCGTCCGATATGGCTCGGCAGTAGAAGACCACATACGCTATGCTAAAACCGGAGCGCTACTTCCAGATCGAGGAGGAGATCCGGACGCGGTGCGTAGCCCGGATCGCAACAAAGAATTTCCAGTCATTTGTATGACTTACAATTGGGAATTATATGCTCTTTGCATGAGATTTCAACTTCTCAAAAAAATAGGTTCGCGTTATTATAGAATTATTTTTTCATAGTAAAACATATTTTAGTCGAGACGTGCGTTGCACGTGCATGCTTACTAGTAGTATAGATATAGATGTACTGCAATGCCTATCTAATGAAGTCTGGGTCCTTCCGGACCCTCCTACTGTTCAAAAAAAAAAACCAAGGGCAAACCTCCCGTCGCACCAGAGAAAAAGGAGCGAAAAAAAACCTATGAAATTAAATCAGTGAAAAAAAACCCGACAAAATTAAACCAAATCGGTCGCATGCACGAGTGAGGCCTCCTGCTCTCGTGCGAGAGCGAGAACTACCAGACGGCAAAAGCCACCCACGACTCCCTCACCCTGGCTAGGGTTCCTAGCCCCTCCTCCTCAGCCGCCGTTGCGTGTTCACCTCGCCCGAGCGGCTTCCCGACCTCGTCGGGAGAGGCCAGCAGGACCCCGCCGTCATGCCTCCGTTTCCCCCATCTCCTCTTTTCTGCTACCTATTTCTCTCCTGTGAACTGCGCGTCGTTCCTCTCTGCAGGTGCCGCCATGGCCGCGTCATGGAGCTCGCCGCCATGGGCTGTGTGCCCCTCCGACGACGGCCTGCCTCACCCACGTCTAGGTCCTCTCAATCCTAATTTGGGCGTCCATTTTTTTCCGCTTGATCCTGGTTTTCGCGGGTTTTTCATCCTCGTCGCGTCTTTGATGGTGGCCGCTAGGGTGC
>NC_041393.1:373309337-373330033 GCF_002162155.2 Triticum dicoccoides
GGGGGGGAGGAGGGCAGACGGGGCGGCCGCCCCGGGCCCCCGAAATCCAGGGCCCCTCTCGAGGAACACACAGTGACTGCTAAGCCATCGTCCTGTTTTGCTTCTCCCTACACATCGTTACTAAGAGAAAGGGGCATGCCCATCTAGCAGCAGCTTCCTAGCTGGAAGATGCATAGCCATAACGCATGCATCAATTAGGAGTAGTTTATCACGCAGCTTGTACGCATGCCGCCGCCGCCTTTTCGCCTCGTGCCTAGATCGTGGTTGAACAAGGGAATCTCGCTAGAGGACCTTTTCGAAGGGATCTCAGTGGCGCACCGACATTGCGTGTCGTACGTCGGTATAAGCATTGCCGGACGGTCGATGTCTGCTGTACATTTCATTAGCTATATGTTTCTGCAGTTTGATATAATGTTTTTGTGGCGTAGATCTACAAGAGATCAAGAAGGGTGATGTTCTGGATGCTGATCTCAACTAATAGTTGCCAGATGAACTATGCAATGACAGCATGGATGAGGTAATTAATATCTTGATGTACTCATTTGTACAGCTAGATAAGAGTAACTTTGCAATATCGTAGTGCTCCTTGAATTGTTTTTTTTCCTTTTTGAAGATAAAAATTATTCATATCATCCATGCAGATTTGCTCGTCTATCTTAATTTCTAGAATACTTCTACTATTTAAAATAACAATCTTACTATTAGTCAATTCAAGGACTACTTTGATTTGGATGCTCTTGGGTGCAAATGTCTTATTGGACTATTAGTGGAGTCACTTGTCGATGGACCGTTTGGTACCTAATGTACTTCCATAGTTTACAAGCTCTCATTAACTGTGACTGTACATTTCCAAGGATATGTTGTAATAGACACACGCCCAAGTTTTAATAACGCACTAAGGCTCTTAGCGGCGAACATATTCTAAATGCTATAGCAAGCTATTTAAAATAAAATGTTTAAATCTGGCCGGTCTTACTCCTGAAATACTCCTGAAATAGTACTTGAGATTTAGCCACTGGACTCTCACTGAAGTGTGATTCATGCAGCTTTGTGTGCAGTTCACATTTACTTCGTGGACCATCACCAACCGGATGGAGGTGAAGCAAGTGGGCAAGTCAGGGAAATGCTCGGAAGGCTATCGAGAAGATCAACGATCTTAACCCCACGATCCTAATTTTAGTTTGTACCTCGCTGTTGGGCTGTCAGAAAAGTTTGGAGGAGGAGCAATGATATGACAATTGTGGCTAACTTTATTGTCATTAGTGATATATGTGCTAATGGACCTTCGGGTTCTCCATTATGTTTACCGGCCGGTTTGTCATCTGAAAAATACCCGATAGCATAGTGGACAGTGCTTTTTTTGGTCAGAAGTAGTATTTCTACATGAAACTAAGTTATATATGCGTATGAGAAATGTGGCTGAGAAATGTGGCTTATCTTTAGATAATGCTTTTTTTGGTTAGAAGTTGTTTTTCTACATGAAACTAAGGTATAGATGCATATGAGAAATTAGCTCTTTGCTTAACTGAATAAATTGTATTTGCTCCTTTCAGCCGGAGCCTGGACGTGATACGATTTGTACAATATGGTTAGAATAAGATATTGTTTGTATACTGTTGAGTGAAGTATTGTATAACTACTGTAAAGTGGGTGTAGGTTTTTATTGTGCATTTTACACAGATGTTCTGGCGCTTGGACACAACCATATGTACAAGTTGAAGCCTTCATTTGGTTTTGACTTCTTAACTTGACTCAAATTTTGACATGCAGATTCTAGGTATGAATTCTCTATAATACTTCCATCTAGAAGCACAAAACTTGATAGTGTTGATGAAGGGTCGGAAAAATACATGAAGCTTTGAAATTTTCGCAAGAAGAACTAGCACCAAGAGTCGAGTAAACGGTAATTTTTTTTATTAAAACTTCTCATTACCTTAGTTAAAAATCAGGGCTTGAACTATATTAGTCAGAATAGAGTTCTTGTTGTCAGCAAGATTTCATTTTCTGGTAATATCATTTGTCGTTAAGAACATACTCTTGTGTTATATTTTATTTGTAAACTTTTGGCAATTTTTTCAGCAAGCATTTCTTTAGGAAACAGAAAAATCTGCAGCAACTATTTGATGTTTCTCGATGCTTGAAGACAACAAGTGAAGTTGTTGCTACTATCTTACAAGCCAAAGTCATGAAAAAGGTATGCACTATGTGGCAGATGCATGCATATGATGTGATGCCCGTTTTATTTTCATATATATCTTACACTTTAATTTCACTGCAGTGTACCTAAATCCATGTGGTAGTGTCATCGGCATACATAATATTTTACGCATACAAACACTATCTCTCACAACAAATGATTGGTTTCTAAATTCTAATCTTTTGGTTCTGGTTAAAGAATTACGTGATGGAGGATGGAGTTGTCCTTCGAAGAATTGTTTAAAGAACTAAAAAGTAGTAACACCATGTCTTTCAAATGCCAAATTGGAATTGCAACGCGCTGACTCATGTATGGGGTCCGCGGATGCTGATTGGAACCTTTGATAGTTAGGAGATCATACATAAACCATACATAAACCTATGATAATTAGGAGAAGTTTTGTAGTACTCCCTTCGTTCCTAAATATAAGACTTTCCAGAGATTGTAATAGGGACTACATACGGATGTATAGAGGCATACTTTAGAGTGTAGATTCACTCATTTTGGTCCGTATGTAGTCTCTATTGGAATCTCTAGAAAGACTTATATTTAGGAACGAAGGAAGTACAATATTTGTCCATGTGTTGTAGTAAATTTGTCCAATGCAAGTCACCATAAGTCAATGTGTGTGGAACAATAAAATGGAAGAAGTTTAACTAAGGGGGCACTTTAATTAAATAACTTTATTTTTAAATCCCCATTCTTCAATCTTTTAGGATTCGTGCAATTTTGAGTGTCTGCATGTGCATGCTATTTTAGGTTCTTAGGGTTTTTTCCTCAATCTTTGGATAGGACTATAACTTCTCAAGTGTGGGAGCTGAAAAAAAAGTAGAAGAGCATGCCTAATCCCTCCAAATAAAAATAAATATATCTCATGAGGCTTTGGAGACACATCACCAATGGAAAATTTACTAACTTACATGCTTAGGCAGGTTCATAGGTTGATAGCAAGGAGTCGATAGCAAGGATCATGTGTGCTGTTTTGTTTTAATTTATACAAAAAATTATCTCTACAATGTGTTGATATTAAGGAATAATAACTGAAAACTTCTAGAGGTTTACATCTATGAAGTTGCCTAGAAAATGGACTGTAAAATGTTTTTTATGTGGAGGCATAAAGATTAATTCACTATTTTGTTTTCGTAAAACGGTTGTTTACTCGCCAATTTGTATAGTTAAATCCATCTATTAAGGATACATCATTGAAAAGTATTATTTTTTACTTCACTCAATCATTTAGTCGGGTGATAAAGTGTTGGGAGACTACAAAGTTCATGCTCTATTCACACATGGTGGAGGCAACCCAACAAGTTGTTACGGAACCAGCAGATAAAGGAGTCGAGGAACCCGCATCATAGGAGAGTCATCGAGGGGCATCCTGATAACGTGAGACACTACATTTTATATATATGATCATAATATATAACCATATTCTACATACAATGCACGCCGAGTATTCTTTGTTGCACATTCTTAAATCTTTCACGTAAATCTTCATGCTCACTATTGCTCGTGCAGGTTGGTTGTGAGCTGAAAATGAAAATTTTATTTTACTTGTTGAAGTAGTGTGCGAACGAAGCTAAAGACCATATTCCCGGCGTTGTACAGGAATATCTCAAGCGTAGCAAGTAGAATTTAGTTTGTAACAGATAATAATTTGGATCATTGCCCATTTTGTATGTACATCATCAAATTACATTGCATGTGAAGCGGATTTCAATTATTTTCTAATTGTTGTGGGTTATCTTTTCTATACATGTAAGTTTTCACATGCATTATATATTATTTGGAAGGGGAACTACAAAATTACTCTTGGCTGAACTATATGCATTATATTTATATGTGTAATCAGAAAACAAAGGCCCGTGGCAACGCACAGGCTTTCTACTTGGCATGCCGTGAGTTTCTTTTTGCGGTAGCTAATCCTGGCATGCAATCAATGATAAGTTCTTTATTTAATTAATACAATAATTTAATTCTTTAGTAAGTCTTGATTTTTTACATCTATTCTCATTTATTAACACGTGTGCATTTGATGGAAAAAGGAAAGAGATCTGCACCATACAACAATATATGGTAGAACTAGAATAATCCATGATCTGCTACCTAGTTATCCTCCGCATGGTCTACCTATATATGTTCGTAGAACAGTTTTACGAGGCATTACAAACCAATGGGTAAGCACTTGTTACATTGGTTTGTTTATTTGTTTCATCAAGACACTATTCGAAAGCATTATTTTATAATATTATAGCATATGATGTGGACTATTTATGCTAAATTATCTGAAATATTGGACATCAAATGCATTATCAGACCAGTTCACCCAGGTATTACATTTTTATACATTATATTATTAATTTATCTCAAAATATTATATCAATTTATATATATACATATAATTTCTAGGATGATATGAAACACTTTCGACAAAAAATAGCTGTCATTTTGCTCGATTCAGAGCTAAATAAGCTAATAGGAAGTCACATATACCATCAACCTGACAATGAAGAAACTTTAGCTAATTCTGATCTCGAGATTTTGGAGAATGCACCTGACGTAGTCAAAGACAAACATCCTGCCCCAACCACCATCATGCCCACCGACCAACGTGAATTACTTGCCGGCCTCTGCAACTTCATCATGTCGGTGGATGATGTCGGGTGTTTGGATTAAGTACCATGTATCAATATTTAATGTGTGCATGTATATTATTATTATTATTACCATCCAATTATAAGGAAGGAATGGGTCCGGAGCTTGACACCCGATTCAATGGGCTTAACTCTTAAGAAACTTCAGTGCATACTTAACATGGAGCAGGCTATGGACAATGATTGCTTCAACACCGCCGTGCGTATACTGGCATGTGACGAGGGAGTATTGTTCACAGACCCTCCTATACACTACATGGATCTAAGATTTTGTGTAAGTTATCGTAACTCTGCATTCTATGTGGCATTACTATTAACATGCTGAAACAATATTTTTTTACTTAGTCCATGATGCTAGAGTCAACAAAAGGTCAGAAGTTTGGCTAGAAGGAAACTATCCAGACGTTGGCAGCATTATTTGATAGCTGGCATAGGATGGACAACAACATCTCATCATGCAACATGGTAAGTAAAGTATTTTGTCTATTGTTATCATGCTTTATTGTTGTTTCTAATAGCTCCACTTGTGGATTTATCTTCCCTATGCATCCATCGGCCGATACATCTTGTACGTGATCGATAAACAGGCATGTCGGATATATATTATGGACCCTTTTCAAACATCACAAACGTCAGAGGGTAAAAATTTGAGGCATGTATTGAAATTAAAAACTTTTGCAAGGGATTTCAAAGAACCACTCGAAATAAGGCTGCCTGGTTGGAATTCCGATATTTCTAAATGGCAGGAGCAGGAGCAATGATATGACAATGGTGGTTAAATTTGTTGTCATTAGTCATATATGTGCTAATGGACCTTCCGGGTTCTCCATTATGTTTCACGGCCGATTTCTCATCTGAAAAATACCCCATAGCATAGTGGGCAGTTCTTTTTTTGGTCAGAAGTAGTATTTCTACATGAAACAAGTTATATATGCGTATGAGAAATGTGGCTGAGAAATGTGGCTTATCTTTATATAATGCTTTTTTTTGTTAGAATTTGTTTTTCTAAATGAAACTAAGGTATAGATGCGTATGAGAAATTACATCTTTGCTTAACTGAATAAATTGTATGTGCTCCTTTTAGCCGGAGCCTGGACATGATACGGTTTGAACAGTATGGTTCGAATAAGATATTGTTTGTATACTGTTGAGTGAAGTATTGTATAACTACTGTAAAGTGGGTTTATGTTTTTATTGTGCATTTTACACAGAGGTTTGGGCGTTTGGACACAACCATATGTACAAGTTGAAGCCTTCATTTGGTTTTGACTTCTTATTTTGACTCAAATTTTGACATGCAGATTCTAGGTATGAATTCTCTATAATACTTCCATCTGGAAGCACAAAACCTGATAGTGTTGATGAAGGGTCGGAAGAATACATGAAGCTTTGAAATTTTCTCAAGAAGAACTAGCACCAAGAGCCGAGTAAACGGTAATTTTTTTTATTAAAACATCTCATTACCTTAGTTAAAAACCAGGGCTCGAAACTATATTAGTCTGAATACAGTTCTTGTTGTCAGCAAGATTTCATTTTCTGGTAATATCGTTTGTCGTTAAGAACATGCTCTTATGTTATATTTTATTTGTAAACTTTTGGCAATTTTTTCAGTAAGCTTTTCTTTAGGAAACAGAAAAATCTGCAGCAAATATTTGATGTTTCTCGATGCTTGAAGACAACAAGTGAAGTTGTTGCTACCATCTTACAAGCCAAAGTCATGAAAAAGGTATGCACTATGTGACAGAGGCATGCATATGATGTGTTGCCCGTTTTATTTTCATATATATCTTATGATTTAATTTCACTACAGTGTACCTAAATCCATGTGGTAATATCATTGGCATACATAATATTTTACGCATACAAACACTATTCTCTCACAACAAATGATTAGTTTCTAAATTCTAATCTTTTGGTTCTGGTTAAAGAATTACATGATTAAGGATGGAGTTTTCCTTCGAAGAATTGTTTACAGAACTAAAAAGTACTAACACCATGTCTTTCAAGTGCCAAATCGGCATTGCAATGCGCTGAATCATGTATTCGGTCCGCGGATGTTGATTGGAACCTTTGATAGTTAGGAGATCCATACATAAACCTATGATAATTAGGAGATGTTTGGTAGTACTCCCTTCGTTCCTAAATATAAGACTTTCCAGAGATTCTAATAGGGACTACATACGGATGTATAGAGACATAGTTTAGATTGTAGATTCACTCATTTTGGTCCGTATGTAGTCTCTATTGGAATCTCTATAAAGAGTTATATTTAGGAACGGAGGGAGTACAATATTTTTCCATGTGTTGTAGTAAATTTGTACAATGCAAGTCACCATAAGTGAATGTGTGTAGAACAATAAAATAGAAGAAGTTCAACTAAGGGGGCACATTAATTAAATAACTTTATTTTTTAAATCCCCATTCTTCAATCTTTTCGGACTAGTGCAATTTTGAGTGTCTGCATCTGCATGCTATTTTAGGTTATCAGGTTTTTTCCTCAATCTTTGGATAAGATTGTAACTTCTTGAGTGTGGGAGTTGGAAAAAAAAGTAGAAGAGCATGCCTAATCCCTCCAAATAAAAATAAGTATATCACATGACGCTTTGGAGACACATCACCAATGGAAAATTTACTAACTTACATGCTTAGGCAATTTACTAACTTACATGCTTAGGCAGGTTCATAGGTTGATAGCAAGGAGTTGACAGCAAGGATCATTTGTCCTGTTCTGTTTTAATTTGATACAAAAAATTATCTCTACAATTTGTTGATATTAAGGAATAATAATTGAAAACTTCTAGAGGTTTACATCTGTGAAGTTGCCTAGAAAGTTGACTGTAAAATGTTTTTTATGTGGAGGCATAAAGATTAATTCACTATTTTGTTTTCGTAAAACGGTTGTTTACTCGCCAATTTATATAGTTAAATCCATTTATTAAGGATACATCATTGAAAAGTGTTTTTCTTACTTCATTCAATTTTTTAGTCAGGTGATAAAATGTTGGGAGATTACAAAATTCATGCTCTATTCACACATGGTGGAGGCAACCCAACAAGTTGTTATGGGAGCCAGCAGAGAAAGGAGTCGAGGAACCCGCATCATGGGAGAGTCATCCAGGGGCATCTGGATAAAGTTAGGCACTACATTGTATATATATGGTCAGAATATATGACCATATTCTACATACAATGCACGCAGAGTATTCTTTGTTGCACATTATTAAATATTTCATGCTAAATCTTCATCCTAACTATATACATTGCTCGTGTAGGTTGGTTATGAGCTGAAAATGTAGATTCTATTGTCCTTTTTGAAGTAGCGTGCGAACGAAGCTAAAGACCATATTCCTGGCGTTGTACGGGAATATCTCAAGCGTAGCAAGTAGAGTTTAGTTCGTAACAGATAATTATTTGGATCATTGCCCGTTTTGTCTGTACATCGTCAAATGACATTGCAAGTGAAGCAGATTTCAATTAATTTCCAATTTTTGCGGGTTATCTTTTCTATACATGTAAGTTTTCCCATGCATTATATATTATTTGGACGGGGAACTACAAAATTACTCCCGGCTGAACTATATGCGTTACATTTATATGTGTAATCAGAAAACAAAGGCCCGTGGCAACCCACGATCTTTCTACTTGGCATGTCGTGAATTTCTTTTTGCGGTAGCTAATCTTGGCATGCAATAAATGATAAGTTCTTTATTTAATTAATGCAATAATTTAATTCTTTAGTAAGACCTGATTTTTTACATCTTTTATAATTATTAATAGGTGTGCATTTGATGGAAAAAGGAAAGAGATCGATAGCATACAACAATATATGGTAGAACTAGAATAATCCATGATCTGCTACCCAGTTATCCTTGGCATGGCCTATCTATATATGTTCGTAGAGCAGTTTTATGAGGCATTATAAACCGATGGGTAAGCACTTGTTACATTTGTTTGTTTATTTGTTTCATTAAGACACTATTCTAAAGTATTATTTTATAATATTATAGCGTATGATGTGGACTATATATGCTAAATTATATGGAATATTAGACATCAAATGCATTATCAGACCAGTTCACCCAGGTATTACATTGTTATACATTATAATATTAATTTATCTCAAAATATTATATCAATTTATATATATACATATATTTTCTAGGATGATATGAAACACTTTTGACAAAAATTAGCTATCATTTTGCTTGATTCAGAGCTAAATAAGCTAAAAGGAAGTTTCATATACCATCAACCTGACGATGAAGAAACTTTAGCTAATTCTGATCTCGAGATTTTGGAGAATGCACTTGACGTAGTCAAAGACAAACGTGCTGCCCAGCCACCATCATGCCATGCACCAACGTGAATTACTTGCCGGCCTCTGCAACTACATCATGTCGGTGGATGATGTCGGGTGTTTGGAGTAAGTACCATGTATGAATATTTAATGTGCGCATGTATATTATTGTTATTCTTACCATCCAATTATTAGGAAGGAATGGGTCCGGAGCTCGACACCCGATCCAATGGGCTTAACTCTTAAGAAACTTCAGTGCATACTTAACATGGAGCAGGCTAAGGACAATGATTGCTTCAACACCGCCGTGAGTATACTGGTATGTGACGAGGGAGTATTGTTCACAGACCCTCCTATACACTACATGGATCTAAGATTTTGTTTAAGTTATCGTAACTCTGCATTCTAGATGGCATTACTATTAACATGCTGAAGCAATATTTTTTTACTTAGTCCATGATGCTAGAGTCAACAAGAGGTCAGAAATTTTGCGAGAAGGAAACTATCCAAACGTTGGCAACATTATTTGATAGCTGGCATGGGATGGACAACAACATCTCATCGTGCAACATGGTAAGTAAAATATTATGTCTATTGTTATCATGGTTTATTGTTGTTTCTAATAGCTCCACTTGTAGATTTATCTTACCTATGCATCCATCGGCCGATACATCTTGTACGTGATCGACAAAGAAGCATGTCGGATATATATTATGGACCCTATTCAAACATCACAAATGCGAGAGGGTAAAAATTTGAGGCATGCACTGAAATTAAAATTTTTTGCAAGGGATTTCAAAGAAGCACTCGAAATAAAGCTGCCTAGTTGGAATTCCGATATTTCTAAATGGCAACGTTTATTCCCGTTCGGTATTGCAACGAGTATAGATGGGTAATGAATTCATAATAAAATAAACATTTATTTTTGTTATCACTATATTCTTTACACTATTAATTTAAAATGTTGCAGGAATATGTCTGGCTATTTTGTTTTTATTTTATGCTCTAGTGGAACGGTACAGAATTGGTCAAGCCGGTTTGCGCGGTGAGTATTGTCCGTTACATGTTTTAAGACCTTCAGCGCGAAATTTGCATACTAACTATATATATTGTTTGTGCAGTATGGGTATGAGTTGAGGAAGCAGTTTTTATTATACCTGCTAAAACACCGTGGGAATGAAGCTAAAGACAATTTCCATGATATTGTTAAAGAATTTCTTAAGCGCATCTTCTAGATATTGATAATTTTGAAATAGATGTTTAGATGGAACATCACTCAGTTTGTTACATGGACATGTCGTTAGTCTTTCTTTTTGTTGTCAATTTTCATTGCAAAATTGACTTCAATTATTCAGTAGATGTGTTTGTGTTATATTGTTTGTGCATGTGAAATTTAACATGTAACTCTTGTAAACTTTTTCAAGAGCCCGTGGCAACGCACGGGCACTCTAATAGTGTTTGTTAATGCAAGAGTAATATAAATTTCTACTAGACCTCAGCGTGCACCTCACTACCACCACCAGATGGCATTATTTGGATGTTTTTGTGCCATGGCAATGAATGTTCTGATGGACATCTCAATTATCCCTCCTGTTGCAATGCATGGGCGAGATCTTTAGCGCTATCATTGGCGTCAGTGTATGCGGGAGCCCGATCGGTGAGTGGGAGTAGAATCTAAGCAATTTCTTCATCAAAATTTAGCCCCATTGTGCCAGACGAACTGGGGGCTCCAGACCCATGCTGATAGACGACTAGCTCCAAGCTGCTTGGCGGGGCTTGCAACATTGACGCCGCTAGTTGGTTGTCGGGGTTCAGCTCATCAGCATCGATGGGCACCTCCTCCACATCCATCTCGTCAGGGTTCGACATGTTACCGGTGGGCTTCTCAGATTCTCCAGGGATTTCCCCAAAATTCATGGCAATTTGCACAAGATTCTCCTCGGCGGCAATTTTGGTGGCTTCTTCAGCAGCAGGCTTTGCGATATCTGCCACTTCCACAAGGATCTCACCATCTTCAGGAGAAGCTAGGACTGTGGATGGGGCAAAGGCAGGGGCAAATGAAGTTCAGGTTGCAAGTAAAAACTCAAGGGAATAAAGTTCTGTGAGGAGTGTAGAAAGGCAAGAGGATTACCCCGTTGGCGCTTGTTGAGGAAGGAAATCTCCTTCCCCGGCAACTTGTGCTTCTGGCACACGGTCATCGACAACATTGCTTGCTGGGATGACAACCCCCTGGCGAGCACTTGTCGTGGGATCTTGTTGCCTCGTAGTCTTGTCCTGCTTTGTTCGGTGCACAAGTGGTTTTGGATCACTGACAAGAAATAAAATCAGGTCAAGACAGATATCAATCCAAATCAAGGCTTGCCGAGAGCAAACAATTCTATTTACCTTTCTTCCTTAGACCCGAGGATAGTGGAGAGATCGTATCTCGCCGGCGGAGGCGTCTCTCTCGCCCTCTTGAGTGCTGGGAGAGATAAACTTTCCGGCTGGGAAGACCTAGTTTCCTTGGCAACCCTTTGCTGGGAAGAAGGTACCTGAGCCCGCGGACACAGGGGAGATTGCCAGGGCACTTCCTCTTGGCGGTTGGTCTTGGTGGTCGTCTTCTTCTCTATTGGGCCAGCCCTTGGCAAAGAAGCACGCATTGGTCCTTGGTCGGCCACCTTCCGCAGCCAACTCTTCCACTACGAACCTCCGGGAGCTTCTTCTTCTTCTTCGGCTTCTTCGGCAACCTCAGCCCCGGCAGGCTCGTCCCCGATAACCTCAGCTCCAACAAGCTTATCCCCGGCAACCTCAGCTTCTCCGGGGTCATCCCCGGCAGACTCCTCCTGTTGCTCCCTGGCAGATTCCTCGTCCAGACTCTCTTCATCGTCGCTCTCGGCTGCCACGGCATCAAAACTGTCGGCAACCTTGATCCTTGCCGCTTCTGCGACTTTGCTGGTGATAAATTCCACTTCTTCTTCTTCTCTAGTAGCCTGGATGAAGTATGTATCTTTCTGGGAGGCCACCTTCATCAGGTTGGAACCCCAATCCATTTCAATATCTAGAGAGGGCAACTTCCAATCTCCGTTGATGCCATTGGCATCACACTCTAGCATGTTTGCCAAAATGGAGGTTTTGATGGAGTTGATGTGCAATGGTATGATCCTGTCAGGCAAGTGGAATGTGTCGATCCTTCAAAACAACTTCTCACAAAGGCAGGCATGCTCCATAACAGTCAAGTTGTTTCCATGTCCAGGGTACAGCCGCATTATATCGGCAGCTCGCTTGTAATCCCAAGTAGGTCTCTGCCTCTTCTGCAGCAGGACGATGCGTCACTGGAGGAAGTCAGCACCAACTATTTCTATGGTCAGCTTGGAGGCCTTAAGACGAGAAATTTGGTTCAGTGCCAGGCGGAGATTCTTTTCAGTAGCACCAAACATTCTCCAATTCTTGCTGTGTTGAACCCTCATTGTCCGTCTCAAGCAGAATAGAGGCAAATCCTTCTCCTAAATCCAACATCATTCCGCCCACCACTCCTACCACTTAAGATGAAGCTTCCCGGGGAGATACTGGCGCTTGGTTTTGGCTCTAGGGATCCATGTCACGCTGCCGAAAAGCGATTTATCTTCGATTAAGGGGATGAAGAAGTGGCGAAAGAAATCAACATTGGGGGAAACTCCAAGAATACACTCACACAGATGAGAAAAGACTGCCATTCTTATGTCATTGCATTTGGGGTGAAATACAACAGTCTAAACCCAATAATATCCATCATTGCGTACAAAAAGTCTAAGAATGGAGGAACCAGACCACTTTAAAATAAGCGCAGAGGAAGGAATATGAATCCGATGGAACTTTGGTGCCTTTAGGGAGAACCACTGGAGCCTTGTGGTCTTGGATATCTCTTCCCCACATGTAAGCATACCTCTCGATCAGAGCGTTGGCATCCAGAGAAGCTGGCGAGAAAACCGCGTTGTCTCTCCATTGCCTCTCCAGTTCCTCCAACTCTTTCTTCTTCTTGTCTGCCTTGGGGTCGAGCGGATTGGCAGGCTTCGCCCCCTCCGCGCTGGCTCTCTTGGGCGCCATTGGAGCTCAGGGAAGGATAAAAGTGTTGGGTCAATATGCAGATTGATGGCGGCGGCGGAAGCGGTTTTGGCAAGAGGAGGAAGATAAAGTAGGGGAAGGAAGAGGCGAGTGAGCAGCATCTCCTCGCGATTGCCTTTTTATGGGGAAGGCGTGAGGGAGGCTGGTTCTTTACTGTTACCCCAGCAAACACTTTTGCAGGCATACTATCATATGATAACCCCAACGTCCACGTTCCCACGACCCGCATTTATGCGCGGATTGGACGTGCGTCAGAAAGACCATCATGATTGAGATCACAGCAAAAGATCACAACAGTTATTCTCCACCATGCGTGCCTGTGCATGTTATTGGGCCTAGCCCAACAACGCCTCGCATGCGCATGTGGCCTAGGCCTGTGGGATCCTATTGGTGTACTAAGGATCGGCCCCCCTAGTACCCCAGACTTATGCACATGCAGCAGTAGTTCCCCGACAAGGGGGAGGGGCGCTTGCTGGAAGACCAAAATCCAAGATCAAGATTCATAAGCCATGGAGAAGATTTCCAAGCCAAAAGAGCCTTTGAGAGATCATGGAGTGTATTAGAAGACCAAGATTCAAGACCCCGTTGTTAGAGCCTAACTGCGGAGAAGAGTAAGACAAAACTTCAAGATTAACACCAAGAGCAACCCTTGCCGGCAAGGCGAAGGCCCGACAAGCTCCGTGGATGGCAAGCTCTCGCTAGCCACCATCGCTCCACCTCATCGAGTAGCTAGTCACTAACCGATGGGGTGTCGAGCCCTTAGGTGGTTAGGTGGGACTTGTCGGGCACGTGGCAACATGCTGGAAGGAGGTTTACCTTTAATGACACCCGTCCAGGGGGCGTGTCAAGATTATAGGAGGCGGATGGACAAGCGCTACAGCAACCTTGCCGGGGTTCCCCTCCTCACGGCACCTAATAGAGCATTTAATGCTTTTGTCTTAGTCCGACAGAATTAGGTATGATAGCACTGTTTGTTATCTAATCAACATGTAATTACGGGTTTGCCCCTGTGGTAACTCCTTATGCTATAAAACGATTGCCATGGCAACATTTACAAGGATGGACCGACCCTTTGCACAACTACGCATGTAGCTGCTCTCCTCCCGCACCTTGCTGGGGAAGTGCTCCTTGTACTTGTGTTCTCACACATACACCCAATATACAAGGCAAGAGTAGGGTTTTACACCTTGCGGCGGCCCGAACCTATGTAAAGTCCCCGTGCCTTCGGTTGGTTTTTCACTTTGCACTTTGTGCATCTTGCTAGCTGAACCACAAAGGGGCTTGATGGCCCCATAGATGGTCATCCACACTGACAACCATGCAGCAAGAAAGTAAATATAGCTATGTAGATACATACGGTGCGGGGTCTCTATCATGTACAACGACGGCGTCATGTTCATTGGTAGCCAACCGGTAGGGTCAGACCGGAGGAAACAAAGTCATGTTCATTGGGAGGCAACTGATTGGGTTGGAATCGTCTTGTTCATCAGGAGCCAACCGGCTTGGACGGAACAGCCGAAATGGGGTCCTATTCATAGACTCGGGGTCTCGCATACTGTGAAACGGAGGAAACGGAGTTCTGTTCATATGAAACTCTTTAACCGCCTACGATCGAAATGGGGTCCTGTTCATCCGGAGTGGTCTGGCATACCACAAAATGGAGGAAATGGACTTTTGTTCAACCACCTATAGTCAAAACAGGGTCATGTTGATAGAGAGGGGTATCGTGTACCACAAAACAGAGGAAATGGACTTCTCTTCGAGTGCCTAAGGTCGAAATGGGGTCCTATTTTATCAGGAGTGTGGCGTACTACAAAATGGGACTCCATGGCTACTTTTCATCCACCATCGACTTCCTCTAGCCTCCGCCTGCTATTGTTCATCCACCATGACTTCCTACAGCTTCCACCACCCGTTGTTCATCCACAGGCTACTATTCATCCAGCCTCGAGGGGTCCTGTTCATCCACCCCCAGCCGTCTGGGTGTGGCGTACCGTGGCACGGACTCCTTGGGGTCCTGTTCATCCAGCGGCAACTGCCTAAACACGGCCGGGGTCCTGTTCATCTAACCCCCATAGGGAACTATTCATCCACAGCCAACCAACCGGTTGGACTAACCACGTCTCGACTCATTCTACATATCGCACGCACAACAACAACAAGCACAGTTCATCTGGAAGTAACCCAACTGGCGGCTAGCTACGTCTCGCACCAGTGTTCGATTGGCTTCAGTAAGCAGCAGTAGTGATTGATAGGGTTCATTAAGTAGCGAAGGAGTCGGTCGGGGGTTCAATTAGTAGTGAAGGAATCGCTCAGGTTCAGCTAGTAGCGAAGGGATCGATCGATCAATATGGTACGTAGCAGTGTGATCGCTCGAGTTTAGTAAGTGAACGCCTCACTCGGGATTTGTTATAGCGAACATGGCTCGCACCACGCGCACGTATCAGATAGAAACGTGAAAACCACACTGCATCACTAGGCCCCGACCACCCACCGTAACCGGGAGCTCTGCAAAAATTTCCTCACCCTCACTTCTACCACCATTTTTTATGTCATGGATGGCCCAAAGAATGTCATGCAGGTGCGTGTCCGGCCCGCCCACGTTGAAAAGCCCATTTCATGTCATGATTTTTTGTCATAGAAGTAGGAGCCCGCCACATCTATCATGATACCTGTTTTTGTCACAATTATTTGTCGGATTTCGGGTTCCGGCAAAACCCTTGAGGTTCAAACACTGGGGTGTGCATGAAGATTTCCCCCTACCGAATCACGCTCTTAGCCACGCCGTGATATCTAAGCTAGCTCGATCAACTCACATAACAAGAGACACAAGATTTATACAGGTTCGGGCCACTGTTGTGGTATAATACCCTACTCCTGTGTGTGGTGGTGGATTGCCTCTTGGGATGATGATGAATAGCACAAGGGAGGAACAACCTCTTGAGGAGAGGTGTTCTTGTGGTTGGCCAACTTGTGCAGATGAGGATGGTCTGAATGTGATCCCCCTCCTTCTGTGGTGGCTTGTCCTATTAATAGAGGCCCTGGTCCTCTCCCCAAATATTGAGCGTGAAGGGATCCAACAACGGCCGATTTGAAAGGGGACAACTAGTACAAGCTATCCTCACTAAAGGTGGTCTTCGCCTATCAAAGGCGCTGGTGGTGACGCCGTCTTGGGCTCCACGATGACCTCCGTCCTGCCGTCCTGCTGGCCTTGGTCTTGTTGCACCGATATGGAAACCTTTGCCTGATGTCTTGGTACTCCATGCATGCGCTTGCCCCCTTAGTACCAAAGGGGAAATGAGGACACTACGCTCACTGGCGCCCGCCTGGCTTTGGTCATCATGGCTTGCATCATGGGAACCTCACGAGGTACCCCTTGCCTTGATCTCTCTGCCTCCCTCGCGAGCCTGCCTAGTGAGGCCGCTCCCGAGGAGGCCTTGTGTCTGTCGCATTTTGGTTTCCGGCAAAACCCTTGTGGTTCGAACACTGGGGTGCGCACGAAGATTTCCCCCTACCGAATCACGCTCTCAGCCTCGCCACGATCTCTAAGCTAGCTCGATGAACTCTCAACACAAGTGACACAAGATTTATACAGGTTCGGGCCACCGTTGTGGTGTAATACCATACTCCTATGTGTGGTGGTGGTGGATTGCCTCTTGGGCTGATGATGGACAATACAAAGGAAGAACAGCCTCCTGAGGAGAGGTGTTCTTGTGCTTGGTGGACTTATGCGGATGAGGATGATTTGAATGTCCTCCCTCCTACTGTGGTGGCTAGTCCTATTTATCGACGCCCTGGTCCTCTCCCCAAATATTGAGCGGGAAGGGATCCAACAACGACCAATTTGAAAGGGGACAACTAGTACAAGCTATCCTGACTAAAGGTGGTCTTTGCCTGTCAAAGGCACTGGTGGTGACGCTGTCTTGGGCTGCACGATGACCTCCGTCCTGCCGTCCCGCTGGTCTTTGTCTTGTTGAACCAATATGGAAACCTTTGCTTGATGCCTCGGTACTCCGCGCCTGCGCTTGCCCCCTTAGCACCAAAGGGGAAACGGGGACACTGCGCATGTTGGCGCCCACCTAGCGCCCGCTTGGCCTTGGTCGTCATGGCTTGCATCACGGGAACCTCGCGAGGTACCCCTCGCCTTGATCTCTCCGCCTCCCTTGGGAGCCTGCCTGGTGGGGCCCTTTCTGAGGAGGCCTTGTGTCATCCACCCCGCGAGGCTTGGCCCCTCGCGATGGTCTTGAGCGATGGTTGACGAAGACGAGCCTTACTGGCCCACTGGTGGAGCAACGCCGTGGGCTGCAGGTAGGCAAGTCTGGGGACCCATGTTCCCAGAATGCCGAGAGTAGCCCCCGGGCCCAAGGCGTGCTCGGACTTGGCTTAGCGGCGAAGCCAAGGGGCAAGTGTGGAGCGCCGCGGGCCCCAATATCCTGCGGCCTTGGTCGACGTGTGGCGACTGATTGGACGTGGGCATCTCCGCTTCCCCATGCTGCCTCGGCAATTGCCCGACTTGATGAATCCCTGCTGCATGCAAAAAGGGTTATCATTACCTGCGATAGTGGAGGTCGACGGTTGGCCTCCGTTGGGCTATAAATGAGGAGGGGTGAGAGCCCCCGTCACCCATCTCTTCCCATTCCGCTCACTTCTCCCTCCCGCGCTCTGTTGCTTGTAGCGTTACCTGTGAAGAGGTTTTCGGCCACGGAGAAGGGGAAGGCTCGCCAGGAAGGGCCTGGCTCTCCTTCGCTGAAGAGCGGACACGGTCGCCCTCGCAAGCATTCCGCAACTCTCGTCGTGGCTCCCCGCGGCCGCGGCGGTGGCCCTTCACGTGGTGGGGGTCGCCCATGTCGAGGCAGCCCGGTTGGTGGAGGAAGGCGTGCTCTGGCCGCGCGGCCTCCCGGCCACGCTTCCACTCAGCGGAGTTGCTGCCGGAGTTCATCGTGTGGTCGGATGACCCGGCCGGCAACTGGCTTCAACTCCCGCGCTTCTTCGTCGCCGAGCTGCCGGCCGCTGGCCCAAATTGTAACTTCCTTAAGTTGGAGTGGAGTTTTGGCACAAATTTAACAATCACAATACATATCAAGCAAGCATGCACAGAGTATATGAGCAACGGAAAGTAAAGCATGCAACTTGCAAGAATGTAAAGGGAAGGGATTGGAGGATTCAAACACAATTGGAGACACGGATGTTTTTGTCGTGGTTCCGATAGGTGGTGCTATCATACATCCACGTTGATGGAGACTTCAACCCACGAAGGGTAACGGTTGCGCGAGTCAACGGAGGGCTCCACCCACGAAGGGTCCACGAAGAAGCAACCTTGTCTATCCCATCATGGCCGTCGCCCACGAAGGACATGCCTCACTAGCGGTAGATCTTCACGAAGTAGGCGATCTCCTTGCCCTTACAAACTCCTTGGTTCAACTCCACAATCTTGTCGGAGGCTCCCAAGTGACAGCTAGCCAATCTAGGAGACACCACTCTCCAAGAAGTAACAAATGGTGTGTTGATGATGAACTCCTTGCTCTTGTGCTTCAAATGATAGTCTCCCCAACACTCAACTCTCTCTCACAGGATTTGGATTTGGTGGAAAGAATATTTGAGTGGAAAGCATCTTGGGGAAGGCTAGAGATCAAGATTCATATGGTAGGAATGGAATATCTTGGCCTCAACACATGAGTAGGTGGTTCTCTCTCAGAAAATGGATGGTGTAATTGTAGGTTCGTTCCGATGGCTCTCTCCACGAATGAAGAGGAGGTGGAGGGGTATATATAGCCTCCACACAAAATCTAACCATTACACACAACTTACCAAACTCGGTGGGACCGAATTGAGAAACTCATCGGACCGATTTAGCAAATCTAGTGACTGTTAGGATTTTCGATGGGACCGACATGCAACTCAGTAGGACCGATATGGTTAGGGTTAGGGCATAACTTAATCTCGGTGAGACCGATGACACAAACTTGGTAGGACCGATTCTGGTAATAAGCTAACCAGAGAGTTGGTCAGGCAAACTCGGTGAGACCGATTTTGGTAATAAGCTAACCAGAGAGTTTGCAATGTAATCTCGGTAGTACCGATTGCTCAAACTCGGTGAATGATTTTGGTAATGGACATACACAGAGAGATTACAATCCCATCTCGGTGAGACCGAGATCCCTATCGGTGAGACCGATTTGCCTAGGGTTTGTGGCAGTGGCTAGACATCTGAACTCGGTGGCGCCGGATAGAAAGAATCGGTGGGGCCGAGTTAGACTTTTGGTTTAGGACATATGTGGATGTGAGAAAGTAGTTGAGGGCTTCGGAGCATATCACTAAGCACTTTGAGCAAGCAAGCCATTAAGCAACACCTCATCCCCTCTTGTTAGTATTGGCTTTTCCTATAGACTCAATGTGATCTTGGATCACTAAAATAGAAAATGTAGAGTCTTGAGCTTCGAGCTTGAGCCAATTGTCACGCCCAATATGTGATACTATCCTAAAGAGACTCGAAGGTCCCACCAAGGATAGAACCGCATATTGAGACGCTTTTGCAAGGTGGATATCATTACATCAACATTACATAATAGATGGGGATACATACAAAAGGCATACAATGCCACACGAATACAACATCATCTTACATAAGAGCACCATCCATCTACGGATGAAACGCAAACAGAAACTCAAACGACATCCACCCTACTAGCCCAGGCTGCCGACCTGGAACCTATCCCCTGACCGAAGAAGAAGCAGAAGAAGAACTCCAAAACAAGTAACATCGCTCACGCATCAAGATCATTGCATAACCTGTACCTGCAACTGTTGTTGCAGTAATCTGTGAGCCACGAGGACTCAACAATCCCATTACCATGGGTATCAAGACTAGCAAAGCTTAATGGGAAAGGAAAGGGTAAAGTGGTGAGGTTGCAGCAGCGACTAAGCATATATGGTGGCTAACATACACAAATAAGAGCGAGAAGAGAGCAAACGGAACGGTCATGAAGCTAGCAATGATCAAGAAGTGATCCTGAACTCCTACTTACGTCAAACATAACCCAAAACTATGATCACTTCCCGGACTCCACCGAAAAGAGACCATCACGGCTACACACGCGGTTGATGTGTTTTAATTCGTATCTGGTGTCAAGTTATCTACAACTGGACATTAACAAATTCCCATCTGCCACATAACCACGGGCACGACTCTCGAAATTTTATACCCTGCAGGAGTGTCCCAACTTAGCCCATCACAAGCTCTCACGGTCAACGAAGGATATTCCTTCTCCCAGGAAGACCCGATGAGTCTCGGAATCCTGGTTTCCAAGACATTTCGACAATGGTAAAACAAAACCAGCAAAGCCGCCCGATGTGCCGACAATCCCGATAGGAGCTACACATATCTCGTTCTCAGGGCAACACTGGATGAGCAATCCGTACAACTAAAACCAGACCTCAAGTTTCCCTGAGGGGGCGCTGCAAAGGGCTC
>NC_041393.1:373330414-373332910 GCF_002162155.2 Triticum dicoccoides
AAGGGCTCTAGTTCGGACCAGTACTTAGAGAAGCACTGGCCCGGGGGGGGGGGGGCTAAAATAAAGATGACCCTCGGGTTGGCCGACCCAAGGGAAGGGTATAGGTGGTGGTGAGGCAAATGGTAAAACCAAGGTTGGGCCCTGCTGGAGGAGTTTTATTCAAAGCGAACTGTCAAGGGGGTCCCATAAATCACCCAACCGCGTAAAGAACGCAAAATCCGAGAACATAACATCGGTATGACGGAAACTAGGGCGGCAAGAGTGGAACAAAACACCAGGCATAAGGCCGAGTCTTCCACCCTTTACCAAGTATATAGATGCATTAATTAAATAACAGCTATTGTGATATCCCAACATAATCCTGTCCACCATGGAGCAATCTTCAACTTCACCTACAACTAACAACGCTATAAGAGGGGCTGAGCGAAAGCGGTAACATAGCCAAGCAACGGTTTGCTAGGAAGGGTGAAAAGGTTAGAGGCTGACATGGGAAATTGGGAGGCTTGAAGAGCAAAAGATAGGTAC
Source organism: Triticum dicoccoides (assembly GCF_002162155.2). NCBI lineage: Eukaryota > Viridiplantae > Streptophyta > Magnoliopsida > Poales > Poaceae > Triticum > Triticum dicoccoides. The sequence continues at coordinate 373,330,940 of NC_041393.1, forward strand.
CGCAGCATAGCGATAGAACGAAGCAACTAGCATGGCAATGATAGTAATGAGATCCAAGGTGATGGTCATCTTGCCTGAAATCCTGCAAGGAAGAAGAACGAATCCATGAAGAAGACAAGCGGACGTGGTCGAACGAATCCTCACAACTCCGGAACGAAACCGAAGCTAACGAGAGAAGCAACCCGAAAAGAAGCAAACAACATGGTAAACAACCATCACATAAACATGGCATGATGCACAATCAAGTATGATGCATGTCCGATTTAATGAGGCATGGCATGGCAAAGTGCAACAAACAATACTACATGTTAAGTGGAGCTCAATATGCCACGAGTTGCATATTGACAAAACACCACATTGACATATTAAGTTTACTCTCGTTTAAGCTACCAAACAATATTAAATGTTGTTAAACATGGCAAGGGGTGAAGCATAAGTAAACTAACTATTTAGGCAAGTTTAAATGAGGCCGGAAACAACAAACAATAATTCCAGAATTCCCCATATGTTATTTAGTAATTTAATGCAAACAACAATTTTAAACATTTTAATAGGGATGAAAGTTGCATATTGTGAAACTAGATACAATTCTAAGCATTTTACATATATTGTTTGTTTAAATTGGATGCATGCATATTTAGCTATTAACAATTCAAAATGATGGCATTTCTGAAAATATGCATGCACTGGATATGTGACAAAATCACAGAATGGAAAAATACGTCTACGAGCCGAATGCAAGGCACTGTGCAAAGCCCAAGATGGACACACTGTAGAAAAAGGGTCTCCTGGGATTCAAACCCCAGATCTGCTGGATCAATGCACAATCTGAATACCACGACGATACAAGTGTTATGGTGATAGGAGAGGGGCTAGGCCCAACATGAAGAAGAACAAGGGCTTGATCTGAGTGAGCCAAAAATTGGTGAAAACAAAAGGTGAGGCCGTGGGGATTTGATCCCTGGTCGCCTGGGTAACAAAGGGGAAGGCCATCCAGTTTGGCTACTGCATGGGTTGCTTAACAAGGAGGTGGCTTCCTTGATAGCCAAATAACAGAAGTGGCGAGCTTCAGCGATGGCTACGCCGAGAAAGCTCACGGCAACAGTGAGCGAACGCGGCGCCGATCTCTGCAGCTAGGCATCAGCGAGTGTGTGGAAAAGGGTGTGCGTGCAGGTGAACCAAGCGGCGGCTGCTGCGGGCATGCACATACAAGGCTACGGGTACTGGAAACTGAGGACGAGCAGGAGCTTGGCTCGGTCATGGTGGTTACAGGTCGAAGCAGGCAACGGGGCTCGCGAGCGAGATGCGTGTGTGTTGCGTGATTGAGTGCCTGGGAGGATGCATGCAAAGGTGAGGCGAGCAGAGGCTAGAACACGAGCTTGGGCCGCTGCCATGGTCGTCCATGGCGGACACGGCCTCGGACGTGATGGGATCGGCGGCCACAGCGACAAAATCGAACCGGAGAGGGGTTGGGAGGAACGGCTGCTCACCGAGGGGGTGCTGCTGAAGTTGTACGAGGTTGGAGGTGAACGGGGACGGCAAGAAGACGCGCTGATCAGGGCGTTGTCCTCGTGTCCACGAAGCAAAGGAAGCAGGGGAAGAAGAGGGCGACGGGGAGGTAGCCGGACTTGGCGATCCTTGGGCGCGGCTCGTCGTCAGAATGGGTCTGGGGCAGTGTTCTCGAGCGATTAGACGATGGAGGGGAGGCCACGGAGGAGGGTTAGGCCGGCGGCGAGGTCGTGCCCGAGCCGGCCATGGCTCCTGGAGGCGGGGAAGCAGGTGCATGGGTGCCCCTTACCTGTGGCGGCGACGTGGAGGGAAAAACAGGGAGGAGGAGGAACCCTAGGGCGAGGGATGCTGGTTTTATAGGAGGGCGAGGCGAGCTGGCTCGGCCACGATGGCCATGGGCGCCTGCCCTGTCGGTTTTACTGTGAGAGAGAAGAAAGCAAGAGGATGGAGAAAAGAAGAGAA
>NC_041393.1:373333056-373385817 GCF_002162155.2 Triticum dicoccoides
CACGCTAGAAGAATATTACCAGGGGAGGCTCAGATGGGCTGCGGGTTTGCTGGGAGCGGCTGGGCTGCGCTGCTAGGTTGCTACTGCTCCTACTGCTTCTGCCTTTTGTCTATTTCTTCAAACAGAATAAAAGAGCAAAAAGCACATAGGAAAAGGAGAGGGGTGAGGAAGAAATGGATATACCCTTAGACTCCAGGAATTACGTCGTATTTGATAAAATTGTGTTGGACGTTTTTAGATGTAGAAAAATAATTCAAGTTTGAATTAGATTCAAACTTGAGCCGTTTTTGGACCCGACCAAAACATCTTCAAATGAGCTGAAAATTGACAGAGGGGTTAACGACAAGGTGTAGGGCTTGCAGGAAAAGAAGGAATATTTTCTGGACAGGGAAAATGTCACATGAAAATAAATGTAATAAAGAAGAAAGGAGAAGTTTGAATGGAATAGAAACTTGGGTGAACTTGACGAATGGTCACTGGTATGAGCATGTTGCATGAGTGAGGTGGAGAAAAGAAGAAAAGGGGGGGTCACAGAAGATCACACAACAAGATTTCAAGATGCAAACCAAGGCATGATTCTCATGATGCAAATGCAACAAAATGACATATGCAATATCATGAAGCATAGAACAAAGCAAGGATGGTGTAATGCAATATAATATAAGATGAACATGAGGCAAGAAGGAAAAATGACAAGGCACTCAACAAGATCATGGCATAACATATATGAATGAAATATGCAAAACAATTATGATAATGCAACAAACATAATGAACACACGTCAACAACTAAAATAAATGGAAGGGCAACTGAAGCGTCGGTCTCGGGGCGTTACACCAATCCTTTGTCCTTAGCATCTATAAGGGATTCCACATCCTTTAGTCCATGCCAGTCCATTGTTGAACTCGTCTGAAACATACTAGGTAAAAGTGTTAGTCCAACAAGAGATATGTTGACATTAATTACCAAAACCACCCAGGGAGCACTTGTGCTTTCAGAAGCCCAGCAGCTTGCCGGAAGGGACACTGAACAGGCACTTTTCCGGATTGAGTCGCAGGTCCACCTGGCGGAGGCTCGCGAAGATCTCCTCCAAGTCCTGGATCAAGGTGCTTGCCTCCCGAGATTTCACCACAATGTCATCGACGTAAGCCTTGGCGTTTCTCCCGAGCTGCCAGCCCAAGGCAATGTGCATCAACCGTTGGAAGGTCACGCCCGTGTTGCGTAACCCAAGCGGCATAAAAGTGTAGCAGTATATCCCACACGGGGTCAGGAGGGCTGTCTTCTCCACATCTTATACCGCCATCTTGATCTGGTGATATCCCGAGAACGCATCCAGGAAACACAACAGGTTGCACTTGGCGGTGGAGTCGATGATCTGGTCGATGCGGGGTAGCGGGAACGGATCTTGGGGGCAAGCCTTCTTGAGGTTGGTGAAGTTGACGCACATGCATTCTTCCCCCCCTTTTTTTTGGCACGACAACGGGGTTTGCCACCCATTCGGGGTAGCGAACCTCGCGAATAACTCCTGCTGCCTCTAGCTTGCGGGTTTCTTCGACGATGAAGGCCTGCTTCTCGGTGGATTGTCACCTCGCCTTCTGCTTCACAGGGCGTACATTAGGGCACACATTCAGGTGTTGCTGAATCACCTCCCTTGGGACCCCGGCTAGCTGCTTGGGTTCCCACGTGAACACCTCCTTGTTTGAGCGCAAGAACCTCACCAACGCCTCCTCTTGGTCGGGGTCGAGGCCGGCACCTATGGTGAAGGTGGCTCCCGAGGACCCGTCTTCCTCGACTGGCACCTGCTTGGTCTCCGCCTTGTTCTGGGTGAACAACTGCTTCTTTTTGGTCGGTGCAGCTTCCTTGGCCTTGGAAGCGTCCACATCGGTGGGCTGCACCGCCGCGGCAGCCTTAAGGGCAAGCTTGAGCACCACAAGAGCTTCCTTGGTATCTCCAGCTATGGTGAGGATGCCCTTGCTTCCGGGCATCTTCATGAGGTTGTAGGCCGGATGGGTTGCTGCCATGAACTGAGCCAGGGCAGGGTATCCGAGGATGGCGTTGTACGGGAGGCCGATGTGAGCAACGTCGAAATCGACCAGCTCCACACGATAGTTGTAGCAGGCGACGAAGGTCACGGGAAGGCAGATCTACCCCAGGGAACTGGAGGAACCACCTCCGACGCACGAGAAGGGCTTGCTGGGTCGGAGCCGCTCCAGCGGTACATGGAAGAGTTTGAAGGCCTCCACCGAGAGCACGTTGAGGCCGGCACCGCCGTCGATGAGGGTTTTGGTGACAGCTACTTGGCGAATGGTGGGCATGTGGAGCATCGGGAGTGGACCCGAGCTGGCGGTGGTGACGGCGTGATCTTCCGAGTTGAAGGTCAGGTCGGCTTTGGGCGCCACCCAACCCGGGGTAGCTCCTTGCCGCGCGAGGACGGCACTGATCTAGCGAAAGAACGACTTGGCGTGGCGGTCTGAGGGTGGCGCCTGCGAGCCACCCAGGAGAGCTGCGACGACAGGGGGCGCCGACGCTGAGTAGTGGGCGAGGAAGAGGTCGCACAGCTCCTCCCAGGAGGCCACAGAAGACGCCGGCAGGTTGAGCAACCACGTGCGTGGGACGCCTGTGAGGGCCATGGGAAGCCAGTTGGCCATGACCTTGTTGTCGCCCCCGGCCTTGAGGACGACCTCCTCTTACACCAGCAGGAAAACCAGCGGGTCCGCCGTGCCGTCATAGCGCGGCGGTATCTCCAGCTGGAACTTGGGCGGCCACTGCACCCGCCATAAGGCGGGGGCCAAGGCTCGGAGCCCGCTTGCCCCAGCACTGGCATCAGTCGCCAGGGCCGGAGGCGCGATGCTCGCCATGAGGGACGAACCGCGGTGTTGGCGGAGCACGGGTCGTTGGAAGGAAATCTCCGGCGCACCCCTACCTGGCGCACCAAATGTCGGATTTCGGGTTCCGGCAAAACCCTTGAGGTTTGAACAATGGGGTGCGCACGAAGATTTGCGCCTACCGAATCATGCTCTCAGCCTCGCCGCAATCTCTAAGCTATCTCGATGAACTCTCAACACAAGGGACACAAGATTTATACAGGTTCGGGCCACCATTGTGGTGTAATCCCCTACTCCTGTGTGTGGTGGTGGTGGATTGCCTCTTGGGCTGATGATGGACAATACAAGGGAAGAACAACCTCCTGAGGAGAGGTGTTCTTGTGCTTGGCGGACTTGTGCGGATGAGGATGATCTAAATGTCCTCCCTCCTACTATGGTGGCTAGTCCTATTTATAGAGGACTTGGTCCTCTCCCCAAATATTGAGCGGAAAGGGATCCAACAACGACCAATTTGAAAGGGGACAACTAGTACAAGCTATCCTGACTAAAAGTGGTCTTCACCTGTCAAAGGCGCTGGTGGTGACGGCGTCTTGGGCTCCATGATGACCCCCGTCCTGCCGTCCCGCTGGTCTTGGTCTCGTTGCACCAATATGGAAACCTTTGCTTCATGCCTCGGTACTCCGCGCCTGCGCTTGCCCCCTTAGCACCAAAGGGCAAACAAGGACACTGCACGCGCTGGCGCTCGCCTGGCCTTAGTCGTCATGGCATGCATCACGGGAACCTTGCGAGGTACCCCTCACCTTGATCTCTCTGCCTCCCTCAGGAGCCTGCCTGGTGAGGCCGTTCCTGAGGAGGCCTTCTGTCATCCGCCCTGCGAGGCTTGGCCCCTTGCGAGGGTCTTGAGCGATGGATGACAAAGACAGGCCGTACTGGGCCACTGGTGGAGCCACGCCGTGGGCCGCAGGCAGGCAAGTCTGGGGACCCCCGTTCCCAAAATGCAGACAGTGTCGTCCGCCCCGCGAGGCTTGGCCCGTCGCGAGGGTCTTGAGTGTTGGTTGATGAAGACAGGCCATACTCGGCCACTGGTGGAGCCACGCCGCGGGCCGCAGGCAGGCAAGTCTGGGGACCCCCGTTCCCAGAACACCGACAGTAGCCCTCGGGTCCAAGGCGCGCTCGGACTTGGCTTAGCAGTGAAACCAAAGGGCAAGTGCGGAGTGCCGCGGGACCCAACAGCCTGTGGCCTTGGTCGACGCGTGGTGATTGATTGGACGTGGGTGTCTCCGCTTCCCCATGCTGCCTCGGCAACTGCCTGACTTGACGAGTCCCTGCTGCATGCAAAAAGGGTTATCATTACCTGTGACCATGGAGGTCGACGGTTGGCCTTCCTTGGGCTATAAATGAGGAGGGGCGAGAGCCTCCGTCGCCCGTCTCTCCCCATTCCGCTCGCTTCTCCTCCCTCGCTCCATTGCTTGTAGAATCCCCATGGTGCCTGCGAAGAGGTTTTCAGCCGCGGAGAAGGGGAAGGCTCGCCAGGAAGGGCTTGGCTCTCCTCCGCCCAAGTGCGGTCGTGGTCACCCTCGCAAGCACTCTGCGACCCCCGCCGTGGCTCTCCGCAGCCGTGGGGGTGGCCCTTCACGTGGTGGGGGCCGCCCATGTCGAGGCAGCCCGATTGGTGGAGGAAGGCATGCTTTGGACGCGAGGCCTCCCCGGCTGCGCTTCCACTCGGCGGAGGTGCTGCCGGAAATCATCGTGTGGTCGAAAAACCTGGCCGGCAACTAGCTTCAGCTCCCGCGCTCCTTCGCCGGCGAGCTGCTAGCCGCTGGCCCAGGTGGGCTCTGGCTGCAGGTGGAAGGCTACTGCAGTAGTGCCTCCTGGGTCGCGGTGGAGGTCTCCGTCGCCGGCAACACAGCCCTGGCCCGAGGCTGGCAGACGTTTGCCCACGCACGCGGTCTGGGCAGGCGGTGCACCCTCCACTTCAAGTATGATGGCGACACGACCCTCTATGTGAGAGTGTTTGGAGAAGATGGCCGCCGCGCTGCGTGCTACCCTGAAGACAATGGCGGAGATGAGGTGCTCGGTCTTGGTGATGGTCATGATGAGGGTGAAGGCGAACTTGCTCCTGGCGGGGACCGCAGCTCATCAGGCTACAACGGCTCTTCCTCCAGTGGCATCTCCTCCAGCGGCGGCTACGATCAACCGCCACATCGCCGTGCCCGCCTCGAGGGCGGCAGTGGGTCGTCCCGTCATCGCGCTTCGGTGAAGCGCGAGGCGGGGTCTGGCTGAGCTCAGGAGGACGCCGTAGATCCCTCCTCGCGAACTACTACAAGGCGCGTGCTGCTTTTGTTTTATTTTCCTTCCTTCCCGTGTTGAGAGAGACAAGTATGGGGCCCCGTGGGGGCGTGCAACAAACTATGATTTCCTAGTTAACATGCTGCATTTATTGTTCCTGTGCTGTGTCATGGCGTCATTGTTATACGTCAGCGTGTAGGAATGACTTAGCTTCGCACGTTTGAAGTAGCTTCCGCCTCGCGAGGTGCCTGCTTCAGGCCTCGCCGAGCGTCTTAAGAGCTGCAAAAACTCGTTAAGAGACTATCATTTTCCTAACCCTGGTTGCAAGGGCTGCCGGCCGTGGCCCGACGCTTCGTGTCACGGTACCCAAGGGGCACGGACTGAGAGGGGTGCTTCCGCTGCGAACTCGAACGTGAGGGCCTCACAAAAATCACAAGAAAAGGCTCATGAGGGCACCCGTACAGCCTCCTCGCGAGGCTTGCGAGAGAGAGCAATTCAGACAAAGAGCTGAAGACAGAAAACGGTGGCAGGAAGCGATTGAACAGAACCGGCAAAGAACATCAGAAGCAACTTCAATCAAAGTTCAAACAAGGAAGAGCGAGCCAACTGCAGAAAGAAAATGAAAAGCCGCGTCTGGCACCTAGTCTAGTCTTCAAATCTTCTCACCAGCGCAGAGCTAAGTGCTGCCACTGGGCGTGGGAAGGATCCCCCGAGGCCCAAGGGCGGCACTCCTGAGACTCCAGGGCGTGTACAGCCCCAGTCATTATTATGTGAGAGTGTCACGGGCGGCGAGCTTCACGGGCACTGGGCCTTCTTCACAGGCACCGGGCCTTTCTTTAGGGGTACAACTTCCAAAGATGCTGGATGTTCCAGGCGTTTGGGATGGGTACCCCGTCCTGGGTCTCCACGCGCGCGGCGCCAGGCCTGGAGATGTGGACGACCTTGAACGGGCCCTCTCACATGGGTGAGAGCTTGTGCAGCCCTTCCCTGGAGAGCACCCGCCTCAGGACGAGGTCACCCACCTCGAGCGTCCTGGGGCGGATGTTGCGATAGTGATACCGCCGCAGTGCCTACTGGTATCTTGCCGCCCGTAGCGTGGCTTCACGGCGGAGTTCCTCCCCCAGCACGTGGTTCATCCCCCGCATGGTGTCCTGCTGCGCCTCATCAAGTGCTAGGACCCGCGCAGAGCGACGCCTGACCTCATGAGGGAGAACTGCTTCTGCTCTGTAGACGAGGAAGAATGGGGTCTTGCCCATTGGCTTGGTGGTGGTGGTGTGAATGGACCATAGCACGGACTGGAGCTCGTCGTGCCAGCCCCTACCATAGGCCCCCAGCTTCTTCTTGAAGGTCCTGGTCTTGAGGCCCCTCAGGACCTCCGCTTTGGTGCGTTCGGCCTGGCTGTTGCTCCGGGGGTGCGCCATTGAAGTGTAGCAGATCTACGTTCCAAGGTTAGCACAATACGTCTTGAAGAGATTGCTAGTGAACTGCGAACTGTTGTCGGTGATGATGCGGTTAGGGACCCCAAATCGGCTCACGAGGCCCTTGATGAACTTGACCGCGGAGCTGGCTGGGATGGTGCGGATGGCTTCCACCTCCGCCCACTTGGTGAACTTGTCGATGGCGACATAGAGGTAGCGGTAGCCCCCAGGCGCTCGAGGGAATGGGCCCAAGATATCCAGCCCCCAGACCGCAAACAACCACGAGAGCGGGATGGTCTGCAGGCCCTGAGCTAGCTGATGGATCTGGTTGGCGTGGAATTGGCAGGCCTCGCAGGACTTCACCAGCTCGGTCGCGTCGTTGAGTGCCGTAGGCCAATAGAATCCATTGTGAAATGCCTTGCCGATGAGGGTCAGTGACGATGAGTGGTGTCCGCAATCTCCAGCGTGTATGTCGGCCAGCAGCTCTTTCCCTTGTTCCCTGGAGATGCAACATAGGGAAACGTCATTCGGCCGCTTTCGGTACAACTCACCGTCTTGGATGCAGTAGGCCGTGGCTGCCAGGCCATGCGCTCCGCGTCCTCCTCTTTCTCTGGCAACGTCCCTCGCGTCAGGTATTCCTTGAATTCCTTGGTCCAGCATCCCTCCCGAGGCTCCAGCGCCAAGAGTAGGCGCGCTCCCGAGGTCGGGCCATGGGTCGAGGCTCCTGTGGCAGGTGGTTGAGGGAGTTCTTCCCGAGGCTGTGTTGTTCTTGAAAGTGATGGTGCCGCTGACGGCTTGAAGAGTCATTCCTCGAAAATGCCAGGCTCCTGAGCTAACCGTTTGGACACCCTTCTGGCAATGTCATTAGGCTCTTGGTTGGTGCCGCGGGGCACATGCTGCAACTCCAGCCCCCAGAACTACTTCCCCATCTTGCATACTTCCGCAAGATATGCTTCCATGTGCTCGTCCTTCGGCTCATACACCTTCTTGGAGAAGTTGACGAGGAGTTGTGAATTGCCCTTGATGACGAGGCGCTTCACTCCCAGTGATGTTGCAGCTTTCAGAGCCGCTATGAGGCCCTCGTATTCTGCTACGTTGTTGGAGACCTTCTTGCCCTGCTGGAAACAGAGCTGAACGACGTAGTAGAGCTTGTCCTGAGTGGGTGATATGAGCACTGCACCAACCCCCGCACCCTACTGTGAGAAGGCACCATCGAAATACATGACCCAGCCATCTGGTGCCTCAGTTCCTGGGGAGAGAGACTGATCCTCACCCACCTCGAGCTCTTGTGCTTCCGTCCATTCGGCCACGAAATCAGCAAGCGCAACTCCCTTGATGATCCTGGTTGTGCTGAACTCCAACTGAAATGCCTGCAGCTCGATGTTCCATTTGGCGACTCACCCGGCGGAGTTGGGGCTCCTGAGTACCCTTTCCAACGGGTAGGCTAAGACGACCTTGATGGTGTGACCTTGAAAGTAGTGTTGCAGCTTGCGTGAGGCCACCAAGAGCGCGAGTAAGCGCTTCTGAGGCATGGGGTACCGTGCTCTTGCATCCCGCAACACCGTGCTGACGAAGTACACGGGATGCTCGATGAGGGTGGGGGCGCTGACATGGCCTAAATCTTCCAGAGGCTGAGGCGCCTCCTGAGATTATGGAGCCCCCAGCACCTGGTCGCTCGGTGGGGCCTCTTCAGCCCCGGGGCCAACGTCCTGCTGAGCTTGGTCCCCTGCTGCCGTTGTCGTGGTCTTCGCGAGGCTTTCTTGGTCTTGTGCTGCCCCGGCTGGGGCCGTAGCTGGTCGGGGCGCGACCTTAGCCTGACACTCCTCTCGAACCTCCACCAGGGCTGCGCTGGCAGAGTAGGGAGTGGCGGCAAGGTAGAGCACCAGGGGCTCGAGAGGGCGCTGTGCCACCATCACGGGGGGGGGGGGATGTTCAGGTATTCCTTGAGGTCTTGAAATGCTTGGTCGGCCTCCTCGGTCCACTCAAATGGGCCCTTTTACTTCATCAGCTTGAAGAACGGTAAGGCACGCTCCCCTTGCTTGGAGACGAAGCGTCCTAACGCGGTGACACGACCGGCAAGCTTTTGCATTTCTCTGAGGGTTGGTGGTGGACTCATGTCTTCGATTGCCTTGACCTTCTCCGGGTTGGCCTTGATCCCCCTGTGGGACACAAGGAAGCCCAACAGCTTGCCAGAAGGGACGCCGAACACACACTTTTCCAGGTTGAGTCGTAGGTCCACCTGGTGGAGGCTCGCGAAGGTCTCCTCCAAGTCCTGGATCAAGGTGCTTGCCTCCCGAGATTTCACCATAATGTCGTCGACGTAAGCCTCGGCGTTTCTCTCGCGCTGCCGGCCCATGGCAATGTGCATCAACCGTTGGAAGGTGGCGCCCGCGTTGGGTAACCTGAATGGCATGCAAGTGTAGCAGTATACCCCACATGGGGTCAGGAAGGCTGTCTTCTCCACGTCTTCTACCGCCATCTTGATTTGGTGATAACCCGAGAACACATCCAGGAAACACAGCAGGTCGCACTCGGCGGTGGAGTCGACGATCTGGTCGATGCAGGGAAGCGGGAATGGATCTTGGGGGTTGGCCTTGTTGAGGTTGGTGAAGTCGACGCACATGTGTTCCTTTCCCCCCTTTTTTGGCACGACAACGGGGTTTGCCAGCCATTCGGGGTAGCGAACCTTGCGAATAACTCCTGCTGCCTCCAGCTTGCGGGTTTCTTGGATGATGAAGTCCTGCTTCTCGGTGGACTGCCGCCGCGCCTTCTGCTTCACATGGCGTACATTGGGGCACACATTTAGGTGATGCTCAATCACCTCCCTTGGGACCCCCACTAGCTGCTTGGGTTCCCATGCGAACACCTCCTTGTTCGAGCACAAGAACCTCACCAACGCCTCCTCTTGGTCGGGGTTGAGGCCGACACCTATGGTGAAGGTGGCTCCCGAGGACCCGTCTTCCTCCACTGGCACCTGCTTGGTCTCCGCCTTATCCTGGGTGAACAACTGCTTCTTTTTGGTCGGTGCAGCTTCCTTGGCCTTGGAGGCGTCTGCATCGGCGGGCAGTGCCACCGCGGCGGCCTTAAGGGCAAGCTTGAGTACCACAAGGGCCTCCTTGGTATCTCCAGCTATGGTGAGGACGCCCTTGCTTCCGGGCATCTTCATGAGGTTGTAGGCCGGATGGGTTGCTGCCATGAACTGAGCCAGGGCAGGGTATCCGAGGATGGCATTGTACGGGAGGCCGATGTGAACAACGTCGAAGTTGACCAACTCCGTGCGGTAGTTGTAGCAGGTGCCGAAGGTCACGGGAAGGCGGATCTGCCCCAGGGAACTGGAGAAACCGCCTCCGACGCCTGAGAAGGGCTTGCTGGGTCAGAGCCGCTCCAGCGGTACGTGGAGGAGGCTGAAGGCCTCCATCGAGAGCAGATTGAGGCCGGCACCTCCGTCGATGAGGGTTTTGGTGATGGCTACTTGGCAGATGGTGGGCGTGTAGAGCATCGGGAGCGCACCCAAGAAGGCGGTGGTGATGGGGTGATCTTCCGAGTTGAAGGTCAGGTCAGCCTTGGGCGCCACCCAACCCGGGGGAGCTCGTTGCCGCGCGAGGATGGTGCTGATCTGGCGAAAGAACGGCTTGGCGTGGCGGTCTGAGGGTGGCGCCTGCGAGCCGCCTAGGAGAGCTACAACGATCGGGGGTACCGGTGCTCCGTAGTGGGCGAGGAAGAGGTCGCACAGCTCCTCCCAGGAGGCCACAGAAGACACCGGCATGTTGAGCAACCAAGCGCGCGGGACGCCTATGCGGGCCATGTGAAGCCAGTTGTCCATGACCCTGTCATCGCCCCCTACCTTGAGGACGACCTCCTCATACGCCAGCAGGAAAACCTGCAGGTCCGCCGTGCCGTCTTAGCGCGGTGGCATCTCTGGCTTGAACTTGGGCGGCCACTGCACCCGCCATAAGGCGGGGGCCAAACTCGGAGCCCCCTGGCCCCAGCACTGGCATCGGTCGCCGGGGTCGGAGGTGCGATGTCCACCATGAGGGTGAAGCGCGGTGTTGGCGGAGTACGGGTCGACGGAAGGAAAGCTCTGGCGCACCCCCTACTTGGCGCACCAACGGGCGGATTTTGGGTTCCTTCAAAACCCTTGAGGTTTGAACACTGGGGTGCGCACGGAGATTTCCCCCGAATCACGCTCTCAACCTTGCCGCGATCTCTAAGCCAGCTCGATCAACTCACAACCCAAGAGACACAAGATTTATAAAGGTTCGGGCCACCGTTGTGGTGTAATACCCTACTCCTATGTGTGGTGGTGGATTGCCTCTTGGGCTGATGATGAACAGTACAAGGGAGGAACAACCTCCTGAGGAGAGGTGTTCTTGTTCTTGGCAAACTTGTGCAGATGACAATGGTATGAATGTGACCCCCCTCCTTCTGTGGTGGCTTGTCCTTTTTATAGAGGCCCTGGTCGTCTCCCCAAATATTGAGCAGGAAGGGATCCAACAACGGCCGATTTGAAAGGGGACAACTAGTACAAGCTATCCTGACTAAAGGTGGTCTTCGCCTATCAAAGGCGCTAGTGGTGACACCGTCTTGGGCTCCACGATAACCTCCGTCCTGCCGTCCTGCTGGCCTTGGTGTTGTTGCACTGATATGGAAACCTTTGCCTGATGCCTTGGTACTCCGCGCCTGCACTTGCCCCCTTAGCACCAAAGGGGAAACGAGGACACTACGCGCGCTGGCGCCCGCCTGGCTTTGGTTGTCATGGCTTGCATCATGGGAACCTCGCAAGGTACCCCTCACCTTGATCTCTCCGCCTCCCTCGCGAGCCTGCCTGGTGAGGCCACTCCTGAGGAGGCCTTGTGTCGTCCGCCCCACGAGGCTTGGCCCCTCGCGAGGGTCTTGATTGTTGGTTGATGAAGACGGGCCGTACTGGGCCACTGGTGGAGCCACGCCGCAGGCCACAGGCAGGCAAGTCTGGGGACCCCTGTTCCCAGAACGCTGACATTATCATCATAGAAGTGTCATAACCATGATAGAAAAAGTTTTCGTTCGGGACATAATGTCAGGGATGTGTCTTTTTTGTAGTGTTTCCCCCTTTGGCCAGCGCAAGGGGAAGGGAGTACTTTCCCTCCTCTTGGCTGCCCCCTCTCCCCTCCAACAAATATATACATGAGGTATTGACCTATTTTCTATCCACAAGTTTTGGAGCGTCCTCTAGTTCATCGAGCCCTAGTTCTAGTTGGTCCTATTTGTCCATTTGGAGCTTGGTCTAGTTCCTCTAATCCTCATAATTAGAAGCCCAGTGTGGTTCTAATCTCCATCCTCTAATTAACTGGCGATGATTAGCTCTTGATGGTGAAGCAATGTCGGATCGTGAAGGTTACATGCTTGCAACCAAGTAGAGAGGTCCTGCTTTCAGTCTTTGGTTCGAGGGACTATTCGTGGGTGTTTCATGGGATCGTTCATCGAAGGTTCGAGGGACTCCAAGTACGATCTACACCAACACGATCTTCTTCCATTGCAACTCGGTGAGGATAACTATTGTGATCCCAACCCATTATGCATCTTGATATTGATCTTGGGTGTGTGTAGGCACAATTTTTTTTGTTTTCTACTATGTTTCCCAACAAAAGGGTGGTGATGGATCTCAACCTCAGACAGGATGTTTGGCATGTACTCATGTGTGGGGCTAGTGGTGGTCACACTCATCCGCTCATAGGAAATGCACTCCATGTCAGATATGGTGAGGCACTCGTATGTCTCATGTGGTGGTGGCTATCCTCACATGGAAATTGTGGCATCATGTCATATGTGGGTGTCAGAGAGAAGTAGGTGCAAAGGTCTCCATACTCAACTCCTTTCGTTGCCATGATTGTGGGGGTAGTCCCATTCTCAACCTCCTCATCCATGATGCCTCCAAAGATGACTGTCGTAGGATGTGGCAAATCATCACTCTCCTCAAAGACTGAAGGGAAAGTCCCATGCTCGGCCTTGGTGCTTCACTCTTATACGAGTCCCATATGGGCATCGTCATCATGTTGTCACAAAGGTTTGTGCTCGCCGCCTTGGTCCAAGGGAAAGTACCATGCTCGACCATCTCATTGTTATCCCCTCAGATGAGGGCCATGTGATGTGGCACCTTGTTGCCCGCCTCCATGACCGAAGGGAATTTCCCATGCTCGTCCATGTTCCTCGGGGTGCTTCTACAGATGGAAGGGTAAACCTTGCATGTAGATGGTCGCCTTAGAATCAGTGGCGAAGCTTCTTATTGTGGCACCCCGGTCCGCATGGAGCGGGGGCCTTCACACGTCATCCCAGGATAACACCTGACACACGACAGGTCCATGATACACCATTCCAGGTACAATAATATTCATCAAATACATGTATATAAGATTACATCATTGATGAATACAATCATCTGGCATAGCCCTAAGGCTATTTAAATGGCGGCGGAAGTCTTGGTTCGGCAGCATATCGACTCTGGCAGGGCTCTACAACTCACAGGACTGGCAAGTTTATGGCCTAGCACGACGGAACAAGCGAACAATTTGGGCACGAGCTACAAAACTGGCATGACACGCCAGGTCGGTACATTGAATGTACTTGCAAGACAACCAAATACATAGCATCCAAACATACGGATGACAAAGCAAGAACCAAGCATATGTAACAATCTACTTCAACACAATTTCTAAGCATGGCATGATATTAACTAGAGCCATAATTCAAACTAAGCATGAACAACACCATAGCATCTACTAGCAAGACAATAGCATGACATATCTAAAACATGCTTCTAACATGGCAACAATAAAGCATAGCATATCAACCCATGGCATAGTCTAGCAGTTCAATCAAAGCATGGCATGGCTTCAAGAAACTATACTGAAAACTACTAGTTACCTCCCATGAAGACATACGGTATTATCTTATGCAACAATCTCTTACTCCGCCACGGCTCCTGGAGCAAACTCATGACTCACCGAGATCTCATCTCACGATCTTATCAATACATCACCGTGACTTCTCACGACTATCTCATAGTCCAAGTCACCTCATTTTTATCGCACTTTAGTTATCACATTAGTTATTAATAGGTTTATCCTCCATTTTGACCAAGACCCGATAGTGTGACCTACTACGAACTGTGCCCATGACCGAGGACGCGGCTATCGATAGATTAAATACACACTATGCAGAGGTAGCACACTGTACCCACACCACGAACCCATGGCCTCGCACTCCCATTTTGGTGGACCAATGGCGTTCCGACAAAACTGATCTACTACCATGACACTCTCCCGGCCACTCCAACCAACTCCCCTTTTGGGTTCAGTCCTGGGTGGCCCTGTGCCTACCAAAGGCATCAAACGGCCAATGTCGTGGCAAAACAAAAATGGTCCCAAATGGGGACAAAGCGTGCAAAACAACTTGGCCACACAAGGTTTATGTCCGCCTACCGGATCAGGGTAGCGCACGCCCATAACCTTCCCTCGTTGGAGGCACCAGCGTGAGACATGACAATAGACCGCATTAGGGCCTTTCCCATAAAAGGCAAATGTGGTTGCATTGGAGAAAGCTCGATTTGGTGGCACTATCACTCGATCCCATCGATGACGGAGGAGGTTTATTATTAAGTCATATTCTTAGCTTCTCCACCATCATCAACATTATGAGCATATTTAACAAGGATGCAACAATGAGCATGCTGCATACAAATGCATTAATAAATATCGAGCTTCTCAAGTGAACAGTTATAGCATATGAAACATGGCAATACCTGGTACTAGCATATCAATGGTGTAACAATATTGTCGTAGCATCAATACTATTGGTATGAAACTAACCAAAACACATGTATGATATTATCACCAACAATATAAATAGCATGGCAAATGCTATCATGAAAGGCAAGCATGGCATGGCAAGCAGTACTAACATATAGCACAACTAAAATAATGACAGACGAAACAGATAAAAACTACTGCAACTAAGCACACACACAAGGTACCAGCAAAGTCAACATGCAAGTTCGGGGCTCATGATAAGAGGTTGGCTTGCCTGGAGGTCGAGGAATACTCCGGGAAGAAATACGATCACCTGGTGGAAAAATTTGCGGAAGAGGAATTTGCTCCTAGAGGGGTTGGATTAGGGCAAGGGCAAAATGGGTATTTTCAGAATGTGCAAAACATAAAGAAAATAGTCCCATCGAAATGAGCTTGCAGAACAGAGAATGTGAGCATTGGAATGACCTCAATCGGAGTTACGGTTGCAAAGTTTTGGCCGTTCACTTTTTAGACAGAAAAGTGACTTAAATAGTGAACGTTCACAATTTAACCTTTTCGGCGGGAGGCTGAAAAATAGAAAGCATACTTGAGAAAATATGTTTCCAGAGAATAGAAAGCGTATCTCAGGAAATACGTTTTGAGTTACCAGAAAACGTACTACGGTGAATACGTCTTTGGAGAAATGAAAACGCACTTCGGGGATGGGTCTCCACTTATGCTAACTGGGCACTTCTTCGGCCAATGACAAGCGGGACCCGCGTAGGGTGGGGCCCATCACTTATCCATGCTGGCATGCCCAGTTCAACGGACCTGGGTCGCTGCCTGCTACGTCTTGAGCTTGCGTTGGTTTTCCTTGAAGAGGAAAGGTTGATGCAGCAATAGTAGCATAAGTATTTCCCTCAGGTTTTGGAACCAAGATATCAATCCAGTAGGAGGCTCCTCAAAAGTCCCATGCACCTACGCAAACAAACAAAGAACTCGCAACCAACGCAATAAAGGGGTTGTCAATCCCTTCATGGCCAGTTGCGAAAGTGAGATCTGATAGAGATAGTATGAGAAGATAAATATATTTTTGCTATCATATAACATAGATCCGAAAAGTAAAGATGCAAATAAAAGTAGATTGAAAGCTTATACGATAAAAGATAGACCCGGGGGCCATAGGTTTCACTAGTGGCTTCTCTCAAGATAGCATAAGTATTACGGTGGGTGAACAAATTACTGTCGAGCAATTGATAGAAAAGTGAATAATTATGAGATTATCTAGGCATGATCATGTATATAGGCATCACATCCGCGACAAGTAGACCGACTCCTGCCTGCATCTACTACTATTACTCCACACATTGACCACTATCCAGCATGCATCTAGAGTATTAAGTTCATAAGAACAGAGTAACGCATTAAGAAAGATGACATGATGTAGATGGATAAACTCAAGCAATATGATATAAACCCCATCTTTTTATCCTCGATGGCAACAATACAATACGTGCCTTGCAACCCTTTCTGTCACTGGGTAAGGACACCGCAAGATTGAACCCAAAGCTAAACACTTATTCCATGGCAAGAAAGATCAATCTAGTAGGCCAAACCAAACTGATAATTCGAAGAGACTTGCAAAGATAACTCAATCATACATAAAAGAATTCAGAGAAGATTCAAATATTTCTCATAGATAAACTTGATCATAAACCCACAATTCATCAGATCTCGACAAACACACCGCAAAAAGAGTTTACATCGAATAGATATCCACAAGAGAGGGGGAGAACATTGTATTGAGATCCAAAAAGAGAGAAGAAGCCATCTAGCTAATAACTATGGACCCGAAGGTCTGTGGTAAACTACTCACAACTCATTGGAGGGGCTATGGTGTTGATGTAGAAGCCCTCTGTGGTCGATTCCCCCTCCAGCGGAGCGCCGACGAAGGCTCCAAGATGGGATCTCGTGGATACAGAAGGTTATGGCAGTGGAAATTGTTTTTCGTTGCCTCCTTGGATGTTTTCGGGGTACGTGGGTATATATAGGAGGAAGAAGTACGTCGGTGGCCGCCTGAGGGGCCCAGGAGACAGGGGGCACGCCCTGTAGGGGTGGGCGCGCCCTCCTATCTCTTGGCTGCCTCGATTGCTTATTGACTTGCACTCCAAGTCCTCTAGATCACATTCGTTCCAAAAATCACGCTCCCGAAGGTTTCATTCCGTTTGGACTCCGTTTGATATTCCTTTTCTTCGAAATACTGAAATAGGCAACAAAAAAAAACAGCAATGCGAGTTGGGCCTCCGGTTAGTAGGTTAGTCCCAAAAAGGATATAAATGTGTAAAATAAAGCCCATAAACATCCAAAAGGGGTAATATAATAGCATGGAACAATCAAAAATTATAGATACGTTGGAGACGTATCAAGCATCCCCAAGCTTAATTCCTGCTCGTCCTCGAGTAGGTAAATGATAAAAACAGAATTTTTGATGTGGAATGCTACCTAGCATAATTCTCAATGTAATGTTCTTTATTGTGGCATGAATGTTCAGATCCAAATGATTCAAAATAAAATTTCATATTGACATAAGAAATAGTAACACTTCAAGCATACTAATCAAAGCAATCATGTCTTCTCAAAATAACATGGCTAAAGAAAGTTCATCCCTACAAAATCATATAGTTAGGCTATGCTTCATTTTCGTCATACAAAGATGTTCCCAAATTCTACACCCCTGTTGACAAGCCAAGCAATTGTTTCGTACTTAAATAATCTCAAACTTTTTCAACTTTCACGCAATACATGAGCGCGAGCCATGGATATAGCACTATGGGTGGAATAGAATATGATGATGGGGATTGTGTGGAGAAGATAAAAAGGAGAAAGTCTCACATTGACGAGGATAATCAACGGGCTATGGAGATGCCCATCAATTGATGTCAACATGAGGAGTAGGAATTTCCATGCAACAGATGCACTAGAGCTATAAATGAATGAAATCTCAACAAAATAAAACTAGTGGGTGTGCATCCAACTTGCTTGCTCACGAAGACCTAGGGCATTTGAGGAAGCCCATCGTAGGAATATACAAGCCAAGTTCTATAATGAAAAATTTCCACTAGTATATGAAAGTGACAACATATGAGACTCGCTATATGAAGAACATGGTGCTACTTTGAAGCACAATATATGATCGACTCACTATATGAAGGACAAGGTGCTACTTTGAAGCACTAGTGTGGAAAAAGAGATAGTAACATTGACCCTTTTTATTTATTTTCTTTTTTTTCTTTTTGCTTTGGCCTTTTCTTTTTTCTTTTTGGCCTTCCTTTTTTTTTCTTTTTTCCTTTTTGGGCAATGCTCTAATAATGATGATCATCACACTTTTATTGATTACAACACATGAATTACAACTCGAAACTAGAACAAGATATGACTCTATATGAATGACTCGGGCGGTGTACCGGGATGGTGCAATGAATCAAGAGTGATGAAAAATTATGCATGGTGGCTTTGCCACAAATACGATGTCAACTACATGATCATGTAATGGCAATATGACAAAAGTAATGTATGTCATGATGATGGTGAACGGAACGGTGGAAAGTTGCATGTCAATATATCTTAGAATGGATATGGAAATGCCATAATAAGTAGGTATGGTGGCTGTTTTGAGGAAGATATAAGGAGGTTTATATGTGATAGAGCGTATCGTATCACAGGGTTTGGATGCACTGGCGAAGTTTGCACCAACTGTCAAGGTGAGACAGGGCAATGCACGGTACCGAAGAGGCTAGCAATGGTAGAAAGGTAAAAGTGCGTATAATCCATGGACTCAACATTAGTCAAAAGAACTCATATACTTATTGCAAAAGTTTAGAAGTCATAAAAAACCAAGCACTACGCGCATGCTCCTAGAGGGATAGATTGGTAGGAAAATACCATCGCTCGTCCCCGACCGCCACTCATAAGGATGCACAATTCAAGTACACTTCATGTTTCAAATTTGTTACACAACTTTAACCATACGTGCATGCTACGGGACTTGCTAACTTCAACACAAGAATTGTTTAAATTCATAATCACCCAACTAGCATGACTTTAATATCACTACCTCCATATCTCAAAACAATTATCAAGTATCAAATTGATCATAGCATCCAATTCACTTCCTATGATAGTTTTTATTATACCTAACTTGGATGCCTACCATTCTAGGGCCAATTTTATAACCATAGCAAATACCATGCTGTTCTAAAAGACTCTCAAAATAATATAAGTGAAGTATGAGAGACTATCAATTTCTACAACATTAAGCCAGTGCCGTGCTCTAAAAAATATGAGTGAAGCACTAGAGCAAAAACTATCTAGCTCAAAAGATATAAGTGAAGCACATAGAGTATTCTAATAAATTCTAATCAAGTGGGCTTCTTGCAAAAGGTGTGTACAGCAAGGATGATTGTGGTAAACTAAAAAGCAAAGACTAATATAATACACGACGCTCCAAGCAAAACACATATCATGTGGCGAATAAAAATATAGCTCCAAGTAAAGTTACAAATGAACGAAGACGAAAGAGGGGATGCCTTCTGGGGGAATCCCCAAGCTTAGGCTTTTGGCTATTCTTGAATATCTTGGGGTGCCATGTGAGTTTAGGCTTTTGCCACTCCTTATTCCATAGTCCATCAAATCTTTACCCAAAACTTGAAAACTTCACAACACAAAACTCAACAGGAAATCTTATAAGCCCCGTTAGTGAAAGAAAACAAAACCATCACATAAGGTACTGTAATGAACTCATTATTTATTTATTTATTTATTTATTTATTTTAGTGTTAAACCTACTGTATTCCAAGTTCTCTATGGTTCATACCACTTAATACTAGCCATAGATGCATCAAAATAAGCAAACAACACACGAAAAACAGAATCTGTCAAAAATAGAACAGTCTGTAGCAATATGTAACTAATGCAAACTTCTGGAACTTTAAAAAACCTACCAAAATAGGAAGTCCTGGAGAATTTTTCTATTAATCTACAGCAAAAAGAATCAACACAAAATCACGTTTCTGTGATTTAAGAAAACTAATTTCGTGCGTGCAAAGTTTCTGTTTTTCAGCAGAATCAAATTAACTATCACCGTAGGTTATCCTATAGGTTCTACTTGGCACAAACACTAATTAAAACATAAAAACACATATAAACAGAAGGTAGATGCAAAATTTATTACTAAACAGAAACAAAAACAAAAAACACAAATAAAATTGGGTTGCCTCCTAACTAGCGCTATCGTTTAACGCCCCTAGCTAGGCATTGATAATTTTAATGATGCTCACATGAAAGACAAGAATTGAAGCATAACGAGAGCATCATGAAACACGTGACAAACACATCTAAGTCTAACATACTTCCTATTCATAGGCATCTTATAGGCAAACAAATTATCATGGCAAGCAAAAACTAGCATATGCAAGGAAGCGGAAAGAAACAATAGCAATCTCAACATAACGAGAGGTAATTTAGTAACATGAAAATTTCTACAACCATATTTTCCTCTCTCATAATAATTACATGTGGGATCATAAGAAAATTCAACAAAATAGCTATCACATAACATATTCTCAACACGATCCACATGCATGAAAAATGACACTCTTCCAAAATAGTGGGATTAACATTAACTAAAGTCATGACCTCTCCAAAGCCACTTTTATCAAAAATTTCATAAGATTGAACATACTCCAAATATGTGGGATCTAAAGTTTACACTCTTCCAAACCCATTTTCAATATTATTGCAAACATTATTATCAATCTGATATTCATCATGGGGCTTAAATAAATTTTCAACATCATAAGCAGAATCATCCCAATCATGATCATTGCAACAAGTAGTAGGCATAGCAAAATTAGCATTCCCAAGCTTAGGGTTTTGCATATTATTAGCACAATTGACATCATTATAATCATGCATTTTATTCAAAGATCTATCGTGAATTGCTTCATAAAGTACTTCATCACAATTTTCAGATTCATGAATTTCAAGAAAAACCTCATAAAGATAATCTAGTGCACTCAACTCACTAGCAATAGGTTCAACATAATTGGATCTCTTAAAGAGATTAGCAAGTGGATGAGGATCCATAAACTTTTAGCAAGCTAAGATGCAAGCAAAAAGAAGGTACATGGAGACACAAGATCGAACGGAAGAGGGGCGAATAAAACGGCAAGGGTGAAGTGGGGTGTCGGTGTCAAAACCGGCAGATCTCGGGTAGGGGGTCCCGAACTGTGCGTCTAGGTGGATGGTAACATGAGACAAGGGACATGATGTTTTTACCCAGGTTCGGGCCCTCTCGATGGAGGTAAAACCCTACTCCTACTTGATTAATATTGATGATATGGGTAGTACAAGAGTTGATCTACCACGAGATCAGAGAGGCTAAACCCTAGAAGCTAGCCTATGGTATAATTGTTGCTCGTCCTACGGACTAAAACCCCCCGGTTTATATAGACACGGAGAGGGCTAGGGTTACACAGAGTCGGTTACAATGGGAGGAGATCTACATATCGTATCGCCAAGCTTGCCTTCCATGCCAAGGAAAGTCCTATCCGGACATGGGACGAAGTCTTCAATCTTGTATCTTCATAGTCCGGGAGTCCGGCCAAAGGTCATAGTCCGGCCATCCGGACACCCCTAATCCAGGACTCCCTCAGTAGCCCCCGAACCAGGCTTCAATGACGATGAGTCCGGCGCGCAAATTTGTCTTCGGCATTGCAAGGTGGGTTCTTCTCCAAATTCCATGTACCTGTCGAATAGTGTCCGACTTCTAATGCATGTTGTGCTCCTTGGCTTCTGTGCCCAATAATGACCATCTTCCACATGTCAAACGAATGCGAAAAGCCAGTTTTTTTCATTTACCCCCCTAGCTGCGTAAATGAACCGCCCATAAAAGAGACGGGGATTTAGATTCAATTCACACCATCTTCCCTCCGCGAGCATTCATTGGAGCTCATTCGACAGAGATCCATTCTATCATGGCTGGTCGACAAAGCTCCTCCTCTCGCCCCTCCAGCCCTCGGCCCAGAGACTGGGAGTGGTGTTCTGTCCCACACAGCGAGTTAGTAGCGCTCCAATCCAAGGGGCTCCTCCCCCCGGCATATATGGTCCCAGTTCGAGCCGGGCTTGCTACCTATAGTGGCGGAGAGCAGGCGGAGAGCATCCCCAATCCCTCCAAAGGAGAGCGGGTATACCTTGTCCCTTATTTAATAAGAGGGCTCAGATTTCCAATTCATCCCTTTCTCCGGGGGCTACTGGAGTTTTATGGCCTCCAGATACACAACCTCACGCCTGCCTCCATACTGCATATTGCGGGCTTCATGGCCCTTTGCGAGCTGTTTTTGGGCGTTGAGGCCCATTTCACACTATGGAAGAAGTTGTTCTGCCTCATGCCCCGCTCTCAGGAGGGGTCGATTTATCAAGTGGGCGGAGCCGAACTATGGCACATCGCCGGGACCGGATATCTATCCGGAACCCCAAAGAAGGCGTCCGAGGACTGGCCTTCAGAATGGTTTTATATAGATGACATCCCCCTGCCGGACCCTGTACGGATCGGCCTCCCTGAGTTCAATCTCCCTTGAAGAAACGCCTGAGCTGGCATCCATGGAGCCCTTAGAGGGAAACTGATAGGGACGTCCTTTACCTGATGAGCCGGATAAGGTTGTTAGCTCATTCCGGACTGACCATGATCGAGGTCATGGCCACATGCATTATGCGGGGGGTGCAGCCTCTTCAGTACAGAGGCCACCCCATGTGGGATTTCAACGGGGAGGACGATGCCACCCGGTGCGGTCACAAGGGGCCGGATTCGGCTGCCACTCTAATGAAGATCTTATCCGCTTTGTACAAGGGAGAGGAGGAGGAATTCCTCCGTGTTAACCCACGGGGCGGATTCTCTATGTACAATCCTCCAAGCTGGGTGAGCAAACTCTTTCACTTGCCTGTCCGTTTTCAAATTCCCATAGTTGAGTACTTAGTCTAGCAATTTTAACACAAGAGTTACGCCAGACTGTAAAGGAGATAAACAACCCTCCTCCACAACCCGAGGACCCGAAACGGTCCCTCGACCCGGACTCCCAAGAGGACCCGGACTTATGTGTGGAGCTAATTGATGGGGTATTTCATCAATTGAGTAAGGACAACACCTTAGTGGCCATTACAACCGATTATCCCGGACTACTTCCAGCCTCAAAGGTAACCGAGACCGAAGTCCCAGTGCTTTCAAGAGGATCCATCCATGCTTATTTTTGATCACCGTATACCAATGGCGTTTTTGGCAGGGGAAGTCCTTAAGGCGGAGGGCCGAGCCCGCGGTGGCTAGCCAACAAGGGCTATTGAGGCCCAGTAGGCTAAAAAGAAGTGCGGACAGAATCGAGATGCCGGCGCAATGGTACGACATGTGACTTTAATGCCCAGAGTTAATGCCTTCAAGGCATACTAACGTTCATGCTCTCTTCAAGAAGAAGAGCACCCGCCGGACTATATCCACCGGCCAGGCTTCAAGGCTGGGTCCAGAAGCAGAGGCGAACACGGGGCGCGCACCGGACGCTCCTCCGACAGAGGACATGGACGGGCTATCTGCCACCAATTCAGAGGTGGAGAGTGCCATGAACCACTGGCATCGCCAGACTATTCTTCATGACGCATGTTTTTCCCAAGAGGCGTTGGACGCCTTTAATACGGGAGATGCGTACCTCCGTGCCGCTCAAAATGGTCTAGCCAGAGCCACGGAGCAGTATGTAAAAGACATACGGGTGAGTAAATCTGATGGTTATATATGTCAGTAGCCCTCGAGACTTGAAACAGTTAAAATAACTGATTTAAGGATCATTTGTTATGCAGGATCTTGCAAAAAAGAATACGCAACTGTCCCAGGAGCTAGAAGAGTGCAAGGCCTAACTTGAGGCCGCACTTGCCACTACAGAGAATGCCAAGGGGACCCCCTCAAGTAATATATGCTTCGAAAGATAAGTATGTTTTGAACTGCGGCATGTGTGCAATTCTGACAATAACAGTACAAATGGGGCTGGAGTGGATCCATACAAGCAACAACTCTTGCGCCAGTTAAAGGCCGGTGAAAGCATGCTTACGAGGGTGAGGCAAGAGAAGAACAAGCTTCAAGATGCCAATACCCAGCTGGGCGAGGAACTAAAGGATGTTCGTGCTCAGCTGTCGGATTTCATAAAGGAAAATCAGCGACTTCGACGCGGCATTTTTCGTAAGTGTTTCAACGAATCTTTGAAAAAGAGTTCGGCGAGGAAGTAGATTGACAGAGTTATGTCTGCAGATATGCTGACAGGTCGGCCTACGGAGGAAATGCCCGGTTCTACAGGTGACCTTCTTCCCGAGCTATCGCAACTGCATGAACGGGTTCGGCAGGCGATGCAAGGCGTCATCTAGGCTTTGTGGCCATCCCTCTCCATGCCCGAAGGCCTTGGAGAGCTTGTAGAGAAGCTGAAGGGAGCGCGACAGCGCCTCTGATTATGGAAGATATTGGCCTGCCGTCAAGGCGCCAGGGAGGCCTAGGCCATGGTGAAGACGCGGTACACGAAGGTTGACCCAAACCACATGGCCGAGGTCAGACCCGTGGGGCCCGACGGGAAGGAGATCCCTGTCAGTTTAGTGTACGGCCAGGTAGAGCTGGCCGCCAAGTATTCCCAACAGGACTGTAAATTAGACAGCCTGTTGGATGGTATTGAAGAAGAATATAACCAGTCAAATTGACTATGTAATTTAAAATGACATGTAAAATGCCTTCTAGCCGGATTGTAGATCATTTGTCATTGCGGACCTTTTCGCTTCAACCTCTGGACTCGATAGTCCGGAGTGTGTCCGAATACCCTCTCGGTTATGTAAGAACCGGGGCATGCGTGGAGACCAGGCGTAGGGGTCATTAGTGCTTTAGCAGACAAGTGCCCAACTAGTTATGTTATATTACATGGTTAGTAAGAAACATCTTCCAGGGAGAATAGTTCCGTTAGGGGCTCCTTTCCCTGGGAGGCATGCCCTAAAGTGCATGTCCGGACTGCGAAAAAAGCAGAAAAGCATCTGGGGGCAGATAAATAAACAAGTGAAAAATCATCTTTTAGTTCACCGACCGAATATTCCCTTAAGAACGCTAGCTTTCGGCTTCACCCAGTCTGAGGTACACATCCGGCTCACCCGACAGTAACAATCGCAGAGGTGCTCCCTTTACCACCTAGCTGAACAAACGGGAACGTAGGGGTAAGCACAGGAGCCAGGCAACCCAGCTTGGCCAAAACTTAAGTCACATCGATGCATATAATGGTGCATAAAAGGTTCATGCGGAAGTGTCACACATGTGTTGGGCATGAGGCCCGTGTATATAAGCTTCTGATAAAGAAGCCCCCAGGTATAGTGAGCGCGGGTGGCGCGTCAATTATGTGCAAACAATGCGCAAGCAAGCCCTTAAAGGCTTGGAAGAAAAAGGGAGGGAGAAGAGAGAAATATAAGGCAGCTAATTTGTAAAATAAAAACGGGACAGAGGAAGGAGACGAACACAGAGTCCGGCGCTAGGCGTAGAATCTTTGTAGGCGTGCTGCGTTCCATGGGTTCGGCTCAAGTCGGTTATCCGATGCATCTCGCAGACGGTACGCTCCACCGGTCAGGGCTTGGTCGATTACGAAGGGACCCTCCCATTTGGGTTTGAGTTTTTCCTTTTTCTTGTCCGACAGGCGTAGAACCAGTTCGCCAACATTGTAAGTTTTGGCCCGTACTTCTCTGCTTTGATATCTTCGAGCCTGCTGTTGATAGAATGCGGAATGGGCTTTTGCCATGCCGCACTCCTCCTCCAGTGCGTCCAAGCTATCCTGCCGATCGAGCTCGGCTTCTCTTTCTTCATACATGCACACG
Source organism: Triticum dicoccoides (assembly GCF_002162155.2). Taxonomy (NCBI): domain Eukaryota; kingdom Viridiplantae; phylum Streptophyta; class Magnoliopsida; order Poales; family Poaceae; genus Triticum; species Triticum dicoccoides. Next base: position 373,358,281 of record NC_041393.1, read on the forward strand.
TGAGGTGAGTCATGAATTATGTTGCAGGGCAGGATTGCCTTTGCGCCGTATACCATAAAGAATGGTTTGAATCTGGTAGTGCGATTCGGCGTGGTCCGCAGCCCCTAGAGTACGGAGTCGAGCTCCTCTACCTAGTGCGTGTCACATTCCTTGAGGGATTGCACTAGTCTGGGTTTGATGCCGCTCATGATGAGACCATTGGCTCGTTCGACTTGCCCGTTAGTTTGTGGGTGATAGACTGAAGCGTAGTCCAGCTTGATGCCCATGTTTTTGCACCAGAGTTTAACCTCATCGGCCATAAAGTTTGTGCCATTGTCCATGATGATGCTGTGGGGGACGTCGTAACGGTGTACAACCCCTGATATGAAGTCTATCACCGGTCCGGATTCGGCCGTCTAAACAGGCTTGGCCTCTATCCATTTGGTGAATTTGTCCACCATGACCAGTAGATATTTTTGCTTGTGGGTTCCTCCTTTAAGGGGTCCAACCATGTCAAGCCCCCAGACTGCAAAAGGCCAGGTAATGGGTATAGTTTGGAGGGCGGTAGGTGGCATGTGGCTTTGATTAGCAAATAATTGGCAACCGACGCATCGCTGGACTAAGTCTTGAGCATCTGCCCGGGCCGTCGGCCAATAAAATCTGGTACGGAAGGCCTTGCTTACAAGGGCCCGGGCTGCGACGTGGTGCCCACCAAGTCCAGCGTGAATTTCAGCCAGAAGGTTCCGCCCTTCCTCTTTGGAGATACACCTTTGATGGACTCCGGTGGTGCTTTTCTTACAAAAGCTCTCCTTCGTGGACTTTATAGGCTTTAGATCGCCGCACTATGCAGCATGCCTCATTTGGGTCCTCGGGAAGTTCCTGCCTAGTTAAGTAGTCTAAGAATGGTTCTGTCCACGGGGCAATTACTGCCATTATTACGTGGGCTGAGGGTGTGACTTCGTTGGCGGAGTCTTCCGTTGTGTCGGAATGTTCAGTGTCCGGTGGTGCGGCCAGGTCCGGATTGTTATTTCCAGATTCCCCTTCCCACTGTACGGATGGCTTCAACAGCCTTTCCAGGAAAATGTTGGGGGGGACTGCATCGTGCTCTGCACCGATGCGTGCCAAGACGTCTGCTGCCTGATTGTTTTCCTGGACTATATGGTGAAATTCCAGCCCTTCGAACCGAGCTGACATATTTAGGACGGCGTTACGATAAGCTGCCATTTTCGGATCTTTGGCATCAAAGTCTCCGTTTATTTGGGATATCGCGAGGTTCGAATCCCCACACACCTCTAGGCATTGAATGCGCATGGAGACTGCCATCCGGAGGCCATGTAGAAGGGCCTCGTATTCGGCTGCATTTTTGGAGTCCTTATACATTATCTGGAGTACATATTGGACTGTATCTCCTGTTGGGGATGTCAGAACGACGCCAGCCCCTAGACCCGCCAGCATTTTGGAGCCGTCGAAGTGCATGGTCTAGTTGGAATATGTGCCGTACTCTTTAGGGAGTTCGGCTTCAGTCCATTTAGTGACAAAGTCGGCCAAGGCTTGCGACTTGATGGCTCGCCGTGGCTTATAGGTTATGTCGAACGGGAGGAGCTCAATGACCCATTTGGCAATCAGGCCCGTTGCGTCGCGGTTGTTTATGATATCATTAAGAGGTACTTCGGAGGCTACTGTTATTGAACACTCTTGAAAGTAGTGTCGTAGCTTCCGGGATGCCATGAACACTGCGTATGCTATCTTTTGGTAATGCGGGTACCGGGACTTGCATGGAGTGAGGACAGTGGACACGCAATAGACTGGCTTCTGGACAGGGAATTTGTGTCCGTCCGTTTCTCGTTTGACGACGAGGACTGCGCTTACAACTTGGTGAGTTGACGCGATGTATAACAACATTGGTTCGCTGATGTTAGGCGCGGCCAGGACCGGGTTTGTTGCCAGTATGGCTTTTATTTCTTCGAGTCCGGCCGTGGCGGCATCCATCCACTCGAAGTGTTCGGTGCACCGGAGGAGGCGGTAGACGAGTAATGCCTTTTCCCCTAAGAGGGAGATGAAGCGGCTTAGAGCCGCCACGCATCCAGTCAATTTTTGTATTTGCTTGAGATCTTTTGGAATATCCAGTTGTGACAGAGCTCGGATCTTGGCTGGGTTTGCTTCAATTCCTCTACCGGATACGATGAAGCCCAAGAGCTTTCCGGCTGGTACGCCGAAAATGCATTTTTCCGGGTTAAGCTTAATGTTATATTTTCGGAGGTTATTGAACGTGAGCCTCAAGTCGTCTATTAGAGTTTCGACGTGCTTTGTTTTGACGACCACGTCATCCACGTATGCTTCAACTGTTTTGCCGATCTGGTTGGCCAGACATGTCTGAATCATGCGCTGATATGTTGCGCCGGCGTTTTTCAGCCCGAAGGGCATTGTGTTGAAGCAGAATGGGCCGTATGGGGTGTTGAATGCTGTTGTGGCTTGGTCTGACTCTGCCATCTTTATTTGGCGGTAGCCGGAGTATGCATCGAGGAAACACAATGAATCGTGTCCTGCGGTGGCGTCGATGATTTGATCAATGCGGGGGAGGGGGAAGGGATCCTTTGGGCAGGCCTTATTGAGGTCTTTGAAATCGACGCATAGGCGCCAGGATTTGTCCTTCTTTGGTACCATCACCAAGTTTGCTAGCCAGTCCGGATGTCTTATATCTCTGATGAATCCGGCTTCCAGTAGTTTGGCTAGCTCCTCTCCCATGGCTTGTCTCTTAGGTTCAGAGAAACGCCGAAGAGCCTGCTTAACAGGCTTGAATCCTTTTAGGATGTTTAGGCTATGCTCGGCCAGCCTGCGTGCGATTCCTAGCATGTCTGAAGGGTGCCAGGCAAAAATGTCCCAATTTTCGCGTAGGAATTCTCTTAGTGCGGCATCTACATCAGGGTTTAGTTGTGCCCCGATGGAGGCGGTTTTTGTAGTGTCCGTTGGATGGACTTTTTACTTGACTACTTCGTCTGCCGGCTTGAAGGAGGTGGACTTGGATCTTTTGTCGAGTATCACGTCATCCCTGTCCACCATGGAGCGCAACGCAGTTAGTTCCTCGGCCGCTAGGGCTTCGGATAATGCCTCGAGGGCTAGTGCGGCTGTCTTGTTTTCGGCGCGGAGCGCTATGTCCGGATCGCTAGCAAGAGTGATGATTCCGTTGGGTCCGGGCATCTTGAGCTTCATGTACCTGTAATGGGGTATAGCTTGAAAAATTGTGAATGCCTCTCGCCCTAACAGAGCGTGGTATCCGCTGCTGAACGGGGCCACTTGAAATGTGACCTCCTCGGATCTGTAATTATCCGGCGTGCCGAACACCACATCCAGTGTGATTTTTCCTGTACAGCACGCCTCTCGACTGGGGATTATTCCTCTAAAGGTTGTGTTGCTTCGCTCAATGTGGCTCCAGTCTATTTCCATTTTTTGTAGGGTTTCCTCATAAATGAGGTTCAATCCGCTGCCACCGTCCATGAGTACCTTGGTAAGCCGAAAGCCGTCCACTATCGGACTGAGGACCAGTGCGGCTGGTGCTCGGGCTGTCCAAAATTTAGGTTCGTCACTGGCATTAGAGGTAATAGCCATGTCACTCCATGGGTTTATTGTCGCTACCTGGTAGACCTCTGTAAGGCTGCGGAGCGTTCGTTTCCTCGCATTGTTTGATGCGAAAGTCTCGAAGACTGTTGATACTGTACTGGCGTTCCTGGGGTGGTGCTCTACGGATTCTGGAGTTAGAAGCTCCTCGCCACTTCTGGCCACCTGCCGGAGTATCCAACATGCTCTAAGGCTATGAGTTGGTGTGGCGCCCTCTGTACTATGAATTTTACAGGGTCCATTGAGCCATCCCTCCAGTACGGTTCCATACCCTATAGAGGGTTTTTGTTTTTTGTTGTTTGGGCCAGGTGCCTGGCGATAATGCGCCCTTTTGTTTCGGATTGGGATTGTATTCAGGGTCGGATTGTCCCAGAATTTTGTTTCGGTTTTCCGAACGCTTTCTGTCGCGCAGTACTTTCGTACTATGGAGGCCAAGTCGGTGAAGCGTGTAATTTCATGGTGACTTATGGCGTTGAGGATTCCTATGTCCATGTAGTTGTTGCAGAAGAATGAAATTGCATCCCCCTCGTAGTAATCCTTTATCCTGTTCATAACCAGGAGGAATCTGGCCCAGTAATGGTGTACTGTTTCCCTGGGCTCTTGACAAATTTGGGATAGATCCCTTATATTTGGGTGGGCGGATGGATTCAAATCCGGAACTTCGCCCGATCTAAGACTCAGGGGCCAAGAAATTTCCGAACTCGGAAGCTTGGGTTCTTGGATGTTATCCAATGAATCAGGCCCGTTGCCTGACTTTAGGTTCAGGGCAGGAGTGACGTCCTCCCCTCCGTGGATGTCCGGCTTGGAGGGATCAGGAATCCAGACACATCTGGTCCTTAGGATGGTGAAGATTCACCGCATTGTTCCTCCACCACTTCGACGTGGTGGGTGACCTGGGGAGAGTCAATCTCTCTCGGATCGGGTTTAAGCCCAATCTGATCGTAGTCTGTAGCGACTCCCAGGGCGTCGATGCGATCCAAGAGCCAATTTAAGGAAGAGAGGTCCAACGGATCTAACTGCTCGGCAAGTTCCGAGTTGACGTGGAGATTGCTTTCGATGACCCGAGAAGTCATCGTCGGCGCGGCGACCGAACAGGCGGTCATTAGAAAACCGCCTAGCCGGAGAGTTTGGCCGACAACCAAAGCTCCTTTAGCCACACCGCCGTCTTTAAAGACGGGGTGCGGCATCCTTCCTGAAGGTGACGACACAGAGGAACTCTCGATGAAAGCACCAATGTCGGTGTCAAAACCGGCGGATCTCGGGTAGGGGGTCCTGAACTGTGCGTCTAGGCGGATGGTAACAGGAGACAAGGGACACGATGTTTTTACCCAGGTTCGGGCCCTCTCGATGGAGGTAAAACCCTACTCCTACTTGATTAATATTGATGATATGGGTAGTACAAGAGTTGATCTACCACGAGATCAGAGAGGCTAAACCCTAGAAGCTAGCCTATGGTATGATTGTTGTTCGTCCTACGGACTAAAACCCTCCGGTTTATATAGACACCGGAGAGGGCTAGGGTTACACAGAGTCGGTTACAATGGGAGGAGATCTACATATCGTATCGCCAAGCTTGGCTTCCACGCCAAGGAAAGTCCTATCCGGACACGGGAGGAAGTCTTCAATCTTGTATCTTCATAGTCCGGGAGTCCGGCCAAAGGTCATAGTCCGGCCATCCGGACACCCCCTAATCCAGGACTCCCTCATGGGGGGAGAGGAAAACGAGAGGCAAATGGCAAATAAAGTAAATGCGAGGGAGATGAGTTTTTGATGGGTACTTGGTATGTCTTGACTTGAGCGAAGACCTCCCCGGCAACGGCACCGGAAATCCTTCTTGCTACGTCTTGAGCTTGTGTTGGTTTTCCTTGAAAAGGGAAGGGTGATGCAGCAATAGTAGAGTAAGTATTTCCCTCAGTTTTTGAGAACCAAGGTATCAATCTAGTAGGAGGCTCCTCAAAAGTCCCATGCACCTACACAAACAAACAAAGAACTCGCAACCATCGCAATAAAGGGGTTGTCAATCCCTTCACGGCAACTTGCGAAAGTGAGATCTGATAGAGATAGTATGATAAGATAAATATATTTTTGGTATTTTATAATATAGATGCGAAAAGTAAAGATGCAAATAAAAGTAGATTGAAAGCTTATATGATAAAAGATAGACCCGGGGGCCATAGGTTTCACTAGTGGCTTCTCTCAAGATAGCATAAGTATTATGGTGGATGAACAAATTACTATCGAGCAATTGATAGAAAAGCAAATAATTATGAGATTATCTAGGCATGATCATGTATATAGGCATCACGTCCGCGACAAGTAGACCGACTCCTGCCTGCATCTACTACTATTACTCCACACATCGACCGCTATCCAGCATGCATCTAGAGTATTAAGTTCATAAGAACAGAGTAACGCATTAAGAAAGATGACATGATGTAGAGGGATAAACTCAAGCAATATGATATAAACCCCATCTTTTTATCCTCGGTGGCAACAATACAATAAGTGCCTTGCAACCCTTTCTGTCACTTGGTAAGGACACCGCAAGATTGAACCCAAAGCTAAACACTTCTCCCATGGAAAGAAATATCAATCTAGTAGGCCAAACCAAACTGATAATTCAAAGAGACTTGCAAAGATAACTCAATCATACATAAAAGAATTCAGAGAAGATTCAAATATTTCTCATAGATAAACTTGATCATAAACCCACAATTCATTGGATAACGACAAACACACCACAAAAAGAGTTTACATCGAATAGATCTCCACAAGAGAGGGGGAGAACATTGTATTGAGATCCAAAAAGAGAGAAGAAGCCATCTAGCTAATAACTATGGACCCGAAGGTCTGTGGTAAACTACTCACAAATCATCGGAGGTGCTATGGTGTTGATGTAGAAGCCCTCCGTGGTCGATTCCCCCTCCGGCGGAGCGCCGGCGAAGGCTCCAAGATAGGATCTCGCGGATACAGAAGGTTACGGGGGTGGAAATTGTTTTTCGTTGGCTCCCTGGATGTTTTCGGGGTACGTGGGTATGTATAGGAGGAAGAAGTACGTCAGTGGCCGCCTGAGGGGCCCAGGAGACAGGGGCGCACCCTGTAGGGGTGGGCGCGCCCTCCTATCTCCTGGCCGCCTCGATTGCTTCTTGACTTGCACTCCAAGTCCTCTGGATCACGTTCATTCCAAAAATCATGCTCCCAAAGGTTTCACTCCGTTTGGACTCCGTTTGATATTCCTTTTCTTCGAAATACTGAAATAGGCAAAAAAACAGTAATACGGGCTGGGCCTTTGGTTAGTAGGTTAGTCCCAAAAATGATATAAATTTGTAAAATAAAGCCCATAAACATCCAAAAGGGGTAATATAATAGCATGGAACAATAAAAAATATAGATGCATTGGAGACATATCACAGCCAGGTGGGGGCCACGCACTTCTTCTCTCTCCTCCCCTCCTCCTTCTTCCTTCTCCTTCTCTCTTCCAGACGCAACGACGAGGGCATGGACTCCGGTGTGGCCACGATGCTCCGGCGAACTCTCCGGCCAGGGAGCGGCAGGGGAGGAGTCACCGGCGTGCACCGCGCCCACCTGGGATCTAAATGACGGCTGGGAGGGCTGAATGGTGCAGCAACGGGTGGAAGCAAAGGACGGTGCGGTCGGGTAGTTTGGTGGCTCCGGTGGGGGAATGAGACAGGTGAGGGGTTGGGGATGGTCGCCAGAGAGTGGCGCGTCCATCCCTTGGTCGGACAGAGCGTGGGGGTGCTCAGTCGCGGGGCAGGGAGGAGGTCAGGGGTGACGGCCGCGGCGATAGAGAGCTTCAGTCGTAGTGGAAATTGCGAACAAAGGCCACCAGAGAAGGACGGACAGCGTTGGGGTGGCTACTGGGTGGTAGGTGAAGGCTCAGGTGGCGGCGGAACGGAGAGAACAACTCAAGGTCGCCGGAATCGAGAGGGACCCGAGGCAGCGGCCATGGCGTTGGTGGGGGTCGCGGAGCGTGTCCGGGGATGAATGAGCTGCTCGGGGAGGCGTAGAGGAGGGCGTGGAAGCTGCTGGTGAGCTTGGTTGGGTCACGGACGGGCTGTATATAGCCGAGTGAGGAGAGCTTGAGAAGGTGGAGAGGTGGCACGCACACGGCTACGTGTCCGTGCTCTAGCGACTGGCACGCGCAGCCAAGGATCACGGGGAGGGGCGGGAAGGCGACGAGGGGGATCCAGACGAGCTCACAGGGCTTCGCAATGCCAAGGGGGCTTAGGGAAGAAGAATATAGAGGAGGAAGACGACAGTGCACATGGGAGCTCACTGTTCGGCGACGGCGACAGCACGATGAGGAAGCAAGCGAAGAGGGAAAGAGCTCCAGGGGGAACAGGAGACCGAGGCCAAGTGGTTGGACACGCTGGAACGATCCAGAACCAGCTGGAGCTGCTCTGCCGAGGCCAACAGTGGCAAGACCACCGTTTTGGCCGGCATCATTCGTGATCACCATGGACATTGCATGCTCTGGCCTTCTACTTTGTGCCAAACCTTGTCAGCAGAGGAGTCCTTCCAAGGCTCATTAAAGGTGAGGTGATGGCACGTGCAGAGGTGTAGCGAGCAGAAAGAAACAAGCTCCACAAGTTTGCTGTAGCAAACTTGACCACATCTTGGTGATCAACGTAGTGAGGTTAAGGACTAAACTTATTGTCTGGGATGCTTAGGCTAGCAAGGACTACGGTCCTAGGGAGTTGGAGTGGATATGGGCCAGTATTTAACATAGTTGCAGTACAACTGCTAAATATGGTCCAGAAACTAAATGAGGAAGAAGCACTCACTAGGAGTGTTGGATGGGGCTATAACTTACAAAAACTTGATGATTTGGACATATGTAGATGCTATAAAAAGATCATACAAAATGGACTTGCCAAAATGGTACTTGTTTCACAAACATCTCTTCGTCCAGAAACTTGGGAAAATTCTAGGAAAATATTGGCTAAATGAAATGAGCCAAACTCTTGTGGAGGTGGATCACATGGATAGGAGAAGGCTTAGGAATATTTTCAGCCATAATGGAGGAAGATCAAATATACTTGCTTCACAAACTGAAGATTTGGACAGAAACCAAGAATTGCACCTGTGTTCACATAGTTCAATTAATGAGCTGAATTTAGGTGGAGGCTAATGTTTTGGGATACTTGAGAAGATGGCAAAGTTTCATCCCATTTGGAAACTCTATGAAGTTACTTCCTTCACAAACTTGTAATCTGGTCAGAAACTTTGAAAAATTGCCCAGTGAGCTAGGATGAATGGATTGAGCTGATCTTTGGTATCCATGCCTTATTTATCAATGTTAATCACCCTCCCAAATGGTAGCTCAATTTGAATTAGGAATAAAGCACTTCCTTTTGCAAAATTTCAAAGAAGGCAGAAACTTGCATTGGATCATGTGCCATTTTTTTGATCTGTGGAACATGAGATAATGATGGAACTAGTGAATATATAGCAATGACAAGCTCCAAAAATCATGTTGAAATTTTCTCTGCTATAAAAATGGTAGTTCCTTTAGAAAATGGCAGAATTGGAATATTGGCATTAAATTGGAAAAGGCAATTTTCCGTATTTAATTATGGGCAATATTTTTGCCAGAGCTTGGATTAGGTATAAATATCAACTCCACCCATTTTCATAAATTTATTTGTTGGCTAGCTATGCCTTTGGATTTTATTCCTTTGAAAGACAAGAAAAGGAATAAATCACAACTCAAAAACATTGCATAAGACTTAGCAATATTTTTGCACATCCCCATGGTTTAGAAAGGTAGGAGGGTATCTGGGAACTGATGGGATGATCAACAGATCAAGGAAAATGATGGCTCCTTTGAAATCACAAAGGGCATATTCAAATTCCAAAAATTTGGTATTAGGGTTTGAATGGGTTTGAGATGATGCAACTGAGGTCTTGCCCACTGACAAAGACATGAGCAAGGTTTTGAATGGTTGGAAATGACAATAATTCTCAGAGTCATCCAGCTAACTCAGGAGAAAGATTTTGATAATGATTGCTAGAAAGGAATAACAGCACAAAAATTGATAACCCAATTTTTGGACTGTTACAACTCTTCCCCCCTTCAAAAGAATCTCGTCCTCGAGATTCCTAGGATTACAGCATAAATGAAAATATAACCACTCCGGGGGAAACCTTGGGTAAATTCTTAACCCTTCAGTCAGAATCAAACGCGTTGGGGGCACCGATAATTGCTACACCCAGGGAGTGATATGGGCAAACATTGTTATTTCCACGGCTAGGGGCACTCGAGATCAAACTCCCTAAAAATTTGCTAGATGCACCCCAATGAACAGTGGTTTCACCTGCTGAAACGTGGGTCCAGGGCCCACTGGTAGCCTACTTCTTTTACCTGCGGCTACCTGCCTCTTCTTCGCTGCTGCTCCGCGTGCGGCTTGGCGCAACGCACATCTAGCTCCCAGGGTGATGAGGACCCTAGTATCGTAGTGCGCGGTGTGCATGGCGCCGGTGCAGCGAGCACTCACGTCGCGGGCCAGCACCTTGTCGGCACTACTCGCGGATTCGCCTCCTGGATGCCAGTGATCGGGCAACGAGCGGTTCTCCTGGACCTTGCTCAACGTACACCGGGTTGGGCTATAAAAATGGTAGCGCGGCTCTCTTCCAACACACAAACACAATGCCGCTCTACTACCTCTTCGGTTTGGACGGAATCGAGCCGAGCTCCTTCGGCGAGGCCATGTTCCTGGTGGCATTGTGGTGGTTCCTAGCTGCGATGCTGGGCATGCTGATCGGCCCGTCGATCCTGCTGGCGATACTCATCATGAATGATCGAGCCCGGGGCCATGCGCGACTAGGTGCGGTGGCTCGACATGCGGAAGAAGATGGTGCCCGAGGTGGTCCTCCGCCACACTTGATTCTCCATAGCTTCGCGTCGGCGGAGTAATCGCGTGCTACGGTGGAGCGGTGGTGGCGACCTGCCTGCGCCACGCAAGGCAGTGACGGTGGTGGTGATGGGGTTCGGATGCGGGTGAGGTGGCTGCGCCAACTCAAGAGTCATACTAGGGCATTGGAAAAAACTTCGCGGGTAGCTCCATGAAATGTAGGCATCGAGGTAGAATCGGGGTTGAAATTTGTATCGGGGTGTTGTACTGGATCGAGTGAAATAAAGCTGGCAGTGTTCCTCCGGAAATGCGATTGGGTCTAACAAAAAAGAATTAGGGACGAGGAATGGCCAGATGGAACTGCCTCTTCGAGGCTCTGGGTTTGAAAATCAGGCACACGGGGTATGTAGAGATAGAGCTAGGCATGCGACTTTGTATTCCCCCGAGTACTGCCCAAATGTACTCGTGGGTGAACCGGGTATGCGTGCAGGATGCAGTGCAGTCTAAACTAACAAACATATAGATGCAACATACATGCAAAGGAAAAACACATCAGACAGATCATATTAAGGTGTTTTAATGCTAGTGGGTATATGTACTCCTGGTATACATATACCTACACCAGCGCGTATTTTATTATGGACTCGGGATGAGTCGATGTTGTTTTTAGTGTATGTGTTCTACTAATTAAAAGCTTGTTAGAAACACAGTGCCAACCCTGTCAAACATTTCTGGTTGACAGAGAGACAACCATAAACAAAACCAGAAAGCAAGCAAACATACATAAAACAGAACATACAAGTTACAACAGTACCAGCATACAACAAAGCACGAACGCGCTACGCGCTAAACAAAACAAGTCACTTTGCGATACATGGTTCTACCCTCATATCGAGGACGAACCGACAAACCGACCTACTCGCAGAAACACCTGACTGCATGAGTGAGGTAATGCAGAGGACTAGCCTTGCTGGGGCTCTCCTGGAGGACGAAGACTGAGCCAATATCCATCTTCATCATCCGACACTTCTATGGGTTGGGGCTCTATTGCCGAGGGTGTGGCTGAAATTGATCCAGACAAATGTAGCTGGTGGATCCGGTAAAGAGCCTTGTCGAGGGTGACGATGTTTGGCTTGGGCCACAACACAGGATGAGAGGGTAGCACTGGTTCAGATGGCGTTGGGCGAACGGCTTGGGATTTGAATTTACGAGCCTCACGATAAGCTTCCGTGACAACCCGTACCGCATCGTTGTCCATGGTTCTAAACTCGGCAAGCCTCTTTGCAATCATCATCCCCTAGGCAGTGATATATTGCACCAGGCGAACGATTGTGGGGTCATCTCCCTGGATAGTGGGAGAAGGCTGAATTCCTGCTATTGCCACAATGGGAAAAAAAGCAGAACTCCCACCTTTGTGCCACCTGCAAAAACTTGGTTCGTAGGTATAGGATAGCCTCCATAGCAGTGACCTGAATTGCCAAATCAGTAGTGGGCATGGCTCTACCCTGAAAAACCAAGGGCTAACCATCGGCCATGGGACCTGGGCAGATGTGCACTCTTGCATCATAGCAGTGAAGGTGAGGGATGGGTGCCGATTGGAACACTAGGTAATCGGGGCTAGCATTACAGCCAAAGGCTTTGGTGAGCATCTCAGTCAGAAGGGGTGGAAAGCCAGTATGGTTGACGGCAAAGGTTCGAGTGTAAAACTTGGGAGCTTTGAGGGTGCTAGTCATGGCTGGGGTGTTACTAGCTAGGCTTCTCTGCAAGGACATGGCTGAATGAGGGGTGAGCGATACGGCTAGTGGAAGGGGATTTTATAGGCAGCTATGTGGTACATGCCCGCATGGTCTGGCCCCTTTCCCTTGGCGAAGGGTAAGTGGTGCGACCGACCAGAAAGGATAGGGTTGTTGTTCGATCCATGAATAACTAGGCGGGGACAGCACGGTTAGGACGTGTCGGTCCCGACTGTGCCATCTGTTGATTAACAGTGGCCATGCCGGATGCCAGGGATGGATCAAATCCCTTAGGGTCATTACTGGTTAATGGTATGGTGATCTAATGCTAGGATAACCTAGGCCAGCCTGGCTGCTCTGATACCATCTCTTGTGGCACCCCGATCCGCATGGAGCGGGGGCCTTCGCACGTCAGCCAAGGATAACACCTGACGCATGACATGTCCATGATATGTCATTCCAGGTACAATAATATTCATCAAATACATGTATATAAGATTACATCATTGATGAATACAATCATCTAGCATAGCCCTAAGGCTATTTAAATGGCGGCAAAAGTCTTGGTTCGGCAGCATATCGAATCTAGCTGGGCTCCACAACTCACAGGACTGGCAAGGTTACGGCCTAGCGTGACGGAACAAGCGAACAATTCGGGCACGACCTACAAAACTGGCATGAGACGCCAGGTCAGTAAATTGAATGTACGTGCAAGTCAACCAAATACATAGCATCCAAACATACAGATGACAAAGCAAGAACCAAGCATATGTAACAATCTACTTCAACACAATTTCTAAGCATGGCATGATATTAACTAGAGTCATAATTCAAACTAAGCATGAACAACATCATAGCATCTACTAGCAAGACAATAGCATGACATATTAAAACATGCTTCCAACATGGCAACAACAAAGCATAGCATATCAACCCATGGCATAGTCTAGCAGTTCAATCAAAGCATGGCATGGCTTCAAGAAACTATACTGAAAATACATTACCAGTTACCTCCCATGAAGACATACGGTATTATCTTATGCAACAATCTTTTACTCTGCTACGGCTCCTCGGAGCAAACTCATGACTCACCGAGATCTCATCTCACGATCTTATCGATACATCACCGTGACTTCTCATGACTATCTCATAGTCCAAGTCACCACATTCTTTATCGCACTTTAGTTATCACATTAGTTATTAACAGGTTTATCCTCCATTTCGACCAAGACCCGATAGTGTGACTTACTATGAACTGTGCCCACGACCGAGGGCTCGGCTATCGATAGATTAAACACCCACTCTGCAGAGGTAGCACACTGTACCTACAACATAGAACCCATGGCCTCGCACTCCCATTCGGATGGACCAATGGCGTTCCGACAAAACTGATATACTGCCATGACACTCTCCCGACCATTCTGACCAACACCCCTTTTGGGTTCAGTCCTGGGTGGCCCCGTGCCTACCAAAGGCATCAATGGCCACCGTCGTGGCAAAACAAAAACGGTCCAAAATGGGGACAAAGCACGCAAAAAAACTCAGGCACACAAGGTTTATGTCCGCCTACCTGATCAGGGTAGCACATTCCCATAACCTTCCCTCGTTGGAGGCACCGGTGAGAGACATGCCAATAGACCGCATTAGGGCCTTTCCCATAAAAGGTAAATGTGCACTAGAGAAAGCTCGATTTGGTGGCACTATGACTCGATCGCATTGATGACGGAGGAGGTTTATTATTAAGCCATATTATTATTTTCTCCACCATCATCAACATTATGAGCATATTTAATGATGCAACAATGAGCATGCATCATCCAAATGCATTAACAAATATCGATCTTCTCAAGTGAACATTTATAGCATATGAAACATGGCAATACCTGGTACTAGCATATCAACGGTCTAACAATATTATCATAGCAACAATACTACTGGCATGAAACTAACCAAAACACAGGTATGATATTATCAACAACAATATAAATAGCATGCAAATGCTATCATGAAAGGCAAGCATGACATGGCAAGCAGTACTAACATATAGCGCAACTGAAATAACGACAGACGAAACAGACAAAAACTATCTTAAAAAGCACACACACGAGGTACCAGCAAAGTGAACATGCAAGTTTAGGGCTCATGATAAGAGGTTGGCTTGCCTGGAGGTCGAGGAATACTCCGGGAAGGGATACAATCACCTCGCGAAAAAATTTGTCGGGGAGGGGTTCGCTCTTAGAGGGGTTGGATTAGGGCAAGGGCAAAATGGGTATTTTCAGAATGTGCAAACATAAAGAAAATAGTCCCATCGAAACGAGCTCGTCGAACAGAGAACATGAGTGTTGGAATCACCTCAAACGGAGTTACGATTGCAAAGTTGTGGCCGTTCACCTTTTAGGCAGAAAACTGACTTAAACAGTGAACATTCACAATTTAACCTTTTCGGCAGGTGGGTGAAAAAGAGAAAGCGCACATGAGAAAATACGTTTCCAGATAATAGAAAGTGTATCTCAGGAAATATGTTTTCAGTTACCAGAATACGTACTACGGTGAATACGTCTTCGGAGAAATGAGAACACACTTCGGGGATGCGTCTCCACTTACGCTGACTGGGCACTTCTTCAGCCAATGACAAGTGGGGCCCATATAGGGTGGGGCCCATCACTTATCCATGCTAGTAGGACCAGGTCAAAGCGCCTGGGTTGCTGCCAGGTGGGGCCTGTGCACTTCTTCTCTCTCCTCCCCTCCTCCTTTTTCCTTCTCCTTCTCTGTTTCCGATGCAACAATGAGGGCCCCGACTCTAGTGTGGCCACGGCGCTCCGGCGGACTCTCCGGCCAGGAAGCGGCACGGGAGGAGTCACCGGCATGCACCGTACCCACCATGATCAGAATAACAGTGGGGAGGGCTGGAAGGTGCGGTGATGGGTGGAAGCAGAGGACGGCGGGGTCGGGTGGTTTGGTGGCTCGGGTGGGGGAATGAGACGGGTGAGGGGCTGGGGATGGTGGCCGGAGAGTGGCACGCCCATCCCTGGGTCGGTCAGAGCGTGGGGGTGCTCGGTCACGGGACGGGGAGGAGGTCAGGGGTGAGGGCCGCGGCGACAGAGAGCTCCAGTCGCCGTGGAAATCACGAACACATGCCACCGGAGAAGGATGGGGAGCGTTGGGGTGTCTACTGGGTGGTAAGGTAAGGCTTAGGTGGCGGCGGAACGATGAGAACAACTCGAGGTCGCTGGAATCGAGAGGGACTCGAGGCGGCGGCCATGGCGATGGTGGGGGTCGGGGAGGGTCTCCGGGGATGAATGAGCTTCTCGGCGAGGCGTAGAGGAGGGCGGGGAAGCTGCTGGTGAGCTTGGTTGGGTCGCGGATGGGCTATATATAGCCGAGCAAGGAGAGATTGAGAAGGGGGAGAGGTGGCATGTGCGCGGCTACGTGTCCGTGCTCTGGCGACGGGTACGCGTGGCCAAGGGTCACGGGGAGGGGCAGGAAAGGAACGAGGGGGATCCAGACGAGCTCACGGGGATGCGCAATGCCAAGGCCGCTCAGGGAAGAAAAAGACAGAGGAGGAAGACGATGGCGCACACGGGAGCTCACTGTGCGGTGACGGCGACGGCACGACGAGGAAGCAAACGAAGGGGGAAAGAGCTCCAGGGGGAAGAGGACGCCTAGGTTGAGCGGTTGGACACGCCGGAATGATCCAGAACCAGTCGGAGCTGCTCGGCCGAGGCCAACAGTGGCTAGACCACCGTTTTGGCCGGCATCACTAGTGACCACCATGGACAGTGCATGCTCTGTCCCTCTACTTCATGCCAAACCTTGTCAGTAGAGGAGTCCTTCCAACGCTCATTAAAGATGAGGTGATGGCACAAGCAGAGGTGTACCGAGCAGAGGGAAACAACTCCACAAGTTTGCTGTAGCAAACTTGACCGCATCTTGGTGATCAACCTAGTGAGGTTAAGGACTAAACTTGTTGCCTTGGTTGCTTAGGCTAGCAAGGACTACGGTCCTGGGAAGTTGGAGTGGATTTGGGCCAGTATTTAACATAGTTGCAGTACAACAGCTAAATATGTTCTAGAAACTAGATGAGGAAGAAGCATTCACTAGGAGTGTTGGATTGGCCTATAACTTGGCAAAACTTGATGATTTGGACATATGTAGATGCTGTAAAAAGATCATACCAAATGGACTTGCCAAAATGGTACTTGTTTCACAAACATCTCTTCTGTCCAGAAACTTGGGAAAATTCTAGGAAATATTGGCTAAATGAAATGAGCCAAACTCTTGTGGAGGTGTATCACATGGATAGGAGAAGCCTCAGGAATATTTTCAGCCATAATGGAGCAATATAAAATATACTTGCTTCACAAACTAAAAATTTGGACAGAAACCAAGAATTGCTCCTGTGCTCACATAGTTCAATGAAATGAGCTACATTTAGGTGGAGGATAATGTTTTGGGATACTTGAGAATATGGCAAAGTTTGATCCCATTTGAAAACTCTATGAAGGAACTTCCTTCACAAACTTGCAATCTGGTCAGAAACTTTGAAAAATTTCACAGGGAGCTAGGATGAAGGGATTGAGCTGATCTTTGGTGTCCATGGGCTATTTATCAATGTTAATCACTCTCCCAAATTGCAACTCAATTGGAATTAGGAATAAGGCACTTCCTTTGCAAAATTTCAAAGAAGGCAGAAACTTGCATTGGATCATGTGCCAATTTTTTTTATATGTGGAACATGAGATAAGGATGAAACTAGTGAATATGTAGCAAGGACAAGCTCCAAAATTTATGTGGGAATTTTCTCTGCTACAAAAATGGTAGTTCCTTTAGAAAATGGCAGAATTGGAATATTGGCATTAAATAGGAAAACGCAATTTTCCATATTTATTTATGGCTAATATTTTTTCCAGAGCTTGGATTAGGCATAAATACTCCACCCATTTTCATGAATTTATGAGTTGGCTAGCTATGCCTTTGGATTTTATTCCTCAGAAAGGCAGGAAAAGGAATAAATCACAACTGAAAAACATTGCATAAGACTTAGCAATATTTTTGCACATCCATGGTTTAGAAAGGTCGCATGGTCTCTAGAAACAGATGGGATGATCCACAGAACAAGGAAAATGATGGCTCCTTTGAAATCACAAAGGGCATATTCAAATTCATAAAATTTGGAATTAGGGTTTGAGATGATGCAACTGAGGTCTTGCCCACTGACAAAGACATGAGCAAGGTTTTGAATGGTGGGAAATTACAATAATTCTCAGAGTCATCCAACAAACTCAGGAGAAAGATTTTGATAATGATTGCCAGGAAGGGATAACAACACAAAAATTAATAACCCAAGTTTTGGACTATTACACTTCTTGGGGGTGCTCGTTGCACGGTCTTCTCTTGTACTGATGAATGTAAGTGCATCAAGTGCCCCCTTAATGGTTTTCGAGTATTAAAGACAAATAGGGTTGAGGGACTGATGTCTATTATGTAACTTATTCTGTGGGAGGCATAGGATCACGTAAGGTTTATCAATCTGTGGGAGGCATAGGATGAAGATGGTCTCTCTCAAACAACCCTGCAACTAAATAAAAAAGATTCTCTTGTGTCCCAAACACACCCAATACAATGGTAAATTGAATCGGTGCACTAGCTCGGCGAAGAGATGGTGATACAATAGTAATATGGATAGTAGATATAGGTTTTTGTAATCTGAAAATATAAAAACAGCAAGATAGCAAGTAACAAAAGTGAGCAAGAACGGTATTGCAATTCTTGAACACAAGCCCTAGGGTTCATACTATCACTAGTGCAAATTCTCTCAACAATTATAACATAATTAAATCATATGGAAGTCCCTCAACGTGCGACAAAGACTCACCCCAAAGTTCCTATCGCGGAGAACATAAGATTAAATTTCTCATAGGGTACAAACCCACCTCAAAGTTATTCTTTCTTATCAATCTTTTGAGCTATTCCTATAAGTGTCACAAATATCCCTAGAGTTCGTAATAAAATAACACCATATGATACACATCAATCAATCATAATATCACCTAGATACTCCAATGTCACCACAAGTATCCATGGGTCAATTATACAATATGCATCAAACAATTTCAGATTCATAAGATTCAATCAACACAAAGAACCTCAAAGGGTTCCCCAAGATTTCTACCAGAGAAACAAGGATGAAAACGTCCATAAACCCCTATGCATAGATTACCCCAATGTTACCTCGAGAATGCGCGAGTTGAGTGCTAAAAGATACATCAAGTGAATCTATAGAACACCCCATTATCACCATGGGTATCCCACGCAAGACATACATCAAGTGTTCTCAAATCCATAATAGTATTCAATCCGATAATAGCGAAATCTCAAAGGTAGAACTCAATTCATCACAAGAAGATAGAGAAGGAGAAACACCATATGATCCAACTATAATAACAAAGCTCGCGGTACATCAAGATCATGCCAAATCAAGAACATAAGAGAGACAGATCAAACATATAGCTACTGGTACATAACCTTAGCCCCGAGGGTGAAATACACCCTCCTCATCATGGATGTCGGATATCGGGTTCCGGCAAAACCCTTAAGGTTCGAACTCTGGGGTGCGCACGAAGATCTTCTCCCTACCGAAACGTGCCCAGAACCTCGCCGCGATTCTAAGCTAGAACGGTGAACAACACAAGAGACACGAGGTTTATACTGGTTTAGGCCACCGTTGTGGTGTAATACCCTAATCCATTGTGTGGTGTGGTGGATTGCCTCTTGGGCTGATGATGAATAGTACAGAGGAAGAACAACCTCGCGAGGAGAGGTGTTCTTGTGGTGGAATGCGGATGAACCTAACTCCTCCTTTCTACTGTGGTGGCTAACCCTATTTATAGAGGCCCTGGTCCTCTTCCCAAATATTGAGCGGGAAGGGAGCTAACAACGACCATTTTGAAAGGGGAGAACTAGTACAAGCTATCCAGACTAAAGGTGGTCTTCGACTGCCAAAGGCACCGGCGATGACGCCGCCTTGGGCTCCATGATGACCTCCGTCTTGTCGTCCTGCTATTCTTGGTCTCGTTGCACTACTATGGAAACCTTTGCTTGATGCCTCAGTACTCCACGCCTGCGCTTGACCCCTTTGCACCAAAGAGGAAACGAGGACATTGTACAGGCTGGCGCCCGCCTAGTCTTGATCGTCATGGCTTGCGTCATGAGCGCCTCGCGAGGTACCCGTCGCCTTGATCTCTCTGCCTCCTCGTGAGCCTGCCTGGTGAGGCCGCCCCTGAGGAGGCCTTGTGTTGTCCGCCCCGCGAGGCTTGGCCCCTCGCGAGGGTCTTGAGGATGGGTTGATGAAGACGGGCCGTACTGGGCCACTGCTGAGCCATGCTGCAGGCCGCAGGCAGGCAAGTCTGGGGACCCCCGTTCCCAGAACACCGACATTAGCCCCCAGGCCCAAGGCGCGCCCAGACATGGCTTAGAAGCGAAGCCAAAGGGCAAGTGCAAAGTGTCGCGGGCCCCAACAGCCTGCGGCCTTGGTCGACGTGTAGCGGTTGATTGGACGTGGGCGTCTCCTCTTCCCCACGCTGCCTCGTCAACTGCCCGCTTTGACGAGTCCCTGCTGCATGCACAAAGAGTCATCATTACCTATGATCATGGAGGCCGACAGTTGGCCTCCCTTGGGTTATAAATGGGGAGGGGAAAAAGCCCCCGTTGCGCATCTCCCCTTGCCCCACCTGCTTCTTCTCCTTCCTCACTCCGGTTGCTTGCAGCGTCCCATGGAGCCCGTGAAGAGGTTCTCGGCCGCGGAGAAGGGGAAGGCTCGGCAGGAAGGGCCTAGCTCTCCTCCGCCCAAGCGCGTCGGCAGCCGTCCCCGCAAGCATCCCACAACTCCCGTCGCGGCTTCTCGTTGGTCGCGGTGATCGCCCTTCACGCCATGGCGGCCACCCGTATCAAGGTAGCCCAGTCAGTGGAGGAAGGCGTGCCGTGGTTGTGCGGCCTCCTCGGCTGCGCTTCCATTTGGCAGAGGTGCTGCCGGAGTTTGTGGTGTGGTCGGAAAACCCGACCGGCAACTGGCTCCAGCTCCCTCACTTCTTTGTCGGTGAACTGCCGGCTGCTGGCCCCGGCGGGCTCTAGCTGCAGGCGGACGGCTGCTGCAGCAGGGCTTCCTGGGTCGCGGTGGAGACCTCCATCGGCGGGAACGTGGCCCTGGCCCGGGGTTGGCAAACATTTGGCCGCGCGCGTGGCTTGGGCAGGCGGTGCACCCTCCACTTCAAGTCCGATGGCGACGCGACCCTCTACGTGAGGGTGTTCGGAGAAGATGGCCGCCGTGTCGGGTGTTGCCCTGAAGATGATGGCGGCGACGAGGTGCTTGGCCTTGGCGACGGCCGTGACGAGGGCGAAGGCGAACCTGCTCTTGGCTACGATCGCAGCTCGCCGAGCATCAGCGGCTCCTCCTCCGATGACAGCTCCTCCAGCGGTGGCCGCGATCAGCCACCACGCCACCGCACCCGCTTCGAGGGTGGTAGCGGATCGTCCCGTTGCTGCGCCCCGGTGAAGCGCGAGGCGGAGTCTGATTGAGCTCGGGACGACGACGCGAATCCCTCCTCGCGAGCTGTTGCAAGGTGCGCGCCATTTTTAATTTGTTTTTCTCCTTTTCCTGCATTGAAAAAGATAAGTATGGAGCCCCGTGGGGGCATGCAACAGACTATGATTCCCTAATTATTGTGCTACATTTATTGTCCTTGTGCTCTGTTATGGTGTCACGGTTATGTGCATGCGCATAGGAACAACGTAGCTCGGGAGGTCTGTCGTAGTTTTCTCCTTGCGAGGTACCCGTTCGAGGCCTCCCCGGGTGTCTTAAGAGCTGCAAAGATCAGTTGGGATAATCGTTTCCTAACCTTGGTCGCGAGGGTTGCCATCTTAGGCCCGGTGCTTTGTGTCGTGATGCCCGAGGAGCATGTACCGGGAGGGGTGCTCCCGCTGTGAACTCGAACGAGAGGGCCTCGTGAAAACCAGGAGAAGAAGGGCTCATGAGGGCGCTGTGCAGCCCCCTCGCGAGGCTTGCGAGAGAGAGAGCGAGTCAGACAAAAGCTGAAAACAGAGAACAGGGGCAGAAGACGGTAAACAACACTAGAAGCAACTTCAGTAAAGGTTCAAACAAGGGAGAACAAGCAAACTGTGGAAAGCAAATGAAAAGCCGCGTCCGACACCTAGTGTAGTCTTCGACGTCTTCTCACCAGCGCGGAGCTAAGTGCCCCCGAGGACCGAGGGCGGCACTCCTGAGACTCTGGGGCGTGTAGAGCCCCAACTCATTATTACGTGAGAATGTCACGTGCGGTGAGCTTGACAGACGCTGGGCCTTCTTCACAGGCACCGAGCCTTTCTTCGGGCGGCGAGCTTCACAGGCACCGGGCCTTTCTTTGGGCAGCGATCTTCACAAGCACCGGGCCTTCTTCACAGTCACCGGGCCTTTCTTTGGGCGGCGAGCTTCACAGACACTGGGCCTTCTTCATATGCACCGGGCCTTTCTTTGGGCGGCGAGCTTCACAGGCACCGGGCCTTCTTCATAGGCACCGGGCCTTTCTTCAAGGGTAGAACTTCGGGAGGTGCTGAATGCAAGCGTTTGGGATGGGCACCCCATCCTGAGTCTCAAGACGCGCGGCGCCAGGACTGGAAACATGGACAACCTTGAACGGGCCCTCCCACATGGGCGAGAGCTTATGCAACCCTTCCCTAGAGAGCACCCGCCTGAGGACGAGGTCACCTACCTCAAGAGTCCTGGGATGGATGTTGCGGTAATGATACCGCCGCAGCGCCTGCTGGTATTTTGCTGCTCGTAGTGCAACTTCTCGACGGTGCTCCTCCCCTAGCACAAGGTCCGTCCCCCGCATGGCGTCCTGTTGCACTTCATCAAATGCTAGGACCCGCGCGGAGTGACACCTGACCTCGTGAGGGAGGACCGCCTCTGCTCCGTAGACGAGGAAGAATGGGGTCTCGCAAGTCGACTTGGTGGCGGTAGTGCGGATGGACCATAGCACGGACTGGAGCTCGTCGTACCAGCCCCTGCCGCAGGCCTCCAGCTTCTTTTTGAAGGTCCTGGTTTTGAGGCCCTTCAGGACCTTTGAGTTGGTGCGTTCGGCCATGCCGTTACTCCGGGGGTGTGCCACCGAAGCGTAGCTTATCTGTGTTCCATGGTTAGCGCAATATGTTTTGAAGAGATTGCTGGTGAACTGCAAACTGTTGTCGATGATGATGTGATTATGGACCCCGAATCGGCTCATGAGGCCCTTGATGAACTTGACTACAGAACCAGCTGGGATGGTGCGGACGTCTTCCACCTCCGCCCACTTGGTGAATTTGTCGATGGCGACATAGAGGTAGCGGTAGCCCCCAGGCGCTCAAGGAAATGGGCGCAAGATATCCAGCCCCCAGACCGCAAATGACCACGAGAGTGGGATGGTCTGCAGGCCCTGAGCTGGCTGATGGATCTGCTTGACATGGAACTGGCAGGCTTTGCAGGCCTTCACCAGCTCAATTGCGTCATTGAGTGCTGTAGGCCAGTAGAACCCACTGCGAAACACCTTGCCGACGAGGGTCTGTGATGACGAGTGGTGTCCGCAATCTCCACCGTGTATGTCAGCCAGCAACTCCTTCCCCTGTTCCCTGGAGGTGCAACGCATGGAAACATCATTTGGCCACTTTCGGTAGAGCTCTCCGTCTTGGATGCAGAAGGCGTGGCCTGCTGGGCCACGCGTTCTGCGTCCCCCTCTTTCTTTGGTAGCGTCCCTTGCATCAGGTAATCCTTGAATTCCGTAGTCCAGCATCCCTCCTGAGGCTCCAGCGCCAGGAATAAGCGTGCTCCCGAGGTCGGGCCACAGGAAGGGGCTCCTGTAGCAGGTGCCTCAGGGAGTTCCTCCTGAGGTTGCGCTGTGCTTGACAAGGATGGTGCCGCTGATGGCTTGAAGAGAAGTTCGTTGAAAATGCCAGGCTCCTGAGGCAGCCGCCTGGATGCCCTCCTGGCGATGTCATAAGCCTCTTGGTTGGTGCCGCGGGGCACATGCTGCAACTCCAGCCCCCAAAACTGTTTTTCCATCCCGCGCACCTCCGCAAGATATGCTTCCATGTGCTCGTACACCTTGTTGGAGAAGTTGACGAGGAGCTATGAATCGCCCTTAATGATGAGGCGCTTCACCCCTAGCGCTGCTGCAGCTTTGAAGCCTGCTATGAGGCCCTCATATTCTGCTATGTTGTTGGAGACCTTCTCGCCCTGCTGGAAGCAGAGCTGCACGGCATAATAGAGCTTGTCTTGAGTGGGGGGATATAAGCACTGCGCCAGCCCCCATGCCATGTCGCGAGAATGCTCCATCGAAGTACATGACCCAGCCATCTGGTGCCTCAGTTCCTGGGGAAAGTGACCGGTCCTCGCCTGCTTCGAGCCCGGGCGCCTCTTCCATTCTGCCATAATATCTGCAAGTGTGTCTCCCTTGACGACCCTGGTTGTGCTGAATTCCAACCAAAACGCTTGCAGCTCTATGTTCCATTCGGCGACCCTCCCAGCGGAGTTCGGGATCCTGAGCACCCTTTCCAGTGGGTAGGCCGAGACGACCTTGATGGGGTGGCCTTGAAAGTAGTGTCACAGCTTACACGAGGCCACCAACAACGCGAGCAAGAGCTTCTGAGGCATTGGGTACCGTGCCCTTGCATCCCGCAACACTGTGCTGATGAAGTACACCGGATGCTCGATGAGGGTGGGTGAGCTGACGAGGTCTGTGCCCTCCGAAGGGTCAGGCGCCTCCTGAGACAACGGAGCCCCCAGCGCCTGGCCACCTGGTGCGGCCTCTTCAGCCCTAGGGACGTCTTCCTGCTGAGGTTGGTCTCCATCCGCCGAGGCCGTGGTCTTCGCGAGGCCTTCTTGGTCTAGTGTCACCGCGGCTGGGGCCGTGGCCGGCCGTGACACAACCTTCACCTCGCGCTCCTCCCGAATCGCCACTAAAGCTGCACTGTCGGAGTCGGGTGTGGCGGCGAGGTAGAGCGCCAAGGGCTCGAGAGGGCGTGGTGCCACCATCATAGGAGGACTGGTCAGATACTTCTTGAGGTCTTGAAATGCTTGGTCGGCCTCCTGTGTCCATTCGAACAGGCCCTTCTTCTTCAGCAGCTTGAAGAAAGGCAAGGCGCGCTCCCCCAGCTTGGAGATGAAGCGTCCTAACATAGTTACGCGTCCGGCGAGCTTATGCATTTCTGTGAGGTTTTGCGGTGGACTTATATCTTCGATTGCCTTGACCTTCTCTGGGTTGGCCTCGATCCCTCTATGGGACACGAGGAAGCCCAAAAGCTTGCCAGAAGGAACGCCGAACACACACTTCTCCGGGTTGAGTCTCAGGTCCACCTTGCGGAGGCTCGTGAAGGTCTCCTCCAGATCCTGGATCAGGGTCTACGCCTCCCGAGACTTCACCACAATGTTGTCGACGTAAGCCTCAACATTTTTCCTGAGCTGCCGGCCTAAGGCGATGTGCATCACCCGTTGGAAGGTTGCGCCTGCATTGAGCAACCCCAAAGGCATGCAGGTGTAGCAGTATACCCCACATGGTGTCAGGAAGGCCGTCTTCTCCACGTCTTCTACCGCCATCTTGATTTGGTGATAACCCGAAAATGCATCCAAGAAACAGAGGAGGTCACACTCGGCGGTGGAGTCGATGATTTGGTCGATGCGGGGGAGCGGGAACGGATCTTGAGGCCAGGCCTTGTTGAGTTTGGTGAAGTCGACGCACATGCACTCCTTCCCCCCTTTTTCGGCACAACAACTGGGTTTGCCAGCCATTCGGGGTAGTGAACCTCGCGAATAACACCCGCCGCCTCCTGCTTGCGGGTTTCTTGGATGATGAAGGTCTGCTTCTCGGTGGACTGCCGTCTTGCTTTCTGCTTCACGGGGCGTACATTGGGGCACACATTCAGGTGATGCTCAATCACCTGCCTTGGGACCCCCGCTAGCTGTTTGGGTTCCCATGCGAACACCTCCTTGTTCGTGCGCAAGAACTTCACCAGCGCCTCCTCTTGGTCGGGGTCGAGATTGGCACCTATATATGGTGAAGGTGGCGCTTGAGGAACCGTCTTCCTCAATGGGTACCTGCTTGGTTTCCGCCTTGTCCTGGGTGAACAACTGTTTCTTCTTGGTCGGCGCAGCTTCCTTGGCCTTGGAGGCGTCCGTGCCGGCATGCTGGGCTACTGCGGCTGTCTTGAGGGAGAGCTTGAGCCCCAACAGAGCATCCTTGGTATTCCCAGCTACGGTGAGGACACCGCTGCTCCCGAGCATCTTCATGAGGTTGTAAGCCGGATGGGTCGCTGCCATGAATTGAGCCAAGGCGGGGTATCCGAGGATGGCATTGTATGGGAGGCCGATGTGGGGGATGTCGAAGCTGACCAGCTCCGTGCGGAAGTTGTCGTGGGTGCCGAAGGTCACAGGAAGGCGGATCTACCCCAGGGAGCTGGAGGAACCACCTCCGACGCCTGAAAAGGGCTTGCTGGGTCGGAGTCGTTCCAGCGGTACATGGAGGAGGCTGAAGGCCTCCACCGAGAGCATGTTGAGGCTAGCGCCGCTGTCGATGAGGGTCCTAGTGACGGCCACCTGGCAGATGGTGGGCATGCAAAGCATTGGAAGCACACTCAAGCAGGCGGTGTTGATGGGGTGATCGTCCGAGTTGATGGTCAGGTTGGCTTTGGGTGCTGCCCAACCCGGAGGAGCTCCTTGCCGTGCGAGGGCGGTGTTGATCTGGCAGAAGAACGACTTGGCGTGGCGGTCTGAGGGTGGCACCTGCGAGCCCCCCAGGAGAGCTGCAACGACCAGGGAGCCGGCGCAGCGTAGTGGGTGAGGAAGAGGTTGCGCAGCTCCTCCTATGAGGCCATAGAAGATCTTGGTACGTTGAACAGCCAAACATGCGGGACGCCGGTGAGGGCCATGGGAAACTAGTTGGCCATGACCTTGTCGTCGCCCCCGGCCTTGAGGACGGCCTCCTCGTATGCCAGCAGGAAAGCCAGCGGATCCGCCGTGCTGTTGTAGCACGGCGGCATCTCTGGCTTGAACTTGTGCGGCCACTGCACCTGCCGCAAGGCGGGGGCCAAGGCTCGGAGCCCCCTGGCCCCAGCACTGGCATCGGCCACCGAGCCGGCGGCGTGTTGTCCGCCATGAGGGCGAAGCGCGGTGTTGGTGGAGAGCAAGCCGGCAGAAGGGAGAGCTCCGGCGCACCCCTACCTGGCGCGCCAAATGTCGGATATCGGGTTTCGGCAAAACCCTTAAGGTTCGATTTCTGGGGTGCGCACGAAGATCTTCTCCCTACCGAAATGTGCCCAGAACCTCGTCGCGATTCTAAGCTAGCACGATGAACAACACAAGAGACACGAGATTTATACTGGTTTGGGCCACCCTTGTGGTGTAATACGCTAATCCATTGTGTGGTGTGGTGGATTGCCTCTTGGGCTGATGATGAATAGTACATAGGAAGAACAGCCTCGCGAGGAGAGGTGTTCTTGTGGTGGAATGCAGATGAACCTAACTCCTCCTTTCTACTGTGGTGGCTAACCCTATTTATAGAGGCCCTGGTCCTCTTCCCAAATATTGAGCGGGAAGGGAGCTAACAACGGCCATTTTGAAAGGGGAGAACTAGTACAAGCTATCCTGACTAAAGGTGGTCTTCGACTGCCAAAGACACTAGCGATGACGCCGCCTTGGGCTCCATGGTGACCTCTGTCCTGGCGTCCTGCTGGTCTTGGTCTCGTTGCACTGATATGGAAACCTTTACTTGATGCCTCGGTACTCCGCGCCTGCGCTTGCCCCCTTTTCACCAAAGAGGAAACGAGGACACTGCGCAGGCTGGCGCCCTCCAGGTCTTGATCGTCATGGCTTGCGTCATGAGGACCTCGTGAGGTACCCCTCGCCTTGATCTCCATACCTCCTCGCGAGCCTGCCTGGTGAGGCCGCCCCTAAGGGGCCTTGTGTCGTCTGCCCGGTGAGGCTTGGCCCCTCGCGACGGTCTTGAGCTTGGGTTGATGAAGAAGGGCCGTACTGGGCCACTGCCGAGCCACGTTGCAGGCTGCAGGCAGGCAAGTCTGGGGACCCCCGTTCCTAGAACGCCGACAATGGAGACCACGGAGATGATGAAGATGGGCTCTGGTGATGATTTCCCCCTCCGGCAGGGTGTCGGAATGGGTCCCGATTAGCTTTCGTGGTTATAGAGGCTTGCGGCAGCGGAACTTCTCATCTAGGGTTCTTTTCCGAGGTTTGGGTATTTATAAGAATTTTTGGCGTCGGTCTCACGTCAAGGGGGTGCCCGAGGGGTCCACAAACT
>NC_041393.1:373386139-373440371 GCF_002162155.2 Triticum dicoccoides
GCCCCCAGGCTTGTGGCCTCCTTGGTCACCTCGTGGTCCAGCTCCACTGCTTCGATGGTCTCTTTCGGTCCATAAAAAATCACCGTAAATTTTCAGCCCATCCGAGAACTTTTATTTCTGCACAAAAAGACACCATGGTAGTTCTGCTGAAACGGCGTCAGTCCAGGTTAGTGCTAATAAAATCATACCAAAACCATATAAAATTGTTGCAAACATGGCATGAATACTTCATAAATTATAGATACACTGGAGACGTATTAGCATCCCCAAGCTTAATTATTGCTCGCCCTCGAGTAGGTAAATGATAAAAGAAATAATTTCTAAAGTGTGAATGCTACCTAACATGTTTATTTGTGTAATATTTCTTTGTTTGGCATGAATATTCAGACCCATAAGATTCAAAACAAAAGTTTAATATTGACATAAAAAAATAATACTTTAAGCATACTAATAAAGCAATTATGTCTTCTCAAAATATCATGGCTAAAGAAAGTTATCCCTACAAAGTCATATAATCTTGTCATGCTTTATCTTCATCACACAAAGTATTTATCATGTACAACCCCGATGACAAGCCAAGCAATTGTTTCATACTTTTAACGTTCTCAAACCTTTTCAACTTTCAAGCAATACATGAGTGTGAGCCATGGATATAGCACTATGGGTGGAATAGAATATGATGGTGGAGGTTGTGTGGAGAAGACAAGGAAGAAACAAAGTCTCACATTGACAAGGCTAATCAAACAGGCTATGGAGATGCCCATCAATTGATGTCAATGCAATCAGTAGTGATTGCCATGCAACAGATGCACTAGAGCTATAATTGTATGAAAGCTCAAGAGAAAACTAAGTGGGTGTGTATCCAACTCGCTTGCTCACGAAGACCTAGGGAAATTTGATGAAGCCCATCATTGGAGTATACAAGCCAAGTTCTATAATGAAAAATTTCCACTAATATATGAAAGTGATAAAATAGGAGACTCTCTTATCATGAAGGACATGGTGCTATTCTGAAGCACAAGTGTGGAAAAGGATAGTAACATTGCCCCTTCTCTCTCTTTTTTTCTTTCCTTTTTTTTCTTTTGGGCTCTTTGGCCTCTCTTTTCTAAATTTTTTCTTGGGCTCTTTGGCCTCTTATCTTTAATTTTGGGCTCTTTGGCCTTTTTATTTATTTATTTAAGTCTGGAGTCTCATCCCGACTTGTGAGGGAATCATATCCTCCATCACCCTTTCCTTACATGGGACAATGCTCTTAAAATAATGATCATCACACTTTTATTTAGTTACAACTCAAAAATTACAACTCAATACTAGAACAACCATATGACTCTATATGAATGCTTCATGCATATGACATCAATATGACAATGATGGTGTGTGTCATAATAAAACGGAACCATGGAAGCTGCAGGGAAATATATCTTGGAATGGCTATGGAAATACCATAATAGGTAGGTATGGTGGTCTTTTTGAGGAAGATATAAGGTGGCTTATGTATGAAAGATCATATCATATCACGGGGTATGGATGCACCGGCGAAGTTTGCACCAACTCTCAAGGTGAGAAAGGGCAATGCACGGTACCGAAGAGGCTAGCAAGGTGGAAGGGTGAGAGTGCGTATAATCCATGGACTCAACATTAGTCATAAAGAACTCACATACTTATTGCAGAAGTTTATTAGCTATCAAAACAAAGTACTAATATGCATGCTCCTAGGGGGATAGGTTGGTAGGAAAATACCATCGCTCATCCCCGACCGCCACTCATAAGGAAGACAATGAAAAATAAATCATGCTCCAACTTCATCACATAACGAGAGACCATACATGCATGCTTCAGGAATCACGAACCTTAACACAAATATTCTTACTAACCCACAATTACTCACTAGCATGACTCTAATATCACCATCTTTATATCTCAAAACAAATGCAAGGAATCAAACTTCTCATATATTCAATGATCTTCAATTTTTTTTATTATATCCATCTTGAATACCCATCATATTAGAACTAAATTCATGACCTAAGCAAATTGCCATACTATTTATAAAACTCTCAAAATAATATAAGTGAAGCATTAGAGTAAATGACAAACTACTCCAAAAAGATATAAGTGAAGATCAATGAGTAGTCAAATAATTAAATAACTATGTGAAGACTCCCTCTCATTTAAGAATTTCAGATCATAAGTATTTTATTAAAACAGCAAGCAAAACAATATAAAATGACATTCCAAGGATAGCGCATATCATGTGAAGAAGCAAAAACTTAGGCTCAACCAAAACTGACCGATCATTGTCGAAGAAGAAAGGTGGGATGACAACCGGGGCATCCCCAAGCTTAGATGCTTGAGACTACTTGAAATATTAAGTAGGCATGCCTTGGGAATCCCCAAGCTTGAGCTCTTGTGTCTCCTTAATTCCTCTCATATCCCGGTTTCCCTAAATCTTAAAAACTTCATCCACACAAAACTCAACAAGAACTTGTGATATAAGTTAGTATAAATAAGTGCAAAACCTTATCATTCTCTACTGTAGAAAATCACTAAAATTATTATTTAACATTGCATACTAAATGCTTCTCCATATTTAATACTCCAATCCTCAAATAGAATCATTAAACAAGCAAACAATGCAAACATAACAACAATATGTCTAAACAGCACAGTCTGAAAAGAATGCAAGAAGATTCATACTTATCTAACTCCAAAATTTTAGAAAAATTACCACGCTGTAGAAAATTTATTGTTATTCATTGTGTAAAGATTTCAAGATTTTATCACGTTCTGAGTTTCCAGAAGAATTTAGATAATTATAGGAAACTTTTTGTTTGCAAAACAACAACATATAAACTTGCAAAATAAGCATGGTAAATGCTATACTTGACCTTTTTATTGAACTAAAAGCTGCAAAACATTACTCTAAATAACAGAAAGTAAATCCTAATAAAATAAAATGATGCTCCAAGCAAAACTCATATCATGTGACGAATAAAAATATAGCTCCAAGTGAAGTTACCGAAAATATTGGAGACGAAAGAGGGGATGCCTTATGGGGCATCCCCAAGCATAGTTGCTTGGATCTTCCTCGAATATTAACTTGGGGTGCCTTGGGCATCCCCAATATTAGGGTCATGTCACTCCTTATTCTCCTCATCAATATCTCACCCAAAACATGAAAACTTGAATCACACAAAACTTAACGGAACTTCATGAGATGGGTTGGTATAATAGAACAAATCATTCACTTTACTATTGTCAAAGAAAATATTCATAATTGTTTCCACATAGTACCTACTATAATCTATAATTTTCACAATTTATATTAAGCAATATAAGCCATAGAAACCATAAAACAAGCAAACGATGCATCAAAAACAAAATCTGTCAAAAATAGAACACTCTATAAAGATCTGAATTAAGCTCATACTTATGTTACTACAAAAATTCTGAAAATTAAGGACAACATAGACAATTGGTATATCAATCCTCTGTAAAAATTTCAGAATTTTTCGATGCTCCAGCGATGTTTAACAATTTTGGTACTGGACGCAAAAGTTTATGTTTTTGCACAGAATCAAATCAACTATCAACCACACTATCCTAATGGCCTTTCTTGGCACTTTATTGAAACAAAAGCTATAAAACATGATTACTACAGTAGCCTACTCATGTGAAAACACAAAAATAGTAGGGCTTGATAGAGGCAAAGGTGTCCCGATGTTTCGATGAGATGGTGGCTATCGTTTTCTGTGGGAGTCGACCTTGACGGTCCGACTACGAACGTGCGAGACGTCGCACCTTAGCGATCTCTAAACCAACATCCGAGGGTTATAGACCACGTTGGGGCACGATCAACCTAACCACGAGGGTCTGTTTCCTGCGAGCAAACAAAGAACAAGCAAAAAACGGAGATTGCAATCTAGATATTGCGAATATAAGAGGAAAGCTCTATTAATGAAGGTGGGGTTCTGTGATGTCTTGGTCTGGTCGTTGAACACAAACGAAGTACACGAAGTTGTAGCTATGGCGAACTTTTAATCTAAACAAAACACAAAGTCTAAACGGTGCCCTAAGGGCTGTATATATGGAGGAAGAGGGGGGAATTCCATAGCCCTAGGTGGAGGGGTCCGGAATCAACCCTATCTCTTGTTTCCCCACACATACGGACTCTAAAAATAGCCTATACTTATGTATTTCGAAATTACATGGACCTAGCCCAACGAAAAGGTGAGGCAGCACCTAGAATAGCCTCTGGACGGAATTTATAAAGTGGCATCTTGTATATTTCGTCCAAGGCTTCATGCACTCATTATGGTGGCTTCAAAGTCCTGAAATCATCACTTGTAACTTCGTTCTTGTTCCCCTTACGCATGCCATCATCTCCATGCTTGGTCTTGCCCCAATGTTCATCCTTCTCCAAGCTAGGCCCTTCATTTGTAAGAAAAACAAATGTATCCAATTTAGGCAACATCATATTCTCATGAACATTAGAATCATTCCCAAGAAACGAAAGTACATGTTAATTTAATTGGCATTTGCGAGCTCTAGTAATTGGTCCAGTATGTATAGCAGCAGGGGCTGTGGGTGTAACAATGGTATTGATGTCCTCATCATCCTCCCCTTCTTGGAATGAAGTCATCCTCGACGGAAGTTCATCTTCCTCTCCTGAATAAGGCTTCAAATCTGCAATGTTAAAAGTGGGACTAACCCCAAAATCTACAGGCAGCTCAAGTTTATATGCATTATCATTTATTTTCTCTAACACCTTAATAGGTCCGTCAGCACATGGCATTAGCTTTGATTTGCGCAAATCAGGAAATCTATCGTTACGCAAATGTAACCAAACAAGATCTCCAATTGCAAACACAATATGTTTTCTATCGTTATCTCCAGCAAATTTATATTTAGCATTCATACGCTCAATGTTTTCCTTAGTTAACTCATGCATTTTTAAAATCAATTCAGCATGTCGTTTAGCATCAAAATTAACCTTCTCCGAAGATGGAAGAGGCAACAAATCAATAGGTGCACGAAGTAGGAAACTATACACAACTTCAAAAGGGCACATCTTAGTAGTAGAATGCAATGAACGATTATAAGCAAATTCAATATGAGGCAAGCATTCCTCCCACATTTCCTTATTATTCTTCAAAACAGCCCTAAGCATAGTAGACAATGTTCTATTGACTACTTCAGTTTGTCCATCAGTTTGGGGGTGACAAGTAGTACTAAAAAGCACTTTAGTCCCCAACGTAGCCCATAAACATCTCCAAAAGTGGCTAAGAAATTTAGTATCATGATCTGAAACAATAGTATTTGGCACACCATGCAAGCGAATAATTTCACGAAAGAACAAATCAACAACAATAACATCATCATCGCTTTTATGACATGGTATAAAGTGTGCCATTTTCGAGAATCTATCCACGACAACAAATATGCTATCCCCCCCTTCTTTGTTCGAGGTAAACCTAAAACAAAGTCCACAGATATATCCTCCCAAGGAACACTAGGTACAGGAAAAGGCATATATACACCATGAGGATTGAGTCGTGACTTAGCTTTTTGACATGTAGTGCAGTGAGCAATAAAACGCTCAACATCCCGTCTCATCTTTGGCCAAAAGAAACGTGTAGCAAGTACATCATCCGTCTTCTTGATACCAAAGTGTCCCATTAATCTTCCTCCATGCGCCTCCTTCAGCAACCAAAGACGAATAGAGCTAGTTGGAATGCATAGCTTGTTAGCATGGAACACAAATCCATCATTAACAACGAACTTGTTCCATGTTCTCCCTTCTTTACAATTCTGCAATACATCTTTAAAATCAGCATCATGCACATATTGATCTTTGATGGTCTCCAAACCAAATATTTTGAAGTCAAGTTGTGAAAGCATAGTATAGCGACAAGACAATGCATCAGCAATAACATTTTCTTTACCCTTCTTCTGTTTAATGACATAAGGGAAAGTCTCAATGAATTCAACCCATTTAGCATGTCTACGATTCAGTTTAGCTTGACTTTTAATATGTTTCAAAGATTCATGATCAGAATGTATAACAAATTCTTTGGGCCAGAAATAATGTTGCCATGTTTCTAAAGTCCGAACAAGAGCATATAATTCTTTATCATAAGTAGAATAATTCAGACTAGGCCCACTGAATTTTTTAGAAAAGTATGCAACAGGTTTTCCATCTTGTAATAACACACCTCCTAATACAATTCCACTAGCATCACATTCAAGCTCAAAAGTCTTATTAAAATCAGGAAGTTTGAGTAAAGGAGCATGTGTCAACTTATCTTTCAATACCGTGAAGGCTTCTTC
Source organism: Triticum dicoccoides (assembly GCF_002162155.2). Lineage (NCBI taxonomy): Eukaryota > Viridiplantae > Streptophyta > Magnoliopsida > Poales > Poaceae > Triticum > Triticum dicoccoides. The sequence continues at coordinate 373,392,470 of NC_041393.1, forward strand.
CTGTGCCGTACCCCAAACAAAAGGCACATCCTTCTTTGTAAGCTCATTGAGAGGTGCAACAACGGTGCTGAAATCTCTCACAAAATGCCTATAGAATCTAGAGAGGCCAAGAAAACTCCTCACTTGTGTGGCCGTTTTGGGATGCAGCCAACTCTCAATAGCTTCAATCTTGGCTTTATCAACTTCAATTCCCTATGGAGTAACAACATAGCCAAGAAAAGATACTCGGTCGTTGCAAACGGTGCAGTTCCCAAGGTTACCAAACAAACATGCATCACGTAGAGCAATAAAAACATCACGTAAATGTTCCAAATGTTCCTCCAAAGATCTGCTATAAATCAGTATATCATCAAAATAAACTACCACAAATCGTCCAATGAAAGCACATAAAACTTCGTTCATTAATCTCAGGAAAGTACTAGGTGCATTAGTTAACCCAAAAGGCATGACTAACCACTCATATAATCCAAACTTAGTTTTAAATGTTGTTTTCCATTCATCCCCCAATTTCATACGAATTTGATGGTATCCACTACGCAAATAAATTGGAGAATATTGTAGAGCCACTCAATTCATCAAGCATATCATCTAGCCTAGGAATAGGATGACGATAATGAATAGTAATATTATTAATGCCTCTACAATCAACACACATACGCAATGTACCATCGTTTTTCGGCACTAGAATAATAGGAACAGCACAAGGACTAAGGGATTCACATATATAACCTTGTTCGTGAAGCTCATGTACTTGACACATAATCTCCTTCGTCTCCTCTGGATTGGTACGGTATGGCACACGGTTTGGCAGTGAAGCACCGGGAATTAAGTCAATCTGATGCTCAATCCCACGAATAGGCGGTAACCCTGGTGGCACGTCTTGTGGAAAGACGTCAGTGAACTCCTGCAAAATGTTAGTGACAACAGGAGGCAAAGAGGAAGGCACATCCTCGAATGAAAATAATGTCTCTTTGCACAAAAAAGCATAGCAAACAAATTTGCTGAAATCTAGCTCATCAATATCAGATTTGGTGGCAAATAAACATGCACTTTTCAATTTAATTTCCGAAGCAACACTAGATCGTTTATTATTAGGCTTCATTTGTTGCTCAAATTCTTTTGCCACAATTTGATTTTCACTCTTGCTTTTCTCCTGTTTTGCTTTATTAGCTCTATTAATATCATCTTTCAAAATGGAATCAGGTGACATAGGAGGCAAAGTAATATGTTTATCCTTATGAACAAGAGTATACTGATTGTTTCTACCATGGTGTACAGATTTTTTATCAAATTGCCATGGTCTACCAAGTAATAAGGAACATGCTTGCATGGGTACCACATCACAATCAACATAATCAGCATATGTAGAGATACTAAAATGCACACGAACAACACACGTTACCTTAACCTTGCCGCTGTTATTGAACCATTGGATATAGTAAGGATGTGGATGTGGTCTTTTGGTGAGAGATAGCTTCTCCACCATCTCCATGCTAGCCAAGTTGTTGCAATTCCCTCCATCAATGATGACACGAACAGAACGTTCCTTCACAACTCCCTTTGTACGGAACAAATTATGCCTCTGATTTTGCTCAGCTTGTGTGACCTGCACACTCAAAACACATTGAGCAACTAAACATTCATACCTGTCAGCATCTTAAGGAGCCATGTATTGCGTCTCATGTTCAGAATCATCTCCACCATGTTCTTCACGTGTAATAAGAGCCAAAGTATCCTCATCATAGTCACTAGCAGACTCATACCCACCATCCTCAGTAGCAATCATCACACGCTGAGATTTGCATTCTCTCACATAATGACCTCTTCCCTTACAACGACGACAAATAATATCACTTGTGTGCCCTATTGATGCCATGGATGAAGAAGAGCTCTGTGCAGGCCCGACAGGTGCGCTCTTGACAGATAGTGGTGGTTGTGCCTGCTTTCTTGTATCACGGCTGGAGGTAGCACCTAATGGAGGTGCTGGTGCAGTGGAACTAGAAGATGCACACGGTGTCCATGATGAAGGACCCGCAGATAAGTTAGTTCGCGCCAATGCCTGTCGACCCTGCACTTCACGTTCAGCTTTACAAGCAAGGAGGAATAAACGAGTGATATTAGTATACTCCTTATACTCTAGTATGCTTTGAATCTCTCTATTTAATCCACCCATAAAACATGAAAGCATAGCTTCATTCTCCTCAACAATACCACATCTAATCATGCCAGTTTGTAGTTCCTGATAATATTATTCTACAAAATTTTTCCCTTGTCTTAAGCGCTGCAATTTTTTAAGCAATTCACGTTGATAATATGGTGGAACCCAACGAGTACGCATAGCAGTTTCCAAAGCAGCCCAAGTAGCTGGAATAGGATATAATCTACAATGTTCAGACCACCATACACATGCAAAACTAGTGAAAGCACAAACAGCAGCAGCAATCTGTCTCTCCTTGGGATATTGTAAACATGTAAAATGTTGTTCAGTTTCTAACTTCCAAGTAAGATATATATCAGGAACATATCTACCCTCAAATGGTGGAATATTCAATTTCAGTTTAGGAATATGGTCATTATCTCGTACCTGAGGTGGTGGTGCAGGCCTACCATTGCGAATATATACCTAAGGTCGACCTGCTGGTGGTGGTGCTGGTGGCTGCACGTAGTTCTGATTCTGATCAACCTCATCCTCATAATCGCCCACATAATGATCATCCTCCTGGGTACCAGCAACAGTAGTAGCTGGAGCCAAAGAAGAATCAACAATAGGTACAACAGCACCAGAAGTTTGGCCATCCTCAAGAGGAACACGCTTCGCTCGTCCAAACTGATTCGGAAGGGGGCGTTGTTGTTGTCATCGTAGTAGTAGTAGTTGTTGTTGTAGAGGCGCGACAGGTGCAGCCGGTGGTGGTTGTTGAAGACGCGCGAGAAATTAATTAAACTTGTTATCGAGCTTTGTTTTGAGCGTCTTCTCAATGCCATCTATCTTCTCCACGGCCTCTTCAAATCTGTTTAGCAAATCTTGCACCTGTCCACTCATCATTTGCTGAAATTTATCATGCAACTATTTGTTCGTCATGTTCCCCCAATCAGTCTCATCGGCTTGTGATCCTGCCATGGTTAGTAGCAATAGAAACACACAAGAATATGATCCTACAGACTACTAGGAAGTGGTTGTGGTCTGTCACAAACCCGTCAAGCGAATCTCAAATTCTTACCAGTTCTTACCCAGTAGCAGGTGGTGATCGGCAACCGTTGTAGTCAAAACTCTCAAAGCTTGGATAGAACGATGGCCAGGCGGTGTCAAACACACGACGTAGATGTATGTGGAGCCGGTAAGACTTATAATATTGTAGCAAAAAGGGTCAGCAATAATCAGTTCAGAGATGCAAATTTGAATAAACGCTGAACGACGGTACTGTCCTGGTCCTAGGCTAGACCGTGCTAGACATGCGAGCCTAGAACACTAAAAAAATCACGGCACGTCACGTAATCAAGGGAGGAGCACACTCTGATTTTTTTTCTCTTTTTTTCACTTTTTGCCCTTTTTTTGCTCCGCACCAATTGTTTTTCGAAAAACTCTACGAATGGTCTAAAAATTGCCTAGCCAGAATTTTCTAGACTTATTTTTTTCTCGTGGACTATAGGTATGAAGAAACAGACTCGATCTAAACTACGAAAAACTGTAAAATCTCACCGAGCAACCTGAAAATCTAATACCACTTGATAGAGGCAAAGATGCCCCGATGTTTTGATGAGATGCTGGCTATCCTTTTTTGTGGGACTCGACCTCGACGATCCGACTACGAACGTGCGAGACGTCGCGCCTTAGCGATCGCTAAACCAACTTCCGAGGGTTATTGACCATGCCGGGGCATGATCAACCTGACCACGAGGGTCTGTTTCCTGCAAGCAAACGAAGAACAAGCAAGAAACCGAGATTGCAATCTGGATGTTGCGAATATAAGAGGAAAGCTTTATTAATGAAGGTGGGGTTCTGTGACGTCTTGGTCTGGTCGTTGAACACAAATGAAGTACGCGAAGTGCCCTAAGGGTTGTATATGTGGAGGAAGAGGGGGAATTTCATAGCCCTTGGTGGAGGGGTCCAGAATCAACCCTATCTCTTGTTTCCCCACACATAAGGACTCTAAAAATAGCCTATACTTATGTATTTCGATATTACATGGGCCCGGCCCAATAAAAAGGTGACGCAACACCTAGAATAGCCTCTGGACAAAATTTATAAAGTGGCATCTTGTATATTTCGTCCAAGGCTTCATGCACTCATTAGGGTGGCTTCGAAGTCCTGAAATCATCACTTATAACTCTGTTCTTGTTCCCCTTGCGCATGCCATCATCTCCATGCTTGGTCTTGCTCCAATGTTCATCCTTCTCCAAGCTAGGCCCTTCATTTGTAAGCAAAACAAATGTATCCAATTTAGGCAGCATCATATTCTCATGAACATTAGAACCATTACCAAGAAATGGAAGTACCTGGTAATTTAATTGGCGTTTGAGAGCTCTAGTAATTGGTCCAGTATGTATAGCAATAGGGGTTGTGGGTTTAACAATGGTATTGATGTCCTCATCAGGTAAATATTGGGTTGTCTACCAACAAGCGCTTTTCTTTAATGCCTTTTTTAGCTTAGCATGATGATTTCAATGATGCTCACATAAAAGATAAAAATTGAAACACAAAGAGAGCATCATGAAGCACATGACTAGCAAATTTAAGCCTAACTGAGTTCCTATGCATAGGGATTTTGTGAGCAAACAATTTATGGGAGCTAGAATCAACTAGCATAGGAAGGTAAAACAAGCAAAACTTCAAGATTTTCAACACATAGAGAGGAAACTTGATATTATTGAGATACATAGAAGAATATATTCCCCTCTCATGATCATTTTAAGTAGCATCATGCAGGAGGTCAACAATATAACTATCACATAAAGAATTATTTTCATGATCCACATGCATAAAAAAATTATTACTCTCCACATAAGCAAATTTATTCTCATGGATAGTAGTGGGAGCAAACTCAACAAAATAACTATCAGGTGAGGATAATCCAATTGAAAAATTAAATCATGATGACAAGTTTCATGGTTACCATTATTGTTTATAGAATACATGTCATCACAATAATAATCATAGATAGAAACTTTGTTCTCATAATCAATTGGAACCTCTTCCAAAATAGTGGATTCATCACTAAATAAAGTCCTGACCACTCCAAATCCACTTTTATCAATATTATGAAAAGATTCAACACCCTCCAAAATAGTGAGATCATTAAACATAGTTGACACTCTTCCAAACCCACTTTCATCAACACAATCACTCGTACGCGTCGATACTATACAAACAGTTTTTAATCCCTTTCCGCGACGACATTTGGAACCGTTGCCAAGTGAGTGTGGGCAATAGGGGGTCCTTCCCACATGACCCAGAAACCGTCGGGGATAGGAGGCCAAGATGCATATACAGTACTCCTACTCGTTTGTGCTCGCATTGCCATCGCAGTCGGTATTCTGTGGTGCTACGTTTACGATGCACATCCCATCACAAATGGTTCGCTATTATAGAACGTGTATGATAAGCATACAATCACACACATTCACTTTTCACAAACCGTATGCGATGACTAATTAAGAAGATTAGCTAATCGTCGTACGAGTGTCAGATAGGATTACGAAATGTCAGACCGTCGTAACATCGTCGTACACGACAACTATCGCACACGCTATTGTGTGGTGCAACATTTACGATGCATACTTCATCAGAAACAGTCCATGGTTGTGAATCGTGTACGATAAGGCAAGTATCACAAACAGTTAGTTTGCCAGCACCATTTGTGATATTGTCTGACATTGCACACCCTTTGCAAACGGCAACTGTGTGCACGCTTGCACATGTTTCCTCTCTGTGAACCGTCTCGGATTATGGTGTATACCGCAACTTTTATGTTTTACCAACCGTGTGTGCTGTAACAACCTGGAGAGCGTAATTTCACCGTAATTTAATTGCTGCTATATCAAATTGAAATTGAAATTGAATGTATGCTATAGCTTTATTAATATCCATTAGGTTCAGGCAACCAATGCATTATTCGATTCATAGGTACACATCAAGAATTACATAAGAACCAAATAAAGAATGATGAACCACAGTTGTATACTTGTACTATTAAAGACGGTAAAGAAAGAGGCGAAATACATTCTGGTTGCTGAACAAGGTGAAGCAGAATGCCCATATTGAGCCCTCCTCCATGCAGAAGGCACACACAACTCTAGTCCAACCCCTTGTGATGGCCGACCGCCCATCCTTCACGGTCTTCATGAAAACATCTAGATAATCATCATGTTCTGGTAGAACTACTTTAACCTTTGCATGCCCACCAATCATGTAGTTTGAGAGGTAATCTTTAGTAAACTTCTTTGGAACCACTGCAAAGGAAAAAAGATTCAGACATTGTCATCTAACACAACTCATTATGGGTAGTAAAAAGAAGGCTGCAGAGTTCTTACTTAGCATCCTGTAGTTCGTTGTTGTATTGGACAAAGTGTAAACAAATAGTTTAATTGCCATCTTTTAACCGAATTACTAACAATCTTTATCAGCTTCCTCACTTGATGCTGGTTCATTGATATCTCATTTCCCCATACGCAGAAAGGGTCAAAGCGCGGATCTTTACCAATGACATATCTTTACCTAATATTAAAGGATGGACGCTTTCATAGTTCTCCATCCGCCACTTATTTATACCCGTTGATTTTATGTTAATCATAAGGATCGACGACTGAGATTTAAAAGAAGGATTGTTGATTGCAGTTCAGAAATTTTGTCCCCATGTTAGTTCATCCATGCTCTTGGCTATGTGTCTAGGTGGAGCCCAATTTGCAGTAGCATTTCAAAGATGTTAGGGCTTTCGGTATGATCGAGAGTATTAAGAGCTTGTTTCAGGTACAAGATAGACCGAAAGGTTCGATGTCTGGCGATCCTTGATGGATTGCACGCTGAAGTAAGGTGATCCATTGAGCCCGCATGTGATCAAGATGATCGGATACATGCAAGCTTTCGATCGGTTAGGCTTCAGGCTCTTGGATGAGCTGGCTACAGATGCAGTTATGGGTTCTCTTCCGCCTAGCTATGGGACGTTCATCTCGAACTATCATATGCATGACATGGATAAGAAGCTCATTGAATTGCATGGGATGCTTAAGGTGGCATAGCTGGATATAAAGAAAGGCACCCATCAAGTGTTGATGGCGTAGAACCTGGGCAAGTTCAAGAAGAGTTGGTCCAAGAAGAAGGCTAAGGCAAAGGGCTCGGAGATGGTAACCTCCGCCACTGTGCCAAAGTCTGGACCAGACTCAAAGACCATTTGCTACCATTGCAAGGAAACTAGTCACTTGAAGAGGAACTGTAGCAAGTGTCTTGCTGAGCATGGCAAGAAGGCCGGAAATGCCTTTGAAGACACGTTCTAGTGTCTTTGTTCACTCATTTCTGTGCATACATGTAGTCTTATATGGAGTAAAATATCAAAAATCATCTTATATTTCTGAACGGAGGTAGTAATAAAATATTTTGTTTCTGTTTGAACTAGAACTAGGTCTGTGGTGAAGATGAAGTTCTCAAAGTCATGTCATGTGAATTGGAAGACCTGAGGATGAGTTCTACTACTAAACTATCCAGCTGATGTGTCCTTGTCGCCACGTGTCGTGAACAAGTGTTTTCATGTAGCATTGTTGTCAGGCGTGTTCTCGAGGGTGTACTTCATCACAGCAATTTTCTAGCTGTGCCTTTGATTACAAAGGGCATGGTTCTTTTAAAGCTTCCTGACAAATCTGATGCGGACGATCTTCGTTGTCATGTTTATGAGTGGAAAGACCACTCTGTTAGGTTCTCCAAGGTTGACGTGATGGCGATGGTGCCGGTATACATATCTCACGAAGTCCATGGCCTAGTCAGTTATGTGGGCTACATCCCATAGGTTGGTGGCAAGAAATAGTCTCCAGAGTTCAGTTAATGCAACTTTGCTTGTTTGTAGTAAGTACTATTGTTCAGTACTTGATTTGAGTGTGTGAACTCGATATTGTTTAGTACTGCCGCTTTTGTTGTGTTGAGTCTTGAGAACAATCTATGTTAATGTATGTCCACTCAATTCAGTATCTATATTTTGAAGTATCCATATCATATTTTTTGTGAGGATGGTTTATCAATTATGGTTACACTCCAATATTTATGTGCATTGTAGGGTTTATCGCACCCACCAAGATCCATGGATGTTTGCTCCATATGAGTTGTCACAACCTTTTGACTGTCCTGCTTGTGGGAGTAAGTGGGGCCCCTGCATGCCACCCGTAATTGGACAATCAACCTTGAATTTAGAAATTGAACATAGTGATTTCTTGGTAAGGATTTACTCGTGTCACATCAAGTAAATCTTATCGATTTACTGTCTAAATCTTACTGATTTACTGTCATGTTTTCTTACTTTTGCTGCAATTTTACGATGCAGGTTTTTCCATGTCACATTCTTTACAGAATAAACCATTTGGTTTGCTCTATGATGGTTACTTTTGTAGGTTTCACTTCTTATGTCGTGTCATTAACGAAGGGACTGTCTGAGGGAGTCCTGGATTAGGGGGTCCTCGGACAGCCGGACTATATGCTTATGCCGGACCGTTGGACTATGAAGATACAAGATTGAAGACTTCGTCCCGTGTCCGGGTGGGACTCTCCTTTGCGTGGAAGGCAAGCTTGGCAATCCGGATATGTAGATTTCCTTTTCTGTAACCAACTCTGTTGTAACCCTAGCCCCCTCCGGTGTCTATATAAACCGGAGGGTTTAGTCTGTAGGACAACAACAATCATAATCATAGGCTAGCTTCTAGGGCTTAGCCTCTACGATCTCATGGTAGATCAATTCTTGTAATACTCATATCATCAAGATCAATCAAGCAGGAAGTAGGGTATTACCTCCATAGAGAGGGCCCGAACCTGAGTAAACATTGTGTCCCTCGCCTCCTGTTACCATTAGCCCTAGACGCACAGTTCGGGACCCCCTACCTGAGATCCGCCGGTTTTGACACCGACATTGGTGCTTTCATTGAGAGTTCCACTGTGACGTCGAGAAAAGGTGTGATGGCTCGCCTTGTTATCAAGGACAACATCACCTCTAGGGGAGCTCTGGCTTTAGGCCAAACCCTCCGACTAGGCGGCTTCGTCTTGACCGCCCGTTCGGCCGCCGTGCCGATGATGACTTCTCTGGTCATCAAAAACAGCCTCCTCATCAGCTCGGAAAACACCAAGCAGATGGATCCAATGGAACTTTCGTCCTTGAACGAGCTCTTGGATCGCATCACCGCCTTGGGAGTCGCTATGGACTACGATCGGATTAGGCTTAAACCCGATCAGAGAGAGATTAACTCTCTGCCGGTCACCCATCAGATAGCGGTGATGGAGGACCAATGCAGCAATTCTTCCTCTATCTTGAGGATGAACTATGTACGGATTCCTGAGCTATCCGAGCCGGACACCCGTTCACGGGAGGACATGACCCAAACTATGAACTTAGGATCGGACAGCGGGCCAGAAAAATTGGGCAACATGTCGGAACCCGAACCACCAAGTTCGGAAGTTCCTCTGCCCCTGGATCTCAGATTGGGTCAGGGTTCGGACTTAAATCCACCCACCCACCCAGACACAAGTGATCTTTCCCACATTAGACAACAATCCCAAGAGACAGTACATCACTTTTGGGCCAGATTCCTCCTTGTAATGAGCAAGGTCAAGGACTGTCACGAGGAAGACGCAATCTCATTCTTTTGCAAAAATTGCACGGACAAGGGGATCCTCAACGCCATAAGTCTCCGTGACATATCACACTTCGCCGACTTGGTGGCCACAGTACAGAAGTACTATGCGATGGAAAGCGCCTGGAAAACCCAGGCTAAATTTTGGGATCCTCTGGCTCTCACTAAACCCCTCGTCCGAACTAAAAGGGTGCACTCTCGCAGGTCACCCGATCCAATTACAAAGAAACCGAAGCCCACTATAGGGCGCGGAACCATATTGGAGGGATGGCTCAATGGGCCATGCAAAATTCACACCACACCGGGTACCATACGAACACACAACCTTAGAGCATGTTGGATACTTCGACAGGTGGCCAAGAGCAGCGAGGATCTACTCATTAACAATGCCGCAGAGCATCATCCCACAGAAAACAACAATATAGTATTGCCAATCTTCGAGACTTTCGCCTCAAATTATAGGCGCAAGAGAGCACTCCGCAGCCTCGCCGAAGTCTGCCATGTTGCAGCAATAAATCCATGGAACGACACGGCCATAACCTTCAATGCCAATGATGAACCTCAATTCCGAACTGTCCGAGCACCAGGCGCCTTGGTCCTTAGTCCAATTGTGGATGGCTTCCGGCTTACTAAAGTGCTCATGGACGGTGGCAGCGGATTAAATCTCATTTATGAGGAAACTCTCAACAAAATGGAAATAGACAAGAGCCGCATTGAGCAAAGCAGCACGACTTTCAGAGGAATCATCCCTAGTCGGGAAAAATCACACTCGATGTGGTATTCGGCACGCTGGAGAATTACAGGTCCAAAGAGATAACATTCCAAGTGGCCCCGTTCAGTAGTTGATACCACGCCCTTTTAGGGCGGGACGCATTCGCGAGCTTCCAAGCTATACCCCATTACGGGTACATGAAGCTCAAGATGCCCAGGCCCAACGGAATCATCACTCTAGCCAGTGATTCGGACGTAGCACTCCGCGCCGAAAATAAAACCGCCGCCCTGGCCCATGAGGCATTATCCGAAGCCCTCGCGGCCGAAGAACTAACTGCGCTGAGCTCCACGGTGGATAGGGACGACGTGATACTCGACAAATGATCCAAATCCACCTCTTTCAAACAGCGGGCGAAATAGTCAAATTCCAAGTCCACCCAACGGACCCTACAAAAACAACATCAATCGGGGCACATCTGAACCCCACAATCGACGCCGCATTATGGGCGTTCTTACACGAGAATTGGGACATCTTTGCCTGGCACCCCTCAGGTATGCCAAGGGTCCCACACAGGCTGGCCGAGCATATCCTCAACATATTGAAGCGATACAAGCCGGTCAAGTAAACACTACGACGCTTTTTAGAGCCCAAACGACAAGCTATGGGAGAGGAGCTAGCCAAGTTACTCGAAGCCGGATTCATTAGAGAAATAAAACACCCCCAGACTGGCTAGCAAACCTGTTGATGGTACCAAAGAAGGACAAATCCTGGCGCCTATGTGTCAATTTCAAGGACCTCAATAAAGCTTGCCCAAAGGACCCCTTCCCTCTCCCCCGCGTCGATCAAATCATCGACGCTACCGCAGGACACGACGCATTGTGCTTCCTCGATGCATACTCCGGATACCATCAAATTAAGATGGTGGAGTCTGATCAAGCCGCAACGACATTCATCACTCCATACGGCCGTTTTAGTTTCAACACCATGCCTTTCGGGCTTAAAAACGCGGGTGTAACCTACCAACGCATGATTCAGACATGCCTGGAAAAACAAATCGACAAAACAATTGAGGCATACGTAGACGACGTAGTCATCAAGACCAGACACGTCGAATCTTTAATAGACGACTTGAGGCTCACGTTCGACAATCTCCGAACATATGACATCAAGCTCAATTCGGAAAAATGCGTTTTCGGCGTTCCTGTTGGAAAGCTACTGCGCTTCATCGTTTCCAAAAGAGGAATTGAAGCAAACCCGGCTAAAATCCGAGCTCTGTCACACTTGGCTACCCCAACAGACCTCAAGCAAACCCAGAAATTAACTAGATGTGTGGCTGCCTTAAGCCGCTTTATCTCCCGATTAGGAGAAAAGGCACTACCGCTCCATCGCCTTCTCCGACGCACCGAACATTTCGAGTGCACGGATGCGGCTATAGCCAGACTGGAAGAAATAAAGGCCCTCTTGGCTAGCAAACCAATCCTAAGCGCACCGAACATTAGCGAACCCATGCTGTTATATATAGTGGCAACACACCAAGTTGTGAGCGCAGTGCTCGTCGTCGAACGAGAGGAGGACAGACATAAGTTCCCGCTTCAAAAACCGGTATACTATGTATCCACCGTCCTCACACCATGCAAGTCATGATACCCACATTATCAAAATATAGCATATGCGGTGTTCATGGCATCCCGAAAGCCATGATACTACTTTCAGGAGTGTTCAATTACGGTGGCCTTCGTGTGACAGCCTGGTTTTTGCCCTCTTTTCTTTGCTTGATTTTCAGTTGAGTTGGTTTTGAATTTGGAGTTTTGAATCATTTCATTTGGACTTAACCACTTGGGTACCCCTTGATTTTCACCCAAGTGTTCCCTCTCCTCCTAAAAACCATCATTTCACCTCTGGTTCAACCCAAAATATTGCTTGGAATATTTTTCTTAAATGAAAAATATTCATTTCCCCTCCAAAACCCTAGCTAGCCCTTTGAGCTCCAAAGCAACCCTAATTTTTCTTGCCCCAAAAATCCTGAGAAAAATCCTAATTATTCTTTGGACCCTAGGGCACCTTTCTGAGCAAAATTATTTCACCACTCTTTGGAAAATTTTGGCTACAGAAAATAAAGTCATTTATGGACAGAAATGGTAGTTTCTACAGCAACTACCTTTTTACTAGCTCCATTCTAACTGGTTCTTCCTGTGCCTATTTACCTTAGTAAGTGTAAGTAAAATCCCAAAGCTCAGCCCTTAACTCCCAGTGGTTTGACCACAGTACGTCTCCAAAGTTACTGTCCAGAAACTTGTCAGTAGTACAAATTCATTTCTACTGCACCTGGATCCAAACCAAACCGTGGTAACACTTCAATCTACTAAGGACTACACACCAGACATCTTGGTTAGCACTTAGGGTGGCCTGCTGTCACGGTTCACGCGGTGACCGCATTCGTCTGGGCGTGCTGGCATGCAAAACACGCGCTCTGCGTGCCGCCCAGCGCTCTGTTGAGCGCGTGCTCGCTGCCCAGCTGGCCAAAGCATGCCACACCTCGCCACCATCCTCGTCTCCACACCCTTAACTCCCACCTGGTGCTCGCCGACGCCGGAGCTCGCCGCAGCGAGCATGGGCACGGTCCGGCCAACGGCACAGTGCGCGGCGCACTGTGCTCGTTGCTTTCCCCCTCGCACATGTGCTCGTCCACGCCCGCGCACAGTTCCTGCGTGACCTCCGTCATATTCTCCCTCTCTCTCTGGCGTCGTTCATCACCGGGCACCGTGGACAGGTGTCCTCCGGCGGAGCCCGAACCCTCCTTGCCGCCCGCCTATATAAGCCGCCACCCCAGCCACTTGGAGCACCCGCAGCCACTCCCACATCCACCACGAGCCAGTAGAAGCTGCAGCCCGACCAGGCAGGCCGCGGGCTGCCTTCCCGACGCCGAGCTCGCCGAATCGTCCCCCCAGCTCTGACCCCTCCCAAGCCAAGGAGACCCTGCCAGGGCCTCCGCCACTCATCGATGAGGCCAACCCACCCAGCTGGAGCCCCTGTAGCCGCCCCAAGCCGCCGTCATCTTCATCTCCGGCAACCTCCGCCCTCTGCCTCCGCTGGAGAGGACGATTCCAACGCCGTCCGGTCACCTCTAGCTACGCTACAGGTACGGGCAGGTGCGGAACCTTCTCCTCCATCGACCCCCCCTCTCGTTTGACTCCAAGAAGCCTCATCACCGGCGTGTGCTCCGGCTAGGCGCCGCCTCCCTCTGTTTCCCTCTCCCCTCCCTCTGGCCTAACTAGCGGGCCCCGCTAGTCAGCCACTCATTACGCGCGTGAACCGGTATGAGTGGTGGCGCCCCGGGTGTTTATGCCTTCGACGTTACCCCCTAGTCTGTTTAATATTTATTTCAAATTCATTTAAATCCAGGAAACTTCAAATGGCCATAACTTTTTATCTATAAATCCAAATGCATTGATTCTTTTTGCATTGTGTTCTGTGTCCAAAAATCTAACAGCACCCAAAAGATGGGATATTTCCTTGCTGTCTAGATTTTTTGGTAATTTTCAGAAGGTTTCTTGATGTTTTCTTTTTGTGGTTTTGATTATTTTCAGAAGAGCTAGCATGTCTTGAGGATCACCAGGAGCTTTGTGAACCTCATCAGCACTAAGGCAAGCCACAACAACATTTTCATAGTGCCACTTCAATATTTGTGATTTTCCTACTTGAACTTATGAATATTTATGCATTTAAAATTAGTTATATAATGATTATATCCTGTTAGATGCTTGTCATGTTAAAATGCTTGAATTACAAAAAGTTTGAACTAAATCTTGTTGATAAGTTAAGAAGAACTTGGTTACAAGTAATGAATAAAGGATATGGTCATGGAGTTTAATAATTAGTTTAATTATTATCCTTGCATGATGAAAAATGATGAGATTGCTAGAAATGATTCTGGTTTAAGTGAGGTGTGATGTTAACCAGAGAAGTAGCATGAGTTGATGATGGCTTCGTGGGAGCGTGGTTGATTCAGTTATTTGCATGGTTATGTGATGCATGTGCTAAGTGATGCATAGCATGGCATTATGACACCGGTTATTTTTCATATTAATTTGAACCTGATAAGTAACTCAACTTGAATATGTTGTTGACCGGGTCATGGTGCCGCTGAAACGAGTCTTTCCTAGTGCAACCACATTTGCCGGTATGGGACAGCCTTAATATGTTTCATTGTCATGCCTCTGGTCGGTGCCTCCATTTAGGGAAGGTTATGGTCATGCTATACCCTGGCCCGGTAGGCAGGCATAACCTTGTGAGCCCGTTGTTAAGTTAATTTTGGTACCAGGTCCTAGAGTGGATCATGGCCATGATGGTGGTCGAGGTGTGTGGAGGTAGACACGGGGCCACCCAGGACTAGCCCGATGGGGACTGAGTTGGAATGGCCAGGAGAGTGTCATGGCAATGAAATGGTTTCGTCGGAATGCCGTTGGTCCACCCGAATGGGAGTGCGAGGCCATGGGTTCCGTAGTGTGGGTACAGTGTACTAACCTCTGCAGAGTGTTTTAATCTATCGATAGCCGAGTCCACGGTTACGGACATGCTCGAAAGTAGGGTACACCATGGGTCAACACTTAATAAATTTGCACACTAATTTTATACTTAGGATGGAAGTGAGGCCATCGTGTTGAGTTGGGCCAAGTATTGGTCCGGTTGTGATTGCCGTAAGGATCACGGGCCATGAGTTGGTCGGGTTGTGATTGTCGTAAGGATCACGGGCCATGAGTTGGTCTGGTTGTGATCGCCGTAAGGATCACGGGCCATGAGTTGGTCGGGTTGTGATCGCCGTAAGGATCACGAGTGTGTTTTTGAGATCATCATGTTTGTGGTCTGGAAATGATCACGTCCGGTAAGCAAGTCCATGGGACGAGTACCAGTTGAGCATATTCACAACATGTTGGATATATGGTTCCATTGTTTATTAAATGGTTAAATATCATGATATTTTTTGTCACCATGTGTCGGGGAAACTGATCCAAGAACACCTATGGGACCGGGGACCGAGCCCCTTTCGGTTCGGCGGGGGGACGGAGATCGCACGAAGAGCGGATCGAGGCGAAGCACACGAGCAGTTTACCCAGCTTCGGAGCTCTCCGGAGAGATAACACTCCTACTGCTGCATGTCTGAGTGTATTGAGTTCTTGCTCGGGAGCGCTGAGTGCTACAGTACACACTAGCTGCTAACGAGACCGAACGTGAGTGTTTTTCTGCCTCCCCCACCCCTCTCTACGTTGCGCATGGGCCTCCTTTTATATGCTGAAGGGGTCACCGACAGGTGGCAACGTAGATAAGGGTAAAAATGGAAAAGGAATTGCGGTTGGTACAACCACCTGTACAGTGTATCCTACCTAACCCTGACAGCAGGGGACAAAGGCATTAAATGCCCGTCTGCGTCGCCCAAATAGTGCAGAAAGGGACCGTCAGGGACGCCACCGCTCGCCACGATGGCAGTCTTGTCAGCGTCGCTTGCCACCGCGCACTGCTGGCTGCACAACCTCCTGCCACGCGCGCATGGAAAGGCCCCAGGGCGACACGTTGGTGGATGTGCTGGAGCGCGGGTACAGAGTGGTAGCTTGCCGTGGCAAGCGCCTTGCCGCGGCCGTTGTCTTGTCGCGTCCGGAAGCTTGTCACTCGCCGGGCCTTGTCGGGACGCATGGCGCATCGCGGGAAGTTCCTTGAGATGCCTTGGTTGGCCTTCCCGGCAAGCTCCTCTTGCTGGGGCCTTGTCTCCTTGGCTCGAATACTTTGTTCTTGAATGGTTCCAAAGGAAACACGGAGGACCTTGGCGGTCACCCGGCAAGCCTTGCCGCGGGGTGCTGCGACTGCCCGTGCACAAGTTCGGGATACTAGGGTACCCCTACTCTAGTACATCGACAGGAGCCCCCGGGCCTGGGCCACACATGGCGCCGAGCGCTGTTGGGCCAGCCCCAAAATAGGGCACGGGCACGCGCGGCCTGGATTACGCCGTATCTTACTCCGTATCCACCGCGCCTTCCCCGAACTGCACGCGTCGAATGCGGCGTCGTGGGAGAGATCGTGGGTGGTTTCTTTATTCGGAAAGACGGAACGCCCGCCCCCTCCCTCTTTATAAGCAGGGGAAACAGGGGCAGTTCGCCCATCTCGCCAGTTGCTACTCCAATCTTAGAAATCTCCGCCGCTCCCCCCTTCTTCCCAAAGCTGAAAGAGAGCAGCGCTCCGCTCCCCATCGCCACCAGCATCACCAACGCCGTCGATCTCCCCCACCACCTCCGCCATGGCTCCGAAAGCCGACAAGGGGAAGGTCGTGAAGTCGGCCGAGGCGTAGCGGCTCGCGGCGCTGCGAAAGGAGCGGGCCATCTTCCCCCCCAGCTCGCCACGAAGGAGCTGAGGGAGTACTACTACCTCTTCTGGTCGACGGAGACGCGAGCGCATCCGCGCACGAAGGTACTTCCAGCTGCCGCTTCGGAACTGGCTCCGAATGGATACCCTTTCTTCGCACTATTCTTCTACTGCGGGCTCTGCCCGCCTTTCTCTGAATTTTTCTGTGATATCATGAACACCTACGGGTTCCGCCTCCTTGACTTCACCCCCAATGCCGTTCTGACCATGGCAGTTTTTGCACATCTCCGCGAAAACTTTGTCGGAGTCCATCCAAATGTCGCTCTTTTTCGCCACTCCTTTATGCCCCGAGTTGAGAGAGGAGAACCTTTATCCGGCGGAATCGCCTGGATCTCAAGAGCTGGCAAGAAGGAAGCTTATCTGGAGGGAGAGCTCCGCAGCAAGTGGGAGGAATGAAGAGCAGAATGGTGCTGGATTGTCGAGGAGAACCCGCAGCCATTCACCGCCCAGCGCCAAGTCCCAATAGAGCGCGACAACGATTGGAGCAACGTGGCCCCGGAAGACGATAGGCTGAAGATTGCCGTCACCCGGATCTTACGCCTCAGGCTTGCCGGGCTCACGTAGGCGCCGTTGGCGCAGATTTTCTTCGCCGCCGCATCGCCCCCCTGCAGGAGAGGAGGAGACCCACCTGGGAGTTCCAGAACGCGGCGGATATCATGAGGCTGCGCCCGGGCCTCAACTTCAACTTCACTGTCCTGGAACTGGATGCGATGATCCTGGAACTGTTCAAGCGCGATCCTCAGCATCCTGAAGCGTTCATGTTGCCGAGGGGTGTCGTTCCACTGTGCAACAACTCCTCGCTCGACCGCATCCGTGCAATGATGCCACTGTGCGACTCGCATGTAATTGTCCCAACTTGGAAAGAGCCTGCAGACGTCGTCGTGCAGGAATTCTTTGACGGTCTGGTAGAAGTGCCGGTCCGCCCCGATGAACAGAAAAGCCTCACCCGCGACACCACCGATGCGGAGATGCAGCGCATCGCCACTAGGCTGGAAGAGGCGGCAGCAGCCGCTGCCGCGGGTGAGTTTGGATTCACCGTGGAAGAGGTAGAGGCAGCAGAGGTGGCAAGCCTTGTCGAGCGAGAGGAGTTTGCCGGTGAGGAAGAGTTTGTCGGGCCTGAAGCTGAGTCGAGCGAGCCCGCCGAGGGCGCGAGCGACTCGTTGAAGATCGGCTCCTCCTCCTACCCACCTTCAGCCAGCTCGTCGCAAGCGGAGCCCCCAGCTCCACCAAGAAGGCGTCTCCGCAAGGTCGGGGACATAGCGGGGTGGCAGGCAAGTCAACAGCCGCCGTGCCGCGCGACACGCTCTACCGCGGCAAGCACTGTTGCCGCGGGAGCGCCTCACGCTGCTGCGGCAACTGGAGCGGGGTCTTCTCGGTCCACCGCTACTGCTCCTACCAAGCGGACAAGGGAACCTACTCCTCCGCCTCGTCGCACCGGAGGCGAGCCGGACTTCAATCTCTCCGCGCTCAGCTCCGACGAGGAAGAAGAAGAGTAAGATTCTTCGCTGTACTTGTAGTTCTTCAATTCTTGCTGTTTTGTCTTGTGTCTGATTTGCTTTACTCCGAACCCATTCCTTTTCAGGACTCTGGCCCAGAGAGCGGCGAAGAGAGCCAAGGTCCCGGTGATTGTCATCGAGGACGAACCCACCGCGACAACAGGGGGCGTGTCCAAGACCACCTTGCCGGACCCGACAACTTTTCCCCAAAGCAGCCCCCAACGCAGTCCCCAGCGTAAGTATATGGTTTACTTCCTGCTGCCAGGCGCGCATGGGTGCTCTTTTTTTGCTGATATCTGACTGTTGGTTTGTGTAGGAGCAGAGCAGCCTCACCAGGAGTGCCCGAAAGCCGCTCCCGAAATGCCATCTGCTTTGACTACACCGCCAAGGGAGGATTCCCCGGCAAGGGAGCGTTCTCCAGCAAGGGAGAATTCTCCGGCAAGGGATAGTTCTCCGTCAAGGGACGGCACCAGCGATCCTCCGGTGGTTGAGACCATGACTGCGGATCCTAGTACAGGTAATCCACTTGCTTGAAAACTTCCCTTTGGTTCTTCTTCTTCTGATTTTCTTTTTGAATATATGCTTGACTTTTCTCCTTTTTCCGTTCGTCAGATCCATCTGCCATGGAGCCGATGGAAACCGAGGTCACCAGCGAGGAGAACGTGCGCAGCAATACCGACGACACCGTTGCCACCGAAGGAGAAGCCGGCGCTGATGATCCCGCCGGCGAAGAGGCTGCCAAAGCTGCAGCCGCAGAAGCTGGCGAGGGATCCGGCGATCGCATTGATGGCCCCGAGGCCGCAGGAGCGTCAGGCGCTACGCCGACCGCCGATCCCTCCGCCGCTGCTGCAGCGCCAGGCTCCGAAGAGCCCCAGCCCGACGCCTATTTGAAGGCCGGCGACAGCATCTTCATCAAGCTCCCCTGGGCGTCAAGCTCCAGGGCGCCGGACGAAAGAGAAGTCTTGGATGGAGAGGTGCTCGCCTCCGCTGGGCTGACGCTGGTCGACGCGCCAAGCAGCAGCAGCGACGAGCCTGAGGAGGAGCGGCTGCTGTGGAAGTTGTTGTCGCTTTACCGCGCCCGACAAGCCAAGCTGGAATCCCGAGAAGCGCTTGTTGTGAAGGCGGGAGTGGACATCAAGAAGCGCGTGGAGGAGCTCCGGGGTCTCAGGCAGGAAGCTCTCCGGTCCCTGTCAGAGGACCGGGAGCAAGTCGCCGAGGAGCGGAAAGCCTTCCTCCTCGAGAAGGCTGAAGTTGAAGAGCAACAGCGGCTTGTTGCTGAAAAGCTATCTGCGCAAGAAGGCGAGTTGGCGCAGCGCAAGGTCAACCTTGACAGCCACGAGGAGGAGCTTGCTGCACGCGAGCAAGCAATTGGCGGGGCTCTCAAGGAAGCAAAGGATGCTGCCGCAGCTGCCGAGGCCGCCAAGAAGGAGCCGGAGACGAAGATGGCACAGCTGGAGGCCGATCTCAAGGCGAGCGGCGAGGAGCTTGCCGCGCTCAAGCGTGAGCACGAGAAGGACGCCGCCGCTCATGGCGAGCTGCAGGGTCGTCTCGCTGAGAGGAGCAAATAGCTTAGCGCCGCCAAGGACTCCAACGCAGATCTTGAGTTGAAGCTGGCCACTTTGACCAAGACGCTGGACGGCGCCAGGCAGCAGGAATTGGCCTTGAAGGAGAAGATCAAGGCCGACGAGGCGCTGCTGGCGAGTGCTGCTGCCGCCCAGAATCCTTTTAGGGAGACTGTGGAGCACTGGACCGAGGGTCTCGTGAATGTTGCCGCCGCCATCGACGGGGAGCTGGCGCAGCTGGGGATGGAGGACCTCGGGTATTCTTCCGACGAGCACCTCCAACCCAGTGCCAAGCTCAGCTTGTTCTTCAAAGGCGTGGCGACGGCCCTCCAGCGACTCCGGGAGAAGATCCCAAAGCAGCTGGCCGACGAGTCGCGCAAGATCTGCGTGGGAGTTCTTCAAAAGGTGCTGGTGAAGGTGGCCTTCCGCAACCCAGGCCTCAACCTCACCAACGTCCTCAGGTCCCTACCGCCGGATGCTGATCTGGAAGCGCTCAAGGCCCTTGTCGCACCCATTATGGACAAGGTGAGCGATATCAAGAGGGTTGAGGGCGATCGCGTAGATTAGGCCGTCCGTTTTCTCTTTTTCTTTGTTGCTGCTGGTCATGTCATGAGAACAATCTGTTAGAGCTGCGACAAGCTATCTTGTAATATAACTCTATTTTGGGTAGAAATTGCTGTGTTATTTCCTTTACTTGATTCCTTCCTTTGTATGTTTTTTCCCTACGCTTTTAGGGAACTAGTCGGCGCAGGCACCTTAGCCGCGAGCGCTGAGTGCGGGACATCAGCAGCCTGCTGGCGGTGCCGCTTCCGACAAGAAACCTTGTCGCAACTAGTCGCAGCTCACTTAAGTTGTTGAGCGGACTCGAAACAAAGTAAGGGCGCAACTAGCTATGAGTTGGTTCCTCCGCGCACAGGTTTTCCATACAAAGCACAGTCGTTCGAGGAAGATAACTTAAAAATTAAAACTGATTGCTCAAACTTTGGCAACTTAGCTTTTCTGTCGTTTGCTTTCCGGTAAGGTGAAACTTCCTTGAACGATGCCTGGTCCACACCATTATCTCCTCCTTTCCCCCCGGCAAACTTGTGGGCGAGGGAACCTTCCTTTCCTTTTAGAGAAAAAGAAAGAAGAGAAAATAAAGATATGGAGCCTTACGGCTCGTTATTGCTTACCGGGGGTAGGCGCCGCACAAAGTGTCAGATAACACATGCCAAAAAATAGTATAAAGCATGAAATTGACAAGATGTGCGGAGCACGTGAGCTTTACTTATGCACGGGGTCTGTGCCCGGCTTTGTACAAAGGATTACATGCAACATCGGCAAGACTTGTACAAAAGGTGGTTGCCGGAAATGGTTCCGGCAACCGCGCCCTACGGGTAAAACTTACGAAGATGCTCAATGTTCCAGGAGTTGCTCATCGGAATGCCATCTTCGGTCTCAAGGCGGACAGCGCCAGGCCTAGTGACTCGTTTCACCCGGTAAGGGCCTTCCCACTTCGGCGTCAACGTGTTGGAATTCTTGGCGGACTGAACGCGCCGAAGAACAAGGTCGCCTTCCTCGAAACTTCTGGCATTAACTTTGTGGCTATGGTAGCGGCGCAAAGCTTGCTGGTATCGAGTAGCTCGTACAGCAGCCTGAAGATGGTCCTCCTCAAGGAGCAGCGCGTCATCTTGTCGCAGCTGCTCTTGCTCAAGCTCATCATAAGCGAGCACTCGAGGTGATCCATATACGAGTTCCGTGGGGAGAACTGCCTCTGCTCCATAGACTAGAGCGAAAGGTGTCTGGCCAGTGGCTCGATCTGGCGTCGTCCTGATCGACCAAAGAACCACCGGCAGCTCCTCAATCCAGTTCCTTCCGCACTTGCGCAGCCTGTCGAAAGTCCTGGTCTTGAGCCCGCGCAACACTTCAACATTTGCCCTCTCCGCTTGACCGTTGCTTCTCGGATGAGCAACAGAAGCGAAGCAGACCTTGGCGCCAAGATCTTGGACATACTGCATGAAGGTGCGGCTCGTGAATTGTGTGCAGTTGTCGGTGATGATCCTGTTAGGGATCCCGAAACGGCAAACAATCGACCTGAAGAACTTGACTGCTGACTGTGCTGTCACCTTCCTCACTGGTTCCACTTCCGGCCACTTTGTGAACTTGTCAATTGCAACGTACAAGTACTCAAAGCCCCCGACAGCTCGGGGAAAAGGGCCGAGGATATCGAGCCCCCAGACCGAAAATGGCCAGGATAAAGGGATCATCTAGAGAGCTTGAGCTGGCTGGTGTATCTGCTTGGAATGGAACAGGCACGCTTCACACTTGGTTACTTGTGCAGTTGCATCCTGGAGGGCTGTCGGCCAAAAGAAACCTTGCCGGAACGCTTTGCCGGCAAGTGCTCTTGCGCCAATGTGGTGACCACATATGCCTCCATGTATCTCTGCCAACAGCTTTTGTCCGTCCTCCCGGTGAATACACTTCAATTTCACGCCATTGAGTCTTCTTCTGTACAGTGTGTCGTCGACAAACTGGTACATACTTGACTGCCGGGCTACTCTTTCCGCTTCTTCTTGCTCTTCGGGAAGTTCTCCTATCTGAAGGAAACAGACAATCTGCTGTGCCCATGCTGGAGCTTGCGGCTCGACAACAAAGACTAAAGGCACATCTGCTGCTGCGGGAACATCCGCTTCTACGGCGAGAACCTGCGGCTCAGCCGGAGCTTGACGTTCCCCGGCAAGCTTGCCGGAGCAAAACTTGTCGGGAGCGTCTGCTTCAATGGAACAAACCCTAAGGCTTGCCGGAGCAGACTGCTCCTCAGCACCTTCGGTGTTGATCTCGAGGACCTTCTTGGCGGCGGCTTCGAGGAGCTCTGCCGGAAAATAGTCACCAGAAATCAATTTCCTCTTCTTGCTCTGTCCAGTTGATGGCGTTACAGACGGTTGAGTCAGCTTGAGCACAAAGATCCCAGGTTCCACAGGTAACTTAAGTGTAGCGCACTTCGACAGGCCATCGGCAATGTCGTTCTGAGCTCTTGGAACATGTTCCATCTGTAGGCCGTCAAAGTGCTCTTCTAGCTTTCTCACTTCATCAACGTAGGCTTCCATCAACGGACTCTGATAATTCTTGTTCACTTGGCGGACGACAAGCTGTGAGTCACCCCTGACAATGAGCTTCTTGATCCCAAGGTCTGCTGCGATCCTAAGACCGGCAAGCAAACCTCCATACTCTGCGGTATTGTTCATTGCTTGCTCCTTGGGAAAGTGCATCTGAACTACGTACTTGAGGTGCTCTCCGGTGGGTGCAACAAGTAGCACGCCCGCACAGGCGCCTTGCAGCGAGAAGGCACCATCAAAGTACATCAGCCACTCTTTGCTTGCTTCCTTAATGAGGATGCTTGTTTCTGGAATTTCTTCATCTTGTTTTGGCGTCCACTCTGCTATGAACTCTGCCAATGCTCTGCTTTGGATAGTTGAAGTGCTCTCAAACTTGAGGCCAAAGCTTGACAGTTCCAGTGCCCACTCGACAATCCTGCCTGTTGCTTCTGGATTTTGCAGTATCCTCTTCAGCAGAAAACGAGTGACGACTGTGATCTCATGTCTTGGAAGTAATGGCACAGCTTTCTCGAGGCCATGAGAAGGTTGAAAAGCAATTTTTGCACACCAGAGTACCTTGACCTAGCCCCTTGTAGAAGGGAACTGACAAAGTAAACTGGGCGCTGCACCATTCTTTTCTGCATCTTCTCACGCGCCTGAGTAGATCCATCTTTGTTGGGACCAGAGCTTGTCGGTGAAGTCCCCTGCTTGTCGCTGGATGCATCTGCCGTGGTTGCTGGCTCATCATCCTCCTCCCTCTTCGCTACTAACGCAGCACTAACCACTTGATTGGTTGCCGCTATATACAGCAGCAACTTCTCTTGTGGCTTAGGTGCGACAAGCGTTGGAGTTGAGGACAGGTATCTCTTTAAGTCCTGCAGCGCAACCTCTGCTTCCGGAGTCCATCTCATTGGTCCTGCCTTTTTCAATATTTTGAAAAATGGCAGGGCGCGCTCAGCAGACCTAGAGATAAACCTGCTGAGAGCAGCTACGCAACCGGCAAGTCTTCGTACATCCTTGACGCGCTTTGGTGCTTCAATCTGCTCAATGGCCTTGATCTTGTCGGGATTGGCTTCAATTCCCCGCTGAGACACGAAGAACCCGAGAAGTTTTCTGGAGGGGACTCCAAACACACACTTCTCGGGGTTAAGCTTGAGGTTGATCTTGCGCAGATTTGCAAAGGTTTCATCTAAGTCTTGAATCAGAGTCGCCTTGTCCTTGCTCTTGACCACTATGTCATCCATGTAGGCTTCCACATTTCTGTGTATTTGCGGTTCAAAAGCGTCATGGACTACCCTTGCAAATGTTGAATCAGCATTCTTTAAACCGAAAGGCATCCGTACGAAACAGTATGTGCCACATGGGGTGATGAATGCGGTCTTCTCTTCATCCTCTTCTGCCATGAAGATCTGATGGTATCCTGAGTATGCATCAAGAAATGAAAGCAAGTCACATCCGGCCGTGGAGTCATCAATCTGGTTGATGCACGACAAGCGAAATGGGTCTTTGGGACAAGCTTTGTTGACATCGGTAAAGTCGATACAAAGCCTCCATTTCCCATTTGCCTTGCGCACAACTACAGGGTTGGCCAACCACGTAGGATGGAGCACTCCTCTGACGAGGCTTGCTGGTTCCAATTTCTTGATTTCTTCTGCGATGAATTCTTGGTGCTGCACTGCCTGTTTCCTGACTTTCTGCTTGACGGGCCGCGCATGAGGACAGATGGCAAGATGGTGCTTGATTACTTTCCTGGGAACACCGGGGATGTCAGACGGTTGCCATGCAAATACGTCGACGTTCGCCCGCAGGAAAGCAACGAGCGCGTTTTCCTATTTAGGGTCGAGAGTGGCACTGATGGTGAAGGTACCACCAGTGCCATCCTCCTTGGCGGACACCTTCTTGGTCTCTGGTGGAGCTACCATTGTTTTCTTACACTTGCCGGTGGAGCTCGATGGTGCGTCCTCGACGGTAGCGCAGCACTCCGAAGAGGTGCGCTTGCCGGAGTGGGCATCAGAACTCTTGCCGGACTTGGTCTTCTTCTTCGCCCCGGGAGCTTCAACAGCAAGTGACTTGCGATCTGTTGCGGCTGCTGCTTCCCGGTAGATCTTGTCGGCGCAGATAAGAGCATCCTTTTTGTCGCCAGGGACAGAGATGACACTTATCGGGCCTGGCATCTTCAGCATGTTGTATGCATAGTGAGAGGCTGCCATGAACTTGGCGAGTGCTGGACGGCCGAGTATCCCATTGTAAGGCAATGGAAAGTCAGCAACGTCGAAAGTGACCCTCTCAGTCCTGAAGTTCAACTCGCTGCCAAATGTCACCGACAATGTGATCTTTCCCTTCGGCTTGCTCCTTCCTGGATTGATGCCTTGGAATGTGCCGGTCTCTTCGAGCTCGCCATCAGGGATCTGGAGTTTCTGGAGTACCGCGGAGGAGATCAGGTTCAAGCCGGCCCCGCCGTCAACTAGCATCTTAGTGACCTTGAGGTTGCGGATAGTTGGTGAAACCAACATCGGCAAGCACCCGACCGCAGTTATGCGATCAGGGTGGTCCTCAATATCAAAGATGATAGGCGTGCTGGACCATTTCAGAGGCTTGCGTGACTCGACGGGTGGTTCTGCTACATTGACTTCCCGCACCCACTGCTTGAGCTGGCGGTGTGAAGTATGCAGAGAAGCACCGCCGTCAACGCACAATACCTCTGTGGCTTTCTGGAACTCCTGCTCATCGGCCTCGTCATCATCCATATCTTCATCGTCGTCGTCATCTTCATCCTTGTCGCCGCCGCGGGGAGGTCTGTCTCCTTGCCGCTGCTTGGCCTTGCCGCGGCGTCCTCCTTGGCCGGGGCATTTCTTGCCGGCTCCTCCAGCACCTTCCTGGGCCTTCTCCTTGTCACGTCGCTCGTATTCAGCCTTTTGCTGCTCGATAAGCTGTTCGACCTTCTTGCAGCTCTGGAGGTCATGGCCCTTGGTGCGGTGGATCTTGTAGTACTGCTTGTTGGTGCCGTCCTTCTTATCAGCGACCGCCACAGCCTCCTCGCCGGAGCTACCAGCTTTAGCTTTCTTGGCGCCACCTCCGTTGCCGGACTGCTCAACGACTAGCACATCTTTGCCTTTCTTCTTTCTGTTGTTCCCCCGCCAGTTTTTCTTTGCCGGGGCAGTCTCCTCACTATCAGATCCTCCTGCTCCTATATTCTCTCCGGGGAGTTTCCTCCCTTCCTCAGCACGTGCACACTTGTCGGCCAGGGCATATAGCTCACTGACGTCTTTGATCTTGCACATCGCCATCTCCTCCCGCATCCTGTGGTTTCGCATGTTCTGATGGAACGCGCTGATTACCGCGGCAGGGTGGACATCTGGGATGTTGTGCTGTACACGGCTGAATCTCTGAATATACTTGCATAGGGGCTCTCCTTCCTTCTTGGCAAGCAGATGAAGGTCACTCTCTTGGCCATGAGGCTTGTGGCCGCCTGTAAAGGCGCCGACAAACTGATGGCATAGGTCTACCCAGGAGGATATGGAGTTGTCCGGCAAGTGCATGAGCCAAGATCTGACATTGGGCTTGAGCACCAGCGGGAAGTAGTTGGTGAGGATCTTGTCGTCCCGCCTCCCAGCAGCTTGCACCGTGATGCTGTAGATGCTGAGGAACTCCGACGGATGCGACTTGCCGTCGTACTTCTCTGGCACATCTGGCTTGAAATTCTTCGTGCTGGGCCACTGGACTTGCCGCAGCTCACGAGTGAACGCAGGGCAACCTACCGCATACGGCAAGTCGCCTGGTTCCCCTAGCACATGCATGTCGACAGAGGGCCCAGCGCGCTGGTCTGATTAACGCCGCGCTTCTCTTCGGTGCTCGATGCGAGTACGAGCGTCTTCTTGCTGTCATTCGTGAAGAACTTGGCGTTGATCGCGACGAGCTCGTGGATCTGATGATGCAGTGGAGTCGCTGTCGAGGTGGATCCGGCGAGTCGGCGATCTTGGTCTTTGGGGTGGAGAGTGCATGGTGGTCGCACCCCCACCGGTTTCGTCGCCATCGGCTCGTGCCTGGCGGTCCTGCCGCGACAGCGATGCACTCGGCTGCCGCGGAGTGTCGCTGTTGGCGAAGCCGATGAGACTCTGAATGGTGGCCCTCCATTCATCGATCTTGTTTGCCGTTGGAGGGTAATCCAGGAGCAGTTGAGCTCGCGCCAAAGCTTCTGCTGGAGTGGTGGGCGGTAGTGGCGAACAGTGCGAGGAGCGGGATATGCTCGGACTTCTAACTATGTTAGAAGGAGCAGTATCCCGTCCAGGCGACCGTGTCTCGCTCGTGCCAGCACGTTGGCATGCATGCTGGTCTTGAGCACCCCGAGATCCACCAGCTCGATCTTGGTCCAACAAATGTATGGCACTGCGAATACCATGACGCTGTCGATCCTGCGCCTCCTGAGACGGGCGCGGTGCATGTACGGACACCGAGGTCTGCGCAGCCTTGTCCTTGGACCTGGCAGCACCATGAGCTCCCTCGTCGACGCCCGTTCTTCCGCCGGCGTCTACCCCACCACTCGTTTGCTCCGGTGGTGGTGGGATCGACGTGGACGGAACAGCTACCGACAGGTGGCAACGTAGATAAGGGTAAAAATGGAAAATGAATTGCGGTTGGTACAACCACCTGTACAGTGTATCCTACCTAACCCTGATGGCAGGGGACAAAGGCATTAAATGCCCGTCTGCATCGCCCAAATAGTGCAGAAAGGGACCGTCAGGGACGCCACCGCTCGCCACAATGGCAGTCTTGTCAGCGTCGCTTGCCACCGCGCACCGCTGGCTGCACAGCCTCTTGCCACGCGCGCCTGGAAAGGCCCCAGGGCGACACGTTGGTGGATGTGCTGGAGCACGAGTACAGAGTGGTAGCTTGCCGCGGCAAGCGCCTTGCCGCGGCCATTGTCTTGTCGCGTCCGGAAGCTTGTCGCTCGCCGGGCCTTGCCGGGACGCGTGGCGCGTCGCGGCAAGTTCCTTGAGATGCCTTGGTTGGCCTTCCCGGCAAGCTCCTCTTGCCAGGGCCTTGTCTCCTTGGCTTGAATACTTTGTTCTTGAATGGTTCCAAAGGAAACACGAAGGACCTTGGCGGTCACTCGGCAAGCCTTGCCGCGGGGTGCTGCGACTGCCCGTGCACAAGTTCAGGATACTAGGGTACCCCTACTCTAGTACATTGACACTATGTTTATGCTTGTTGTGAGTTTGTAAGTACATTCAATGTACTGACCTGGCGTGTCATGCCAGATTTCAGGAAAGTCTCGTTGGAAAGGAGTGTTGTACGAGTCTAGATCGTGTCCACATAGGTGTCCCTATGCTATGGAGTTCCGCTACGACATTGTTCTGCTGCCATCTAGTTGTCATGATCGAGGCCCCCTTTATGTCCACTAAATAATGTACATATTGCTCAGCTGCACCGTGTGTGCCACTTGGCCTCGCTAACTGTTGTAATATAAACTATGCTCCGCTAGCATTAATAAAGCGGTTGTTTTTCTGTACCAAGTTGTTGTGTGTTGCCAGAAGACAAGGTCTCTGGGCTGGCAGTGTAAGGTAAACCGGTCGCTCTTAGCCGGGGTGGCACAATGCTTGGTATCAGAGCCGCGCTGACTGTAGGCCATGCTAGACTAAGCTGAGTTAACTGGACGTTAGATACGAGTTGTAGCTGAGTGCCGGTAATAATTATAGTTGGTTGTTGCATTGCATGCAGTGATTTTATTTTTATGCTAACTTGCTAATGGTTGTGAGTGTAGATGGCTCTAGTGCTATATCCGTGCCAGTTGCAGCTGATGTCGTACACGTTGCCGCATCTCCTTCGTTACGTGTGGCGTCAGCTGTACCCTCACGGAGACGATTCAGTCTATCGTGTGTACCGGGAGCGCCTAGCTGACTCAGTGTATAAGTATCACGCCGTGGTTACTCTGTGCACTAGTTCCGATTCCAGCTCTTACACTCATACCTCTCGAAGCGGCTACGCTTCTACCGCTTCTCAGGCTGTCCAATTTGCTGCATTCGAGGTACTTGTTGAGCTCCGCTACAACGAGGTCCGGATGCAGAACCACCCAGGTTTCCATTACTATCCTTCTCTCCACGACAATGGTCGTGTCCGTTTCCCTGTCATTGATCCGGAGTCTGATAGTGTAGCTAGCCACCTTTCTCGCTACATCACTTCTAGCTATCTTCTGATCTACGAGCAGGCTCGTGAGCTGAGTCGTGCCCGTACTGCTTTAGCCTCTGCTTTTGTCTCTGCTAGCTCAGCCACTACTCCACCATCTGTAGGATTTACTCCCTATATTCATGCCAGTTCTAGATCCCCTGTTTCTCCGGTTACTCCTCCGAGTAGCTCGGGCATCGCGACTGTGAGTCCACTTAGTGCTCCTGCTGAGTGGGTTTCACTCCTTGCCACTCCTGTAGCCCCGATGATTCACCCTCCACCTGCCCTAGAGGGAGAGCCCTCGAGGCAGCGTCGTCGTGTCACTTTTAACCCGGAGGTCTCCGTTAACTTCGTCAGTTAAGGATCCGAGTCCGCTTCAGGAGAGGACCCCGTAGCACCAGCAGAGCAGTAGAGCTTCCGAGTATTCGCAGTCGTCAGGATGGAGTATGGATGTAGTCGTACGAGTCATGATGTTTCGTTTCATGTATGAGGGTAGTTGGACCTGGCATGTTGTTATCTTTCATGTATGAATTTATGTATAATTATGTTGGACTTTATTTTATTCGCCGTATGTTCTTCGCCTTTTCAGTTTTACTTGGATTTTTGTTGCTAGCTTCTCCCCAGTTTATGTTGAATGCTTCTCATCTCGGTTGTGTTAACTTGGGAAAAATCATATTAGGATGACGCGGGGAGGCTGCAGTAGCAACGTTCGCGAGGGTTCTCCTGTTCGGCGTTCCGCATGACAGGCAAGACAATCACCCGAGCCGTACGTTCCACCACCGCCTCCACCGCCAAATCCGCCCTCCACCGAGCAAATTATGCATATGTTCGAGGAAAGAAGAAATAATGATCTGATGGAAATATTCAGAAGTATTCAAGCAATGGTTGGACAGAACGGAAATCAGCCTGGCCATCACTCCAAGTTATCCGATTTCCAAAGGACTAAGCCTCCTAGTTTCAGTCAGGCCATTGATCCCTTGGATGCAGATGATTGGATGAGAACTATGGAAAAGAAGCTTGAGGTTGCTCGAACTGATGAAGAGGATAAGGTTCCATTTGTAATACATTATCTGGAAGGCGCTGCTGCTATATGGTGGGAAAATTAAAAAGCCATGGGGACTGCTGATGAAGAAATTACTTGGTCAAGATTCAAGGAGCTATTCCAGAAATATCACATCCCTATGGGAAGTATGAAGACTAAGCAGCGTGAATTTCTCGCACTCCTCCAAGGAAGTCAATCTGTGGGAGAATATTTGCAGAAGTTCAATCACCTGTCATGTTACTATCAATATGACGTGGCCACTGAAGAAAGGAAGATGGACAGGTTTCTTGGTGGATTAAACCCGCAACTTCGTTGTGCTCTCAGTGTGTTCGATTTCCCAGATTTCCAAACCCTGGTGGACAAGGCTTTCATTGCTAAAAGGCAACACAAGATTGTATCAGATAATAAGTCTGCCCATAACAATCACAAGCGCAAGTTTGAGCCCCAAAAGGAAATGCAACCAGTGCAGAAGGCTCGTACCTGGCAGCCAACTCAGGTAGCATACAAGCCCAATTGGCAACAAAATGTTAACAAGGCCACCACCCAAGTCAAGAATGATGTGCTCAACCCAGTTCTGGAGAATCGCCTGCGCAACAATTCTTGTTACAGTTGTGGACAAACCAGACATTATGCCAAACAATGTTCCAAGAACAACCGGACCGATGCTACATTCAAGCCACAAGTCCATTATTTGGAGGCATGCCCAAGTCAGCACGACATCACGGGATACATTCATCACATTTCCGCCGACGAAGCCCAAGAAAATCCCGAAGTTTTCATTGGTATGTTCCCTATTAATAACATACCTGCAGTAATTTTATTTGACTCTGGGGCTTCCCACTCTTTTATTTCTCGGAGTTTTGTTGCCCGAAACAAATTTCCTTGTTCGCTTTTGGGCAAGAATATGCTGGTACAAACCCCGGGATCTCTTATCAGAAGCAATCTAGTCTGCCGCAATCTGGAAGTCAGTATCAACGGAATCCATTTTCCAACCTCTTTGATACTTATTGAGTCTGATAAGTTGGATGTTATCTTGGGTATGAATTGGCTGACTCAGTACCAAGTGTTCATAAATTGTGCGACCCGAGAAGTCAACTTGACCAGCCAAGAGGGACAAACTACAAAGTTTATTGCTCGTAGGAGCATACCCTCCAAGGAAATGGTCTTTACAGCAATAGCTGAAATGGAATTAATTCCGGTGGTCAGCGAGTTTCCTGATGTATTCCTAGAAGAACTGCCAGGCATGCCACCTGATCGAGAGCTTCAGTTTGCAATAGATCTTGTGCCCGGAACCACACCAATACACAAGAAATATTATTGAATGCCATCATCCAAATTAGTGGAGCTAAAGAAACAGCTTTATGAAATGCTCCAAAAAGGGTATATCCGCCCCAGTTCCTCACCATGGGGATCACCTGCTATTTTTGTGGACAAAAAAGATGGTAGCCTCCATATGTGTGTGGACTACCGACAGTTGAATGATGTCACCATCAAAAACAAATATCTTCTACCAAGAATTGATGATTTGTTTGATCAGCTCAGTGGAGCCAAGGTGTTCTCAAAGATTGATTTGCGGACTGGATATTATCAGCTCAAAATTAAAAAGGAGGATATTCCCAAGACCGCATTCACCGCTCGCTACGGTCTCTATGAATATACAGTCATGTCTTTCGGCCTCACCAATGCCCCCGCCTTCTTCATGCACATGATGAATAAAGTATTCATGGACTTCCTTGATAAGTTCGTGGTCGTCTTCATCGATTATATACTTATTTACTCAAGAAGTGAAGAAGAGCATAAGGAACACCTCCGAGCAGTGTTGCAACGACTCCGTGAGCATCAGTTTACGCCAAATTCAGTAAGTGCGAGTTTTGGCTCAAGCAAGTTGGATTCCTTGGGCATGTGCTATCCGTTGAGGGTATAGCCATGGACCCAAGCAAGGTAAAATATGTGCTCGACTGGTTGCCACCCGCCACCGTATCTCAGATCCAGAGTTTTCTTGGATTAGCCGGATACTACCGCCGTTTCATTGAAGGGTCTTCCAAGATTGCTAGACCTATGACGGAGCTTCTCAAAAAGGATAAGAAGTATGAATGGACTACGGACTGTGAGAAAAGTTTCACCGAGTTGAAGAAACGCCTGACAACTACGCTAGTATTAACACTTCCAGATATCTACCGCATCTTTGACGTATACTGCGACGCTTCCAGGCAAGGACTGGGATGCGTACTTATGCAAGATGGCAAGGTAGTAGCTTATGCCTCATGGCAGCTACGACCCCACGGAGGAAATTACCCCACTCATGATTTGGAAGTGGCCGCGGTAGTTCATGCTTTAAAAATTTGGAGACACTACCTCATCGAAAAAAGGTGCCAAATTTTTACCGATCACAAAAGCCTCAAGTATATATTTACTCAGCCGGATTTAAATCTCCGTCAATGAAGATGGCTTGAGTTGGTCAAGGATTATAACCTTGGAATAAATTACCATCCGGGTAAGGCCAACGTGGTTGCCGATGCCCTCAGTCGAAAACCTGTCAGTTTAAATGTCATATTGGAATCTTTGCCTCCCGAACTTAAAGAAGAGATTGCTCAGCTCAACATGGTCATAGTTGAGACTAGCCTTGCCAATATTCTGAAAGTTACCCCTACCCTTGAGGAAGAGATCCGCAAAGCCCAGCCAGGCGATGCCGATCTGCAGAAACGTGTTAAGCTTTCCGATTTCTCGAAGTATCAGTGCGGTACCCTATGATTCAGGGGAAGGATTTGTGTGCCTAATCAAGCAGATTTGAAGCAGAAGATCCTGTCAGAAGCCCACGAATACTCGTATTCAATTCACCCTGGAGGTATAAAAATGTACGAAGACCTTCGACAAATATTTTGGTGGGATGGAATGAAGAAAGACATTGCTTATTTCATGGCTTGTTGCGACATATGCAACAAAGTAAAGGCAGAACATCAAAAGCCAGCCGAACTTCTCGAACCACTGCCAGTGTCACAATGGAAATGGGATGATGTCTGTATGGACTTTATCACAGGGCTACCTAAGACCCGACGAGGCAATAATGCGATCTGGGTCATAGTGGATACATTAACCAAGGTGGCCCACTTCCTCCCAATCAAAACCTCAAACCAAGCAGATGAGCTTGCACGACTGTATGTATCCAGAATAGTCTGTCTGCATGGAGTTCCCCGAACCATCACTTCTGACCGAGGTTCACTTTTCACCTCCGCTTTTTGGTCCCGTCTCCATCAGGCCCTCGGAACGGAATTGAAATACAGTACCTCTTATCATCCTCAGACGGATGGACAAACAGAATGGGTAAATCAAATACTCGAAGATATGCTCCAAGCCTGTGCTTTGGCACAAGGCCCATAATGGGAAGATTGCTTGCCGTACGCCGAGTTCTCGTATAACAATTGCTTCCAGACCAATTTAAAGATGTCACCATATGAAGCTTTGTATGGCCGTCAGTGCCGCAGTCCATTAAATTGGTCTCAAACCGGAGATAGCTGTATTTTCGGAATGGGTCTCATGCTGGAAGCCGAAAAGCAAGTCAAGGAGATCCGAGACAGATTGCAATTGGCCAAATCGCGGCAGAAAAGGTATTACGATGCAAAGCACCGACAGATCAGCTTTGAACCCGGAGAACATGTCTATCTTCAAGTAACGCCTATGAAAGGAATCAAGAGGTTTCAAACCCATGGAAAATTGGCACCCATATTACTGGTCCATTTCCCGTTATGACACGAGTAGGTGCTGTGGCATATCAGTTGGAGTTTCCCCCTGAGCTGCTAGACGTGCACAACGTGTTCCAAGTTTCACAATTGTGACGGTGCATATCACCGCCCGAGAAAAACACCGATTTGACAGAGATAGAGCTGGCAAAGGACTTAACCTATGAAGAGAGGCCGGTGAAAATTTTGGATCAAATGGAAAGAGTCACTCACAGTAAAGCACGAAAGTTTTACAAGGTCCAATGGAAGCATCATACCGAGTCAGAATCAACCTGGGAATCAGAAGAATTTCTAAGGGCATGTTATCCAGAATGGTTTTCCCAAGCAACCGAATCTCGAGGACGAGATTCATTCTAAGTGGGGGAGGTTTGTGATAGCCTAGTTTTTGCCCTCTTTTTTTTGCTTGATTTTCAGTTGAGTTGGTTTTGAATCATTTCATTTGGACTTAACCACTTGGGTACCCCTTGATTTTCACCCAAGTGTTCCCTCTCCTCCTCAAAACCATCATTTCACCTCTGGTTCAACCCAGAATATTGCTTGGAATATTTTTCTTAAATGAAAAATATTCATTTTGCCCTCCAAAACCCTAGCTAGCCCTTTCAGCTCCAAAGCAACCCTAATTTATCTTGCCCCAAAAATCCTGAGTAAAATCCCAATTATTCTTTGGACCCTAGGGCATCTTTCTGAGCAACAATATTTCACCACTCTTTGGAATATTTTGGCTACAGAAAATAAAGTCATTTCTAGACAGAAATGGTAGTTTCTACAACAACTACCTTTTTTACTAGCTCCATTGTAGCTGGTTCTTCCTGTGCCTATTTACCTTAGTAAGTGTAAGTAAAACCCCAAAGCTCAGCCCTTAACTCCCAGTGGTTTGACCACAGTAACTTTCCAAAGTTACTGTCCAGAAACTTGTCAGCAGTACAAATTCATTTCTACTGCACATGGATCCAAACCAGACCGTGGTAACACTTCAATCTACTAAGGACTACACGCCAGACATCTTGGTTAGCGCTTAGGGTGGCCTGATATCACGGTTCATAAGGTGAACGCATTCGTCCGGGCATGCTGGCGTGCAAAACACGCGCTCTACGTGCTGCCAAGCGCTCTGTTGAGCGCGTGCTCGCTGCCCAGCCGGCCAAAGCATGCCACGCCTCGCCACCATCCTTGTCTCCACCCGTTAACTCCCCCCTGGCGCTTGCCGATGCCGGAGCGCGCCGCAGCGAGCACGGGCACGGTCCGGCCAACGGCACAGTGCGCGGCTCATTGTGCTCGTCGCTTTCCCCCTCGCTCCTGTGCTTGTCCGCGCCCGCGCACAGTTCCTGCGTCACCTCCGTCGTCTTCTCCCTCTCTCTTTGGCACCGTTCATCGCCGGGCACCATGGACAGGTGTCCTAAGGTGGAGCCTGAACCCTCCTCGCCGCTCGCCTATATAAGCCGCCACACCCAGCCTCTTGGAGCACCCGCAGCCACTCCCACATCCACCACGAGCCAGTAGAAGCCGCAGCCCGGCCGGGTAGGCCGCGGGCTACCGTCCCGAAGCCGAGCTCACCGGCGATCCCCTCCGGATCGTCCCCGTAGCTCTGACCCCTCCCAAGCCAAGGACACCCTGCCAGGGCCTCCGCCTCTCATAGGTGAGGCCAACCCACCCCGCTGGAGCCCCTGTAGCCGCCCCAAGCCGCCGTCGTCTTCGTCTTCGGCAACCTCCGCCCTCTGCCTCCGCTGGAGAGGACGATTCCGACGCCGTCTGGTCACCTCTAGCTATCCTACGGGTACGAGCAGGTGCACAACCTTCTCCTCCATCGACCCCCCCTCTCGTTTGACTCCAAGAAGCCTCATCGCCGGCGTGTGCTCCGGCGAGGTGTCGCCTCCCTCTGTTTCCCTCTCCCCTCCCTCTGGCCTGGCTAGCGGGGCTCGCTAGTCAGCCACTCATTACGCGCGTGAAGAGGTATGAGTGGTGGCGCCCCGGGTGTTTACGCCTTCGACGTCACCCCCCAGTCTGTTTAATATTTATTTCAAATTCATTTAAATCCAGTAAACTTCAAATGGCCATAACTTTTTATCAAGAAGTCCAAATGCATTGATTCTTTTTGCATTATGTTCTGTGTCCAAAAATCTAACAACACCCAAAATATGGGATTTTTCCTTGCTGTCTAGATTTTTTGGTAATTATCAGAAGTTCTCTTGATGTTTTCTTTTTGTGGTTTTGATTATTTCCAGAAGAGCCATCTGGTGTTGAGGATCACCAGGAGCTTTGTGAACCTCATCAGCACTAAGGCAAGCCACATCAACATTTTCATAGTGCCACTTCAATATTTGTGATTTTCCTACTTGAACTTATGAATATTTATGCATTTAAAATTACTTATATAATGATTATATTCTGTTAGATGCTTGTAATGTTAAAATGCTTGAATTATAGAAAGTTTGAAGTAAATCTTGTTGATAAGCTAAGAAGAACTTGGTTACAAGTAATGAATAAAGGATATGGTCATGGCGTTTAATAATTAGTTTAATTATTATCCTTGCATTATGAAAAATGATGAGATTGCTAGAAATGATTCTGGTTTAAGTGAGGTGTGATCTTAACCAAAGAAGTAGCATGAGTTGATGATGCTTCCGTTGGAGCGTGGTTGGTTCAGTTATTTGCATGGTTATGTGATGCATGTGTTAAGTGATGCATAGCATGGCATTATGACACCAGTTATTTTCACATTAAGTTGAACCTGATAAGTAACTCAACTTGAATATGTTGTTGACCGGGTCATGGTGCCACTGAAACGTGTCTTTCCCAGTGCAACCACATTTGCCGGTACGGGACGGCCTTAATGCGTTTCATTGTCGTGCCTCTGGTCGGTGCCTCCATTTAGGGTAGGCAGGCATAACCTTGTGAGCCCGTTGTTAAGTTAAGTTTTGGTACCGGGTCCCAGAGTGGATCGTGGCCACGACGATGGTCGAGGTGTCTGGAGGTAGACATGGGGCCACCCAGGACTAGCCCGATGGGGAGTGAGTCGGAATGGCCGGGAGAGTGTCATGGGAATGAAATGGTTTCGTCAGAATGCTGTTGGTCCACCCGAATGGGAGTGCGAGGCCATGGGTTCTGTAGTGTGGGTACAGTGTAGTAACCTCTACAGAGTGTTTTAATCTATCGATAGCTGAGTCCACGGTTACGGACTTGCTCGAAAGTAGGGTACACCATGGGTCAATACTTAATAAATTTGCACACTAATTTTGTACTGAGGATGGCAGTGAGGCCATCGTGTTGAGTTGGGCCAATTATTGGTCGGGTTGTGATCGCCGTAAGGATCACGGGCCTTGAGTTGGTCGGGTTGTGATTGTCGTAAGGATCATGGGCCATGAGTTGGTCGGGTTGTGATCGCCATATGGATCACGGGCCATGAGTTGGTCGGGTTGTGATCGCTGTAAGGATCACGAGTGTGTTTTTGAGATCATCATGTTTGTGGTCTGGAAATGATCACGTCCGGTAAGCAAATCCGTGGGACGAGTACCAGTTGAGCATATTCACAGCATGTTGGATATATGGTTGCATTGTTCATTAAATGGTTAAATATCATGATATTGTTTTTCATTATGTTTATGCTTGTTGTGAGCTTGCAAGTACATTCAATGTACTGACCTGGCGTGTCATGCCAGATTTCAGGAAAGTCTCGTTGGAAAGGAGTGCTGTCCGAGTCTAGATCGTGTCCACATCGGTGTCCCTGTGCTATGGAGTTCCTCTACGACATTGTTCCGCTGCCGTGTGGTTGTCATGATCGAGGCCCCCTTTTATGCTCACTAAATAATGTACATATTGTTCAGCCGCACCGTCTGTGCCGCTAGGCCTCGCTAACTGTTGTAATATAAACTATGCTCTGCTAGCATGAATAAAGCGGTTGTTTTTCTTTACCAAGTTGTTGTGTGTTGCCAGAAGACAAGGTCTCTAGGCTGGCAATGGAGGGTAAACCGGTCGCTCTTAGCCGGGGTGCCACACTCCGAAGTACCACTCAATGATATAATAAATAACCACGATGCCATGGGACGGATTGCTAAGTGGGCCATCGAGCTCCTCACGTTCGACATCATATATAAACCACGGCGAGCCATTAAGTCGCAAGTACTGGCTGACTTTGTCGCCGATGGACAGAAGCCGAACTCCCTAAAGAGTACAGCGCATACTCCAATTGGATCATGCACTTTGACAGCTCTAAGATGCTGGCTGGTATAGGAGCGGGCGTTGTCCTGACATCCCCCACCGGAGATACAGTCCAATACGTACTCCAAATGCTATACACAGACTCCAACAATGCAGCCGAATACGAGGCTCTGTTGCACGGTCTTCGGATGGCAGTCTCCATGGGCATCCAACGCCTAGAAGTGTGTGGGGATTCGAACCTCGCAATATCACAAATAAATGGAGACTTCGACGCCAAGGACCCGAAAATGGCGGCTTACCACAATGCCGTCCTCAAGATGTCAGCTCAGTTTGAGGGGCTTGAATTTCATCATGTGGTCCGAGAAAACAATCAAGCAGCGGATATCCTTGCCCGCATCGGTGCAAAGCGCGACCCCGTCCCACCTAATATCTTCTTGGAAAGGCTGTTCAATCCATCCATGGTGTGGCAAGGGGAGACCGGCAATACCAGTCTGGATCCAACCACAACCCCAGAACCCGAACACACTGACATAATCGGAGGTTCCGCCACCGAAATAACACCTTCGGCCCACGTAATCATGGTTGTCATTGCCCCCTGGACTGAACCCTTCTTAGCCTACCTAAATAGGCATGAACTCCCCAAAGACCAAAATGAGGCACGTTGCATTGCGGAGCTCTAAAGCCTACAAGGTCCACGAGGTAGAGCTTTATAAGAAAAGCGCTACCGGAGTGCTTCAAAGATGTATCTCCGAAGAGGAAGGGCGGCACCTCTTGGCCGAAATTCACGCTGGACTCGGCAGCCACCACGTTGCAGCTCGGGCCCTTGTAAGCAAGGCCTTCCATACAGGTTTGTACTGGCCGAGAGCCCGAGCAGACACACGGGACCTCGTCCAACATTGCGTCGGTTGCCAGCTTTTCGCCAACCAAGGCCATATGCCACCTACCGCTCTCCAAACAATCCCCATAACTTGGCCCTTTGTGGTCTGGGGGCTTGATATGGTCGGACCCCTTAAAGGAGGAAGCCATAAGAAAAAAATACTTGTTGGTCATGGTGGATAAATTCACCAAATGGATAGAGGACAAACTAGTTAAAATGGCCGAATCCGGACCAGTGATAGACTTCATATAAGGGGTCGTACACCATTACAGTGTCCCCCACAACATCATCACCGATAATGGCTCCAACTTCACTGCTGACGAGGTGAAAACTTTGTGCGGCAACATGGGCATTAAGCTCGATTACACCTCCGTCTATCACCCCAAAACAAACGGTCAAGTCAAACGAGCAAATGGTCTTATTATGAGTTGCATCAAACCCAGACTAGTGCGATCCTTGAAGGAATCAGACACGCACTTGGTCAAGGAGCTCGACTCCGTACTATGGGGGATGCGGACCATGCCGAATCGCACTACCGGATACACACCATTTTTCATGGTGTACGACGCAGAGGCTGTATTGCCCTGCTACATCATTCATGACTCACCTCGAGTGCGCATGTATGAAGAGAGAGAAGCCAAGCTTGATCGGCAGGACAATTTAGATGCCCTAGAGGAGGAGCGCAATGTGGAAAAAGCCCGTTCCCCATTCTATCAGCAACAGGCTCAAAGGTATAAAAGCAGAGAAGTACGGGCCAAAACTTATAATGTTGGCAAACTCGTTCTACGCCTACCGGAGAAGAAAAAGGACAAGCTCAAGCCCAAGTGGGAGGGTCCCTTCATCATTGATAAAGTTCTCACCAGAGGAGCATACCGTTTGTGTGATGCATCAGATAATTGACTCGAGCCGAACCCATGGAACGCGGCCAGACTCCGAAGATTCTACGCCTAGTG
This sequence comes from Triticum dicoccoides, assembly GCF_002162155.2. NCBI lineage: Eukaryota > Viridiplantae > Streptophyta > Magnoliopsida > Poales > Poaceae > Triticum > Triticum dicoccoides. The sequence continues at coordinate 373,432,467 of NC_041393.1, forward strand.
CCAAACTCTGTGTTCGTCTCCTTACCTCCGCCTTTTTTAAGTTATATCCTCCTTGTTTCTTTCTTTCTTTCTTTTTTATGGCCTTAAAGCTTCAAGTGTGACTCGACTACACACTCTAGCTGCGCTATGCACGCTCAATATACCTGGGGGTTTCTTATACAAAAGCTTAATATAATTACCTTCAGGGCATCATGCCCACTGCATATGAGTCACTTTTCCATATGTACCTTTTCTTCACCATTATATGCATGATATGACTTAAGTGTTGGCTAAGCTGGGTTGCCTGACTCCTGTGTTTATGCCCTACGTTCCCATTAGTTCGGCTAGGGCATAAGGGGAGCACCTATATGATTGTTACTACCGGGTCCGCCGGACATGTACCTCAGACTGGGTGAAGCCGAAAGCTAGCGTTTTTAAGGGAATATTCGGTCGGTGAACTAAAGATGTTTCTTACCTATTACAATACAAACCCCCAGATGTTTTATATACCGCGTCTCTGTTCACAGTTTGGACATGCACATTAATGCATGCGTACCCAGGGAAAGGAACCCTTAATGGAACTATTCTCCCTGGAAGATGTTTCTTACTATCCATGTAATATAACATAGCTAGTTGGGTACTTGTCTATTCAAGCACTTATGACCCCTACGCCTGGTTTCCAAGCGTACCCCGGTTTAAATAACTGAGCGGGTATTCGGAAACACTATGGACTGTCGAGTACGGAGTCTGAAGCGAAAGGTCTGCCATGAAAAATGATTTACAATCTGGCTAGGGACAAATTATGTCAATTGAAGTACACGGTCACTTAGACCCACACACTTCTTCTTCTATGCCATCCAATAGGATGTCTAGCCTACAATCCTGTTGGGAATACTTTGCAGCTAATTCTACCTGGTCATATACCAGACTAACGGGAATCTCTTTCCCATCTGGCCCTACAGGTCCAACCAGGGCCATGTGATTCGGATCGACCTTGGTGTACCGTGTTTTCACCATGGCCCACGCTTCCCTCGCACCTTGTCCGCAGGCCGATATCTTCCACAATTGGAACCACCGCCGTGCTCCCTTGAGCAGCTATACAAGCTCCCCCATGCTTCTTGGCAGGGAGGCGGACGGCCACAAGGCCGCGGCAATGCCCTGCATCACCTGCCAAACTTGTTCATGCAGTTGTGAAAGCTCTTGCAAAAGATCTCCTGAAGATCCGGGCATCTCCTCTTCAGGATGACCAGTTAGTATACCTACAGACATAACTCTGTTAGCCTGTTTCTTCATCGAACTATATAAAGGTTCATTTTGAGCACATCCTGAAAATGCCACGTTGAAGCCTCTTGTTCTCCTTCATGGAGTCAGCTAGCTGGGCCCGAACATCTTTGAATTCCACGCCCAGCCGGGTATTGGCATCCTGGAGATCGTTTTTCTCTTGCCGAACCCGTGTAAGCACACGCTCGCTAGCCTCTAGCTGTCGTTGAGCTCGTTGTTCATCCTCTTGTAAGATCTTCGGATTCATTCCGGGATTGTCTGCGGAATCTATTTTTAGATTTGCAAACATGCCGAATACCAACTGGTACATGTAATTACATTTTTCGAGATAAATATTACCAGATGAGGTCTTCTTGGATTCCTCCATTTCGGCAGTTGTGGCCCTTAGTCGGGCTTTGCACTCCTCCAGCTCTTAAGACAACTGGGTGTTCTTCTCTGTAAGAATCTATTCAAACAATGATCCTTAAATTAGTTGTGCCAACTGTATCAAGTCTCAGGGGCTACTGATATACATAGTTATCAAATTTTGCTTACCCGTATGTCTTTTAAATACTGGTCTGTGGCTCTAGCAAGCCCTTTTTGAGTAGCTCGGATGTACGCGTCTCCCTAGTTGAAGGCATTGAATGCCTCTCCGAAAAAATTAGGGTCGCGGAGTGCGGCCTGCCGATGCCGATGATCTATAGTGCTCTCCACTTCGAAATTTGTAGCGGATATTCTATCTGCACCCTCTATAGGAAGACCGACCGGTGTTGTCTCCATGTTAGCCTCCACCCTTGAGGCCGGTTGTGGAGTTCGGCTGGTCGAGGCATGACCAGAAGGATCTTCGGACACAGTCCGGCGAGTACTCTTTCTGCCAGGGCACAATGGACATTGTTATATTTTAAAGACGACAATCATGGAGCAGGTTTTAAATCATACCTCTCCAACAACGTCTTGGTCCTAACCGCCTTCCTTTTAAGCCTACCCGGCTTGGGCCCCCCTTGTTGGTGAGTCGCCGCGGGTTCAGTACGGCGCCCCGATGGCCACCCCTATAAAGTGCAATACATGTGCGGTGGGTAAGGCGAAAAGAAGGGATCCTTCTCGGAAGTTAAGACTCCGATTTTACTTACATATGATGTAGGGAGCAAGCCAGGATAGTCGGTAGTGATGGCCACCAGGGTGCCGTCACAGCTTGCCTGGTAAAACATCCTATCAATGAGCTCCACAAATACGTCCGAGTCTTCTTCGAGACTGGGGTCGAGGGCCCTATTGTGGTCCTTTGCCTGTGGAGGCAGACTGTGGACCTCCCTCACAGCTTTCCGCAGTTCCTGCTATGGATTAGCAAGGTAAATATTTGCAATGAAAGAATGCGGGAATGAATAGAGTTGAGTGGGATAGCAACTCACCCAGCTAGGGGGGTTGTACATGGAAAATCCATCCCGTGGTTTAATGCGGATGAACTCCTCTTCTTCTCCTTGTGAGGGACGAGGCAGAATAGCCGCTTCCATAGCTCGAAATGAGCTTCACAGGCCATAAATAGCTCGCAAAGGGCGACATAACCTGCGATGTGCAGGATGGAGGCAGGAGTGAAGTTGTGCAGCTGAAGGCCATCATACTCCAGGAGCCCGTGGAGGAACGGATGGATTAGAAATCCGAGGCCCCTCAGCAAGTAAGGGACAAGGCATATTCGCTCCCCCCTAGATGGGTTGGGGAAACTCTCTTCTTGCTCCCCGCCATCATAGGTGGCTAATCCGTCTCGGACAGGGACAAGATATGGAGGTGGGAGAAACCCCTGGGTCTGCAACTCCACCAATTGGTCGTGGGGTACGGTACACTTCTCCCAATCACCTGCCTTAGCGCTATGGGAGCGAGAAGAGGAGTTGCGGTGGCCAGCCATGGTGGGATGGTTTTTTCGGGCGCGCTCTGATGGATTCTCGCTTGGGGAAGATGGTGTGTTTTGGATCTGAGGATCCCCGTCTCTTTAATAGACGATTTATTTGCATGGTTAGGGTGGCAAGTGTAAAATGCCCCGGCTTCTCGCATTCGCTCGACACATGGAGACTGACATTATTAAGGCAAAGAAGCCGATGAGTGCAACATTAAATGGGAAGCCAGACACTGCTTGTTACAACAGGTACTCTTGAGAATTTGGAGAAGAACCCGCCTTGCAATGCCGAAGATAATCTGCGCACCAGACTCATCGTCATTGAAGCCTGGTTCAGGGGCTACTGAGGGAGTCCTGGATTAGGGGGGTCCTTGGACAATCGGACTATATGCTTATGCCGGACTGTTGGACTATGAAGATACAAGATTGAAGACTTTGTCCTGTGTCCGGGTAGGACTCTCCTTTGCGTGGAAGGCAAGCTTGGCAATCCGGATATGTAGATTTCCTTCTCAGTAACCGACTCTATTGTAACCCTAGCCCCCTCCGGTGTCTATATAAATCGGAGGGTTTAGTCCGTAGTATAACAACAATCATAATCATAGGCTAGCTTCTAGGGTTTAGCCTCTATGATCTCGTGGTAGATCAACTCTTGTAATACTCATATCATCAAGATCAATCAAGCAGGAAGTAGGGTATTACCTCCATAGAGAGGGCCCGAACCTGGGTAAACATTGTGTCCCCCGCCTCCTGTTACCATTAGCCTTAGACGCACAGTTCGGGACCCCCTACCCGAGATCCGCCGGTTTTGACACCAACACTATCCATCAATTATATTACTGGACACAATTGGATCAGAATATTGTTTGATTACAATCTGAAGCCCTATGATGAACTGCAGTTTGTTCTAACAAACACGCCACAATTAGACCTTCTCACATCTAAAAGAAGTGAGGTCATGGAGCCTAGTGAAGTTAGAAAGCTGAAGTATGAAATCATAGCAGACTAGAGACAATTGCCGTTGTCGCACACATCGATACCACCTTCAGCATCAAATCGAGCACCGACACTTGCTCCGACGGTAGTGGCTCTGGCACTGGCAGTGGCAGGAGCTAAGTCTGATCCATCAGAGGATTGGGCACCGACTGTGTCAGCAGATCAGGCTGATCTACTAGAGGATCGGGCACCGACACGGGCACCTGCTCCGACACTGGCACCAGCTCCACAAGGAGCACCATCTCCGGCAGCTGCAACGACACTACTAGTCGCACCGCCATGGGCACCCGCAACGGCTTCGGCACCTGCACCAACACTTGAAGTTGCACTTGCATATGCTCCGGCCCGTGCAGCGGCAATGGAACCAGCACTTGCACCGGCAACAGACTAGGCTCCAGTTCGCACTGCATATACCAAAGTCCTCAAAATCAATATCTCCACCTTCTTGGTAAGCATTCGCATCCCAGTGATTCGTTCTTTTTTCTATCCATGCTGTTTCACATGATTGACTATGTTAATCTAACTATTTGTGTATGTCTTCTTGTTTGCAAACAGAGAATTCCTAGAGCAACGAGGGAGTCGTTCAATAGTCTAGGCGATCATGGCCAAGTTTCTCTTACCGTGCGCAACCTTGGTGTGAATGAACTTGCTCAATATACCATGAGTAAAAAGGATGGTCGCATGATGATTGATGCTAAAGGATGGTCAAGGTTCAAAACTCTATCAAATCTTGCGTTAGGGGATGATGTCAAAATCAAAATTTCTCGGCAAGGAGACCTGGTGCTTATCAACTTTGAAATTCTTCAGTAGAATCACGCAACTGCTGAACTGATCTATCCTCCGAGAGCATTTGATGTAATAATATGGCATGGTGAAACAAGTGTACTATGTGTATAAGTAGTACGACAATATTATTTATCACGTAGGATATCATGAAAGAATTGCAACTCTGATTGCTAGTTAGGAACTGTCATTCGATTTCATTCTAATAGCTGTCGTGCTTTATTTAATTTTCTGTATTCTCCTTGTGGCAGCATCTAAAACCAGCATCGTACCGATCACTTGCAATATGAAATGTGCTGAGTTCAAACACATGGGGCCCCAAACATGCAGGCCCACCAGCCTGCGGCCCAAAGTCTTGAACCGTGAGCCTATCTGAGTATTATATTGTCATCTCAACCCCCATATTATATTATATATACTCCCCTTGATTTTTCTTATCTATAAAGTAGTGATATAAATGATTTTTATTATTTACAGAGGGAGTATCTCTCTATCAAAAATATATTTATGTGTAACTAGTTACTCCTGCCTTTCTACTTCCTTTCGCTAATATGCGGGGCAGTAATTCCCAATGAGCCGTTAAATCACAAAAACCCTGATGTAGGGTAGATCCCTAGAGGACGATCTTTCACGATTGGAGCGGATCCCTACAAAGAACACGAAGAACATGGGGAAGAATGGAGAGAAATCACAAGGGGAAACACTCAAGAACAAGTCCAATCACACATCCACTACACAATCAAACACACAAAATCCACAAGGGTACATGAACAACAAAAGGAAAGATACAAAGTAGAGTTCATCTCCAAGAGGAGGTCTTGATGGTATCCTAGACGGATCTTCCGGCGAGGGGGTCTTGATAATATCCCGCAGGATCTTCTCACATGGAGGTCTTGAACTCAGTGGGAGTGGTCTCTCTCTCTCTCAAGAGGAGAAGGTAGGAGCAAAGCTCACCTAAGAATGAGCTATCATATTTGCTAACCCTAGAAAGGAGGTGGAGGTGATCTATTTATACTCTAAGCCATGAAGGGGTAAGTGGGACAGAGATACAAGGCCAAAGGCTCGGCTGCGTGCATGCAGGTATCAGACGTCCGTTGTGTACTGGTCTTCCGGTGGCTCAGGAGGGACCGGACATCCGCCGGCGCTGGTCGTCCGCTGAAAGTGTTATGTGATCGTGACACCGGACGTCCGGAGATGCTTGGACTTCTGTTAATATTACCGGACATTCGGTTCTGGGTACGACGTCCGCTCGCTGGGAGTTGTTGTAGCTGGCGTTGGCTGATCTTCAGGCGCCAATCGTCCGGTGGGGGTCGGACATCCGCTCGCTGGTTGTCTGGGCTGCGTCAGGTACCGGATGTCCGGTGGCGTCCGGACGACCGGTGGCTGTAGCTTTACAGCTCCATTTCTTCTGTCTTCGTTTCCACACTTCCCTCGCGGATGGTGTAGGTGTTCCTTGGCGCTTGCACTCCTCCTCGTCATCCGAGAAGTTCCGGTAATACCTATGCATGCACACGAGTGGAGTGTCAAGTAGTATGCCATCCACGAAGGGGTCAAGTGAACACGTGTAAAGGCGAAGATTCACCTTTATGTATGAGAAGTAGAGGCCGCACGTGTCACTTGCCAAACGGACTCTTGACATGGTGATGACTGTAGGATGCTCTGCATCATCCCCTCCCCCTTGGAAAAGACCCGACCTCAGATCGAAAACCAAATCACCATGGGAAAGAGATGGCAGTGCCGTGTCAAAGTAGTCATTCACCAATCACTCATTGTCTAGTAGCTCGAAATGGGCACTCTCCAATGTCGCACCGTCATGTGATTCCTTCAAAAGGAGCAAATAGAACAAACACTTGGAAAAACAAATGTGGTTAGCGTTAGTGCAAATCCAATCATTCAAGAGGTGATTCACCAAACAAGTGTTGTCATCAAGCATAGCATAGGGTGTGACAAAGGATTGTGACATGGCATGTAAGCATATCAATCGAGCACAAGCAAAGATATCATGGGGACAAGTATGCAAATGTGAGGTAGAGATGCAAATATGTGTGACAAGATAATAAGCATCTACCTCGAGTTCATAGCAAACATGCAAAAAGCGCTTGACAAATGGTCGATGGTAGGCATAGGAATCATGCACAACATCAAATAAGATGAGATGTCTAAACACATGGGTCAAGTGCAAGACAATCCAAGCATAACATGCATATGGTGTAGTGAATATAGTGTGGCACTCAACACAATAGAAAGAGCAATTGTTCATCATGTGTGAGGAAATCAAGTGAATCATGTGACAAGTAAAGGGACATGGCAAATGTGAAGAAATGATATTGGTGTAACCAACCATATGATAGTAGCAAGTAGTCCAAGAATTGGATGCAACACACAAGATATATATGTCATTGTGACGCCCGGATAATCAAGCTACAGTAAACCTTTGCTAATGATGCCACGTCACCTTGATTACTGATGCTAATCTTGCGTTAGTTCGAAACCGATTCTAATTCAAATTCAAAATCAGGCAAACATCAAAAGTTTTCAAATATTAAAAACCAAAATGTCCGGGTTGTGTCAGTTATTGCACAGATGACTATGATGAATAATCCACATTTTTATATAATGTATAAATGCACTAAAATGATTTAAACGGTAGCAAAAACAATTTTTAAATGCCTTTGGTATTTTATAAAACACAAAACTAATTTATTTTGGGTTAAAACCTTTTGTGGCTGAGGGTTATTTTGAAATGTTATTTTAGGAGTTGTTGTCATATTTTACTAAGTAAAATAATGTGGGTCTAAAATTTAAAACAGAAAAGGTAAAATAAATAAGAAAATACAAAAGAGAAAACAGAAAACAAAAATAAGAGCAAACCCCCCGGGCCGTGGCCCAACTGGGCCAACACCCACAGGCCCGGCCGGCCGGCCCACCCCGCTACCCCCCTCCTTATCCACTCCCTCCCCCAAACCCTAACCGACAGCCACCCACTCGCCCCCCCCACTCGCTTT
>NC_041393.1:373440994-373448659 GCF_002162155.2 Triticum dicoccoides
CCGAGCGGTCCGCACTCCGGTGCCCGCGGCCACCCCGCTCGGCCCCTGGTCGTGCTCCGGCACCACCGACCGCACCCTCGACCCCGGCCCTCCCTCTCTCTTCGCTCGCGCCCGCACCCGCCGTCACGCCCTGGCGCCCTGCTGCTTCCCCCCTAGGCGTTTCCCCTCCGGTGGCCGCCCGGCCATGCCCCGGTCCTCCTCGCCCGCCGATTTGGGCGAACGCCCAGTCGGGCGCCGCAACGCCAAACCCGCTAGCCCCCGGGCCACTGACTAGGGGGCCCCGTCCCAGAACGTTTTGTTAAAAAAAAGGAATTAAAAATAATATATAAAATAAATAAAATAAATAAATAGATAATAATAATTTAATTAATTAATTAATTAAGGAATAAATTAAGTTAATTAATCATAATTACATTAACCTAACTAACTAATTAGTTTAATTAAACTGTAGTTAGATTAGTTAAACACTAATTAGACTAAACAGTCAATCACTAGTGGGACCCACACGTCAGTTGACCAGTCAACACCTCTGTTGACTGCTGACGTCATGCTGACGTCATGATGACGTCAGCAAATACTGTTTTGGATAATGTTGAATTTAAATAATTAATTAAATTCCAGAAATTAATAAAATCTTTAGAAAATCATATCTTTTAATCCGTAACTCGGATTAAAATATTTTCAACATGAAAGTTGCTCAGAACGATGAGACGATTCCGGATACGCAGTCCGTTCGTCCGCCACACACCCCTAACCTATCGAACTCGCAACTTTCCCCCTCCGGTTCATCTGTCCGAAAACGCGAAACACCGGGAATACTTTCCCGGATGTTTCCCCCCTTCGTCGGTATCACCTACTACCGCGATTGGGCACACCTAGCATCGTTACTTGTCATGTCATGCATCGATATGCATTTGTTTGCATTGTATTCATTGTTTCTTCCCCCTCTTCTCTCCGGTAGACTACGAGACCGACGCTGCTGCTGCCCAGTTCGACTACGGAGTTGACGACCCCTCCTTCTTGCCAGAGCAACCAGGCAAGCCCCCCCCTTGATCACCAGATATCGCCTATTCCCCTCTATACTGCTTGCATTAGAGTAGTGTAGCATGTTACTGCTTTCATTAATCCTATTCTGATGCATAGCCTGACATTGTCGCTACATCTGTTGATACCTTACCTGCAATCCTAAATTCTTAGTATAGGATGCTAGTTTATCATCATTGGCCCTACATTCTTGTCAGTCTGCCTTGCTATACTATCGGGCCGTGATCACTTGGGAGGTGATCACGGGTATATACTATACATACATACATACTATACAGATGGTGACTAAAGTCGGGTCAGCTCATTGAGTACCCGCAAGTGATTCTGACGAGGGGGCTGAAAGGACAGGTGGCTCCATCCCGGTAGAGGTGGGCCTGGGTTCCCGACGGCCCTCAACTATTACTTTGTGGCGGAGCGACAGGGCAGGTTGAGACCACCTAGGAGACAGGTGGGCCTGGCCCTGTTCGGCGTTCGCGGATACTTAACACGCTTAACGAGATCTTGGTATTTGATCTGAGTCGGCTACGAGCCTATACGCACTAACCATCTACATGGGAGTAGTTATGGGTATCCCGACATCGTGGTATCAGCCGAAGCACTTCAGACGTCAGCGACGGAGCGGCGCGCGCCGGATTGGACTGGAACGCCTGCTAGGCTAGGTCTGCTTCCGGCCGCCCTCGCAACGTGCAGGTGTGCTATGGGCGATGGGCCCAGACCCCTGTGCGCTTAGGTTTAGACCGGCGTGCTGGCCTCTCTGTTTTGCCTAGGTGGGGCTGCGACGTGTTGATCTTTCGCGGCCGGGCATGACCCAGGAAAGTGTGTCCGGCCAAATGGGATCAAGCGTGTTGGGTTATGTGGTGCACCCCTGCACGGAAGTTAATCTATTCGAATAGCCGTGATCTTCGGTAACAGGACGACTTGGAGTTGTACCTTGACCTTATGACAACTAGAACCGGATACTTAATAAAACACACCCTTCCAAGTGCCAGATACAACCGGTGGTCGCTCTACCTCAGGGATATGAGGAGGGGATCGCCGGGTAGGATTATGCTGTGAGATGCTACTTGGAGATGCTACTTGGAGGACTTCAATCTACTCTCTTGTACTTGATGCAAGACGGTGGCTGCGAGAAGCGTAGTCTTCGATAGGACTAGTTATCCCCCTCTTATTCTGGCATTCTGCAGTTCAATCCACTGATATGGCCTCCTTACACATATACCCATGCATATGTAGTTTAGTTCCTTGCTTGCGAGTACTTTGGATGAGTACTCACGGTTGCTTTCTCCCCCCTTTTTCCCCCTTTCCTTTCTTTCTGGTTGTCGCAACCAGATGCTGGAGTCCAGGAGCCAGACGCCACCGTCGACGACGACCCCTACTACACCGGAGGTGCCTACTACTACGTGCAGCCCGCTGACGACGTCCAGGAGTAGTTAGGAGGATCCCAGGCAGGAGGCCTGTGCCTCTTTCGATCTGTATCCCAGTTTGTGCTAGCCTTCTTAAGGCATACTTGTTTAACTTATGTCTATACTCAGATATTGTTGCTTCCGCTGACTCGTCTATGATCGAGCACTTGTATTCTAGCCCTCGAGGCCCATGGCTTGTATTATGATGCTTGTATGACTTATTTATGTTTTAGAGTTGTGTTGTGATATCTTCCCGTGAGTCCCTGATCTTGATCGTACACGTTTGCATGCATGATTAGTGTACGATTGAAACGGGGGCGTCACAAGTTGGTATCAGAGCCGACTGCCTGTAGGAATCCCCTTTCCAACTCCTTGGCCGAAGTTGAGTCTAGCCATTGCAAAACTTTTACTAACTTGGCTGTGTGCCTTACGGGCCCACGTCGCCATTGGGTGGTATTAGGATCTTTTATTCCTCGACCTATACTCTGGGACTCTTATTTCTCTTCTATTCGGGTTAAATGATTTTTGCTAAATCTAACATTAGGATCTCGTTATCACTTTCACCCAGAGAGCCCCTTATTAATGATGATCGTCTGCGGCACGTGAAGACCCTGAAGATACTCACCGTTGTTAACCCGAGAACTTATGTTCATTGCATTTGCAATTCCCCTTCCACCGTCAACCCTTATGGATAACTACTTGCAGTTGTTATTCTTACATTCATCCCCAGTTGGTCTTGTTATTACCAGATACCTTGAAACACTCGTCGTTGTCTCGATAATCCTTTGAGCTTATCGCCTTGCTGTTCCTTGTCACCTGAATACCCCTATGGATAATTCTCGCACTTATCGAGTATCCGCTCATCCCCCAGTTGTTCATGTGTTTCACAATGGTCTTCGAAATACTATTTGATCCTCCAAAAATCCTTAATAGCTTATTGCTCTGCAATACTTGTCTGCTTGCATTATGGATGCTTTCCATTGGCAATATTCGTTAGTATCCTTAGGCATTGTCATTTTGATCCTATTGATTCAGCATGTGTGCGAATGCACACAATCATCTATCAACCCTTCTAAATTATCCTTCCGGCTCAGACATCATTTTTGAACATGAGCTGGTTCTCGACCAAACTATTTGTCGTCAATTGTGCCTCTGGTATATTCAACTTATCCATCCCTACTCAGAGCATTGCTTCTAATCCTTTGTTTTGGAAATCGAAATTCCTTTATTATCTAAGCATCGAATCATTCCGATGTTCTATAATATGATGCCCGTGCATTCTTCTTCCTCTGGTTGAGTACCGATGCTCACGTCAGATCCCTTGTGGACCACCAGATCCTTTGTTGGATTTTATCTGACAACGCCCTTCATATTCAATAACCTTGTGAGCCTTTCCTCTGATACATAATGCCTTTGATAAATTGTATCCTCTGCTTTCTTAACCATGCTCTGTCTTCGAGCTTGAGTTAATTACTTCTAAAGATTCTGGTATATGATTATAAGATGCCCCGATGGGTTGAACCTATGCCTTCCTTAATGGGTGGGAACTCGAAAGTTTTCACGAGTCGTACTCTTCTGGTATTTTGCCAGATAAAATTTCAAAACTACAACTTCATTGAGCGCGAGAAGTGAATGTAAGGTTGTGCATTGGAGAAGGGGGAGTCGACCTTGAACTTTGCGTTCATGCCCATGGACACGATGTACATCTTCTCATCGAAGCTTCTTTTAAAATCAATTATTCCCTTGGTATAAGTTCATCTTATATCTGAGATCTGGCCTTTTTGCAATCGTGGTTCTGACCATGTTCTCCTTTAAATATCATGTCCTGTGCAAGTTTAAGCACTTGTCTTCTATAGAGCAATACCCCAGTTCAACTTCTAGTTTGATCTGTCGTCGAGTATTAACACCTGGTATCTCGAGATTATCTTGGAACTGCATAATTTCTTATGAGTTCTTCATCAAGTACTACATACTCACCGATTACAAATTTTTCATGGGCTCGGAGTTATTGAACACTCAAAGACACCGATAACTGAACCGAGTCCGCTCTATCGTTCAACAACTCTTCAGTAAGCTTCTATAAGTACGAGTTTGTACCCGATCACGCCATTCCTAGCCTGTTTGGCTATATCATTGTCGTGACGATTCTAACGGTGCTACCTGGTCCTTATTCTCGGAGCACCAATTTTCGACGATGAACTAACCTTACGTCGATTTTCCTCGTCATATCCTTTCACCTTAAACAACAAGCTTGAGTTCGAGTTTGTGTCGTACCCTTGGTTCCAATAACCTTTCACTTCATCATTACTTTGACTTGATGTCGTCGCCGATCGATTACATCTTCATGAACTCTCGCGACAAAGGTTTCGTGATCGTCAACATTCTGAGCTCATCCAGGATATCAATTGGATTCATGATGAGAAATACCATCCTTGCCTCGATGAATTGTATTATCATCGACCACTTTATTGCCTTCCCACCAACACAAGCTTGTTCATGTTTGGTGTTATACCTTGAGTTCCTTGCTGTCCAGCAATTGATCTTCCTTACCTCGGAAGTATTACCATCTCTTTTTGTCAAGAATGTGGTGAGAATTTCACCACCTCTTAATAATTCTTGATATCATAATAGTTCTTGCCATCTTCGTTCATTCCTTGGTCCCCGTATTGTTTTCAACCGGAATACCGACAATGGAGCTATGATGTGTGAATTCAAAACTTCTAGCAACCCTATTGCTTTGAAGTGAATGGGCGATAGTTCATTCTAAGTCCTTCGCTAATTGAATCACCATTCTAACATTGGTCGTGCAACCCAACCCGTACTTCGGGCGCACCCTTCAACCAATGTTTAATTGTGTATGTTTTCCTCGAGCATACTTCCTTATATCATTTGATCTGACAAATGTTATCTCCTTGTTCACTTAATGGTGGAAATCCATCTTTTGGGAATCTCGGTGAATTGCCGTTGAGTTCACCAGACACCTCCTTGTCCTCTCCTTGGTTTAATGGTGAACTATTGCTTCAGAAACCCGCTCCCATAGTTCATTTCTCGAGAATCTTGCAATGTCATTTCGTCAATTTGTGTTGCACCTTTTCCTCTCGGACCCCCTGAGTCTGAGGTATCATGACACCAGTTGGATATGAATCTCGGTCAGTTATGATGGTTGGGACAACTCTCCAAGGGTCATGATGTTGATCCTTTGATGACCCGGTAACATGATATCATGCCTAGCACCCCCCCCCCCCGGCTGGAGGACCTATCATTATAATTTCTTTTGCAAGATAACCATTCTTCCTGGAGGAAATTGTAAGACTTATCCTACAAGTTGTTCCTAATGGATCTTTCCTATATCCAAAGTCTGGCCCTTGATTGAAACAAACACCATGTCAATGCTATCTCGAAGCATGTCTGTGGTACTCCGATTTTCAACAAGAACATTTGAAGCCCAATGCTAAATGTTTCTTGCTCAATTATCCAAACACCGATGTATGGGTAATGTCATGAAAATTCTCTCCCCTACCTAAAGAGTTTTCTACATTATATCCTGTCATGGATATCATGCTCTGCTTATCCTTGGGAAGGATATACCCCTGAAATATGTGTTTAAACACATTTTCCTTTCCATTGTTCTGTTTAACCTGATGATCACATTTTCCTTTCCATTGGTTTGTTTGACCTTTCTTGTGATCTATATAACCTAAGCAGTAATAATTTACTTCTTATGTAAACACCTCGGTATACAACTCTGCCAGTGAGACCCTGTTACTTTTGTTGATGACATTTTGGTAACCACCGATGGACGAGAACTTTGCCTAATGGTCCGCCTCGTTCAAGGAGCAGGAAAACGGTTCTCTTCGTCCCTCGCCCTTGGTATCGATGTTGTTGCCGACATATCTGACAGGCTACCCTTTGACACGCCTTACTATCATGACCGTGCAAAATGTCGGCCCCCTTCCTACTTTCAACCACATGGTGGGCCCATAACCCACAGTTCCACAGGATCGAAACCTGACTCTCCTGCACCCCCTCTTCCCAAGGTTGTTCCTCGCGTGCGGCCTCGTATGTAATTCACGGGCCACCGTCCCAAGTGATCTATTTTGGTAGCAGACGCAATACTCAATCTCATTGCTCTGGACCCCTTTCGCATGTTGTTTCAGACATCGAACTATGGCCTATCCGTTTGAAACTTCTCATGGTACCTTCTTACTTTACTCTCGATATTTTCTTAAGTTCAATTCGAGAGTTACTTCCTACCCCATTCCCTGAGTTATGTACCAGATAGTCAACCTGGTAAGGCCCGCCCTTCCCGAGTCTTCCCCCCATATCCTTTTCGTAAGTACGATGAAGATCCCGAAGAAAGGATGGCGACTTCATCATTTTGACCTGAAGCAGAAGTATGAAGGCATCAATATATTGGATTGACCTCTTCGAGAAGGGCAAGCAAGGATGAGAAGACCCGCTATATTCGTTACCAAACCTTCCCCCCCTTACTCCCCTCTTAAATCTCGGGACGAGATTTCTTGTAGTGGAGGAGAATTGTGACGCCCGGATAATCAAGCTACAGTAAACCTTTGCTAATGATGCCACGTCACCTTGATTACTGATGCTAATCTTGCGTTAGTTCGAAACCGATTCTAATTCAAATTCAAAATCAGGCAAACATCAAAAGTTTTCAAATATTAAAAACCAAAATGTCCGGGTTGTGTCAGTTATTGCACAGATGACTATGATGAATAATCCACATTTTTATATAATGTATAAATGCACTAAAATGATTTAAACGGTAGCAAAAACAATTTTTAAATGCCTTTGGTATTTTATAAAACACAAAACTAATTTATTTTGGGTTAAAACCTTTTGTGGCTGAGGGTTATTTTGAAACGTTATTTTAGGAGTTGTTGTCATATTTTACTAAGTAAAATAATGTGGGTCTAAAATTTAAAACAGAAAAGGTAAAATAAATAAGAAAATACAAAAGAGAAAATAGAAAACAAAAATAAGAGCAAACCCCCCGGGCCGTGGCCCAACTGGGCCAACACCCCCAGGCCCGGCCGGCCGGCCCACCCCGCTACCCCCCTCCTTATCCACTCCCTCCCCCAAACCCTAACCGATAGCCACCCACTCGCCCCCCCACTCGCTTTCTCCCTCTCCCCCCGATCCAATCGAGATCGGGCCCGACGCCGACGCCGCCCCTCCCGCACTCCCCTGCGCCCCACGC
>NC_041393.1:373449458-373490185 GCF_002162155.2 Triticum dicoccoides
GCGCTCCGGCGCCCGCGGCCACCCCGCTCGGCCCCTGGTCGTGCTCCGGCACCACCGACCGCACCCTCGACCCCGGCCCTCCCTCTCTCTCCGCTCGCGCCCGCACCCGCCGTCGCGCCCTGGCGCCCTGCTGCTTCCCCCCTAGGCGTTTCCCCTCCGGTGGCCGCCCGGCCATGCCCCGGTCCTCCTCGCCCGCCGATTTGGGCGAACGCCCAGTCGGGCGCCGCAACGCCCAACCCGCTAGCCCCCGGGCCACTGACTAGGGGGCCCCGTCCCAGAACGTTTTGTTAAAAAAAGGAATTAAAAATAATATATAAAATAAATAAAATAAATAAATAGATAATAATAATTTAATTAATTAATTAATTAAGGAATAAATTAAGTTAATTAATCATAATTACATTAACCTAGCTAACTAATTAGTTTAATTAAACAGTAGTTAGATTAGTTAAACACTAATTAGACTAAACAGTCAATGACTAGTGGGACCCACACGTCAGTTGACCAGTCAACACCTCTGTTGACTGCTGACGTTGGATAATGTTGAATTTAAATAATTAATTAAATTCCAGAAATTAATACAATCTTTAGAAAATCATATCTTTTAATCCGTAACTCGGATTAAAATATTTTCAACATGAAAGTTGCTCAGAACAATGAGACGATTCCGGATACGCAGTCCGTTCGTCCGCCACACACCCCTAACCTATCGAACTCGAAACTTTCCCCCTCCGGTTCATCTGTCCGAAAACGCGAAACACCGGGAATACTTTCCCGAATGTTTCCCCCCTTCGTCGGTATCACCTACTACCGCGATTGGGCACACCTAGCATCGTTACTTGTAATGTCATGCATCGATATGCATTTGTTTGCATTGTATTCATTGTTTCTTCCCCCTCTTCTCTCCGGTAGACTACGAGACCGACGCTGCTGCTGCCCAGTTCGACTACGGAGTTGACGACCCCTCCTTCTTGCCAGAGCAACCAGGCAAGCCCCCCCCCCTTGATCACCAGATATTGCCTATTCCCCTCTATACTGCTTTCATTAGAGTAGTGTAGCATGTTACTGCTTTCGTTAATCCTATTCTGATGCATAGCCTGACATTGTCGCTACATCTGTTGATACCTTACCTGCAATCCTAAATGCTTAGTATAGGATGCTAGTTTATCATCATTGGCCCTACATTCTTGTCAGTCTGCCTTGCTATACTATCGGGCCGTGATCACTTGGGAGGTGATCACGGGTATATACTATACATACATACATACTATACAGATGGTGACTAAAGTCGGGTCAGCTCATTGAGTACCCGCAAGTGATTCTGACGAGGGGGCTGAAAGGACAGGTGGCTCCATCCCGGTAGAGGTGGGCATGGGTTCCCGACGGCCCTCGACTGTTACTTTGTGGTGGAGCGACAGGGCAGGTTGAGACCACCTAGGAGACAGGTGGGCCTGGCCCTGTTCGGCGTTCGCGGATACTTAACACGCTTAACGAGATCTTGGTATTTGATCTGAGTCGGCTATGAGCCTATACGCACTAACCATCTACGTGGGAGTAGTTATGGGTATCCCGACGTCGTGGTATCAGCCGAAGCACTTCAGACGTCAGCGACGGAGCGGCGCGCGCCGGATTGGACTGGAACGCCTGCTAGGCTAGGTCTGCTTCCGGCCGCCCTTGCAACGTGCAGGTGTGCTATGGGCGATGGGCCCAGACCCCTGTGCGCTTAGGTTTAGACCGGCGTGCTGGCCTCTCTGTTTTGCCTAGGTGGGGCTGCGACGTGTTGATCTTTCGCGGCCGGGCATGACCCAGGAAAGTGTGTCCGGCCAAATGGGATCAAGCGTGTTGGGTTATGTGGTGCACCCCTGCACGGAAGTTAATCTATTCGAATAGCCGTGATCTTCGGTAACAGGACGACTTGGAGTTGTACCTTGACCTTATGACAACTAGAACCGGATACTTAATAAAACACACCCTTCCAAGTGCCAGATACAACCGGTGGTCGCTCTACCTCAGGGATATGAGGAGGGGATCGTCGGGTAGGATTATGCTATGAGATGCTACTTGGAGATGCTACTTGGAGGACTTCAATCTACTCTCTTGTACTTGATGCAAGACGGTGGCTGCGAGAAGCGTAGTCTTCGATAGGACTAGTTATCCCCCTCTTATTCTGGCATTCTGCAGTTCAATCCACTGATATGGCCTCCTTACACATATACCCATGCATATGTAGTTTAGTTCCTTGCTTGCGAGTACTTTGGATGAGTACTCACGGTTGCTTTCTCCCCCCTTTTTCCCCCTTTCCTTTCTTTCTGGTTGTCGCAACCAGATGCTGGAGTCCAGGAGCCAGACGCCACCGTCGACGACGACCCCTACTACACCGGAGGTGCCTACTACTACGTGCAGCCCGCTGACGACGTCCAGGAGTAGTTAGGAGGATCCCAGGCAGGAGGCCTGCGCCTCTTTCGATCTGTATCCCAGTTTGTGCTAGCCTTCTTAAGGCATACTTGTTTAACTTATGTCTGTACTCAGATATTGTTGCTTCCGCTGACTCGTCTATGATCGAGCACTTGTATTCTAGCCCTCGAGGCCCATGGCTTGTATTATGATGCTTGTATGACTTATTTATGTTTTAGAGTTGTGTTGTGATATCTTCCCGTGAGTCCCTGATCTTGATCGTACACATTTGCGTGCATGATTAGTGTATGATTGAAACGGGGGCGTCACAGTCATGAAGCATGGAAATGTGGCAATCATGTGTGAAAGCAATAACTCAAACATGCATGCAAATGGTGCAAGCAACACATGAAGTATGATCCACAATATCCAATCTCAAGAAGGATGTCACCTTGAAAGCGTGTCCTTGTGCATTCTTCACAATGCCGAAGTGGTAGGAAATGTGGTGAAGAAGCGAGTCGTGGAAGAATGTATGAGGCTCGCTCTCAAGAGCTCGAATGGTCAACTCACGTGAAGTGGAAGTCGACATGAAGTCCAAGTATCCTACACATGCACAAAACAAAACAAAGAAAGTATGCGCATGGTAGACAAACACATCATCCATCATGATGGTTCTCATCTTTTGCACATAACCATTAGAAGCACAAGTGCATGAATAATATGATGCAACAATGGCTATATTCACGGCACTAGGTATATGGTGCAAAGAAGTAAGACAAGCATGCTTCACGAGAAATATGTCAAAATCTCCAATCATATGCGAGAATGCTATGGGGGCAATCTCATTAGCAAGACTAGAATCATTGTTGCACTCAATACATGTCAAATCATCTAGTATGAGAGAGGCAACATATGGAGATATGTGACAATAAGCAATAACAATCATGTGCAAAGCATGGAAATGATTTTCATCAACCGCATGAGATGAGCAAGTATGAATCATGGGTGATGCAATACAAGCAAGCATATCAATCATGTCGTGCAAACTAGTGGAGCGAAGATGCAACACACTAGAGTAAATCATGCCAATCATATCATGTGAGCAAATAATAGGCATAGACAATGCACATGACATATCACAAGCACGGACACAAAGCAAGATCATAGTATCATCATAGGGGTGGGTCACCAATGGAACATGGCAACAACAAGCAATATCTCCACCAAGCTTGCAAATACACATAAAAGTATGATAATCAATCATCATGTGTAAAGCAAAGCATGGGTCACAAATTCATGGCAAAGGCATAGGAATGGGCATATCATGCAAAGTGAACATGGCAAGATGGGCATATAATATGTAATGGACAACAACCCATAGCCAAATGAGGGTCATGTAGAAGAAATGCGTGAAGTCCTTGCGCGAAGAGAGCGGTGGGAAAGACAATCCATGGGATCCCAAGTCAGCATTGCTCTCTAGAGCTCGTCTTTGTCAACTCGTGGGATTGTGAGGTTGACAAGTATTCATGGGTGGTACCTACACAAAAGATACACAAACCAAAAAAAATGTGTGCATGCTAAATGTACACATCATCCATCATGATGTGTATGTGCACATGTGAGGTAGCACAAGATAAGCATCACTCAAAGAAATTTGATGCATGGTATAAGAATATGTCATCCATCATGAAAGACTAGTTATTGTGTATGACACGATGGGGACACAAAGTGAAAATGCAAGTATATGGCACAACAATATCATTATCATTTATGGGGAGCATATGGTGCACATAATTACTGGTATCATGCAATGGATGGGATGGATCAAAATCTCCTAACATGTATGAGGAAACTACGGGGGTCTCCTCATGAGCAACAGCGGAAATATCATATGGAGAAAATGGATAACATCCAAAATAATGCATATCCGAAGCTAGGTGGTCATGGCATGGAATATGAGATAAATGATGCAAAGGAAGCATACCAATATCATCACAAGAAGAACAAATGCCAATAACCATGGGCTTGTCATCTATGCCATAAGTGCAAATTGGGTTTATTTTAATGGCATGTGCATAGTCACTATGAAGAGATTGCAAATAAGACATATGGTTGATCTCATGCATAGCATATGACAAGTCAAGCGGATTATCAAACATGATGTGACCTAAAGAATTGTCACAAGAAATCCTATGTAACATGGCATCATAACTAATAGACTCCACATGAGAATCATCATATTCATCATAGGCAAATCATCGCATGGTGAAATCATACTAGCATGAAGCATGGTTCTAGGTGGATCATCATCATGCAAGCAATCAATATCAAGAATGTCCACTAGTGGGACGAGAGCATCACTTTCACCTATGTTACCTTTTTCATTCCACTCAAGTGGTGTAGGTGAGGTGGGAAAGACCAAATGGTGGTCATCTTCATCTTGATGGAACCATGTGGGGGGTGCATCATATTCCACCATGGCCATCGTCTTATCCAAAGGGAGGACAAAGTCGTCGAGGATCAGCGCGTCATCATAAATGGGACCTACCACCAAATGAGAAGACACAATAGAGGTAGAGGTCAAGTCATTATAAATGCAAATGGCCTCACAAGACCTATCAACTATCTCACTCTCTCTATGTGGAGGTTCACTCACTCCCTCAAAATAGGTGCACTCAAACTCACATATGGTGGAGTCAGTCATCTCACTCAAGTGGTGGGGATTGTGATTCTCCTCACATGGGTATTGTGGCAACTCATCATATATGGGGCTAGTGGTGAAGTCACTCTCACTCTCAATATGGTGGCAAAAGTCACTCAAGTCATCATACATCGCCGTGGTCGAAGGGAAAATCCCATGCTCAACCATCTCGTTGTCGTCGCCGTGGATGAAGGCCGAAGATGGCACATCATCACTCTCCTGCATGACCGAAGGGAAAATCCCATGCTCGATCATCTCGTCGCCATTGTCGTGGATGAAGGCCGAAGATGGCACATCATCTCTCTCGCCTCCAAAGATGGAAACATCATCCTTGCTCGCCACCATGTCGCTCACCTCCAAAGCTTGGTCCTTGAAGGTCTCCGTAGTCGTACTCGTCGCCGCACCGTCTTGAAAAAGAGTCAAGGTAGACTAGGCAACATCAATGCCACAAAGAGGGATGGTGGTGAAGTCAAAGTTGGGAGCATCATCTTGGAGCTCGTTGGGCTTGGACATCGTGGTGGTACTAGCTTCATGCCTCTCGTAGAGCTTGGTCGCCGCGAAGTGTGCTTGGGGTGGAGAAGCCTTGGCCTTCATGAGTTTTTGTTCTGCCTTGAGAGCACCAATGTAGTAGTCGTCGAGGGACTTGTAGTTCTCGTGGAAGATAGTCTTCGAGATGTCATTGTTCGATCCCATCATGAAATGGAACTTCATCGAAATGGGGTCGTCCATGCTGGCTCATCGCAAGGCAATCTTCATCTCCTTGAAGTACTTGTCGACGGACTTGGATCCTTGGATGGTGTTCTCCAATTGGCGTCGAAGTTGTTCCGTGTATGTTGGAGGCACGAACTCTCGCCGCATAGCTCTTTCGTCTTGGGCCAACTCATGTCATATCTCCCCGAAGGTGTGTGAAGCCACCATGCCGATGCGTAGTCGTGGAAGTTTCTTGTGGCGCACTTCACTTGATCTTCGGAAGGGACTTGATGTAGCTTGAGGTAGTTGTCCATCAAACGCTCCCACTCGAGGTACTCCTCGGGTTCTTGAGTCCCATAGAAAGGAATTGCATGGTCGATGTCGAGGTCGTAGTAGCTCGGTGAAGTCGCAGACTTGAGCTTGGGGAGCTTCTCTTGAGCGTAGCCTTGAGGTTCTTGTTGGCGAAGATGTCGTATGTCCGTAGGTGAAGATGCCGTGAAGTCGCTTGGCGAAGATGCCAATGGAGATGGTGAAGTCTTTGAGCGGTTATTGGTGTTGAGCTCTTGACCTTCACATTCTTGTTGGTGATGGTGTCGATGCTGATGTGATCTTGCCGGAGATGGTAGCTCGGAAGCATGTGCTCTTGAGCGTCTTCTCGAAGATGAGGAAGATCGCTTGTAGGACTTGATGAGGGCTTTGATCTCCTCCATTTGAGCTTGCATCTTGGGGTCGGAGTTGTTTTTCGTGGCATCGAACTCGTCGTTGTTGTTGTAGACCGAAGGTGAAATGCCTTGCCTATCCATCACAAGACTCGAGTAGAGGTGAGTAGGAAATGAGATAAACAATACCAAGTTACCTTTTCCCAAAGTTGAGGATGTATCCCGTTTCACTCAATGTGAGATGAAAGAATAGTGGAATTGGTACCGGACTTGTTCACTCACACCTATCAAGTAAAGCTTATGGTAGAGCTCGGTGAGGATAGTGGCACAAAAATTTGATGCAAAATGTTAGCAAGAGTCAATAATGTTGAAAGAGATTCACAAATTCGCAAGCGAAACAAGTAGACCGATAGCAATATGTGGCACATGGAAACACACACACGGATAGATAAATGGGGTCGTGCAACCAAGGAATGAGCACAAAATGTGGAATTCACAGAAAACACTCGTGTTGCACAACTCAAGGGAGACACTAGCACGATCGCTCAATAGGCGGATACGACACTTGTGCACAACCTATAAGATGCAAAATGGATAAACTTTCTATCCCAAGTATGCTATGTATGTATGGTTCCCGGTGTTTCTCTCAAGATGATCTAAGATGATCGGATATGACAATATTATGTGCAATGTGGTATGATGCTATGGCACTTGCTTACAAGCTTCTTTGCTCTCTTTCTTTTGCTTAAAAGCTTTATTTCCTTTTTTTGTATGGCCACTTTTGCACAATGCACAAACCAAGATAGCAATTGTTTATATGCGGGAATAAACTTGTGACACAAGATATGATACCAATATATGCGCCAAGATGATATGGTATGTATGCTATGGGAAGTATGATCACTAATGTGCACAAGTCACGTTGCCAGCAATACTCAAATGGCTAGTCTCGATAGGCAAGTGATGCAAAATGGGCTAGAGCTTATCAATGCAATTGCAAGGGGAATGTACAATGGTGTCGTAGAGGTTACCGTCCTTGGTGATGATGAGAGGCGGTGTTTCCGATGTCCACCCGTTCCTAGTTAGCCGAAACACGCTAGGAAACGAAAAAAAACCACAAACTCAAAATCTCCAAAGGCAAATGTCAAATGGTGGTAGCGGAAAGCGGTGTGGTTTGCACTTGGCAATGTGGAAGTGAAATGATGAGCTATACATGTGTCGGAGTTGAAGTTTTCATCCCTAAGTAGCATAAACACCTTAGGAGACACAAGCCACAACTCAAACAAGCTCAAACAAAAATTGGGTTATGTTGTGTTGTCGGAAGTGTATGGTGGGCAAGGTTATGTGGAAGTGGTGGTGGTGGTTGATGAAGAAGTAATCGTCCCTAAGTAGCCGAAACACCTTAGGAGACTCAAGTCACAACTCAAACAACCACATATACAATGGTGAACAAAATGGGTTAGGTTGCGGAAGTTGGTGGTGGCTATGCGGATGATATGGTGGAAGCCTTAGGCAAAGATGCCAAAATTCACAAAATTTCATGGAGTGAAATGACTTTGGTGGTACTTTTGTGGTATGGGGGATGTCAATAGCTTCAAAACGAGCTAAAGAACGTCAAAATCGGAGTTCGGATGAATTTGTTATGGATGAAACAAAAATCAGCCGAAGTGGGAATCTACAGGTAGCGGACATCCGGAAATGGACGGATGTCTAGTGGCCGGACGTCCGGAAAGTTTGGAAATCGCTAATTTCGTTCTGGAATGGGATGCCAAACGTCCGGTAAGTTGCTGTTGTCCGGTGCTTTGAGAGGGTCCGGACGTCCGGTAAACGTCGGTCGTCCGGTGGGTCTGGGTCAACACGAGATTTGAGCTCCGGGATGCGATTTTGGGCGGAAATTGGGGATTTTGGGGTCAAAATTGATGAGATTTCATGTATGAAAGACGGGGAAACTTGGGGAGATGCTAGATCCACTTGAAACCAAGCAAATCCACGGATCAAAAATCAACAAAACATCATCAAACCAACAAATCAGAAAAAAATTGGGGCTATTTTTGGTGGGGTTTTCGAAATTGGGGAAGAACACAACAAAATCAAGCTAAAAAACACGGGTAGGGGCTCCAAAAACGTGATCAACGTGGCTCATGATACCAAGATGATGTAGGGTAGATCCCTAGAGGCTGATCTTTCATGATTGGAGTGGATCCCTACAAAGAACACGAAGAACATGGGGAAGAACAGAGAGAAATTACAAGGGGAAACACTCAAGAACAAGTCCAATCACACATCCACTAGACAATCAAACACAAAAGATCCCCAAGGGTACATGAACAACAAAAGGAAAGATACAAAGTAGATTTCATCTCCAAGAGGAGGTCTTGATGGTATACTAGACGGATCTTCCCGCGAGGGGGTCTTGATAATATCCCGCATGATCTTCTCACATGGAGGTCTTGAACTCTGTGGGAGTGGTCTCTCTCTCTCTCAAGAGGAGAAGGTAGGAGCAAAGCTCACCTAAGAATGAGCTATCATATTTGCTAACCCTAGAAAGGAGGTGGAGGTGATCTATTTATAGTCTAAGCCACGAAGGGGTAAGTGGGAGAGAGATACAAGGCCAAAGGCCCGGCTGCGCGCAGGCAGGTACCGGACGTCCATTGTGTACCGATCGTCCGGTGGCTCAGAAGGGACCAGACGTCTGCTAGCACCGGTCATCCGCTGAAAGTGTTTTGTGTTCGTGACACAAGATGTCCAGAGATGCTCGGACTTCCGCTAATATTACCGGATGTCCAGCGCTGGGTCAGACGCCCGCTTGCTGGGAGTTGTTGTAGCTAGCGTTGGCTGGTCTTCAGGCGTCGGTCATCTGGTGGGGGTCGGACGTTCGCTCGCTGGTCGTCTGGGCTGCGTCAGGTACCGGATGTCCGGTGGCTGTAGCTTGTAGCAGCTCCGTTTCTTCCATCTTCATTTCCACGCTTCCCTCGCGAATGGTGTAGGTGTTCCTTAGCGCTTGCACTCCTCCTTGTCATCCGTGAAGTTCCGGCAATACCTATGCATGCACATTAGTGGCGTGTTAAGTAGTATGCCATCCACGAAGGGGTCAAGTGAGCACGTGTAAAGGAGAAGATTCACCTTTATGTATGAGAAGTAGAGGCCGCATGTGTCACTTGCCAAACGGACTCTTGAGATGGTGATGACCGTAGGATGCTCCGCATCAAACCCCCACCTTTCCAGCAGTAGCAGTAAGCTAGACAAATGAAGCATTTATATTTCACTGGGCCTGAATCTCCGTCTCCCTTATCTGCTTGTTCAGAGATATCCTCCTCTCGACGACTGCGTAGGGTTTTCTCATGGAGAACCATGTACAAATTCCTCATCCATCCCCCATAAATCCTAGTCCTTGGTCGCAGGTAATCCTAGGATGGCAGCAGCCGCCGTTCATGATTTTTCTTCCTACTGAATCTAGTGTGTTTCATTTGAAGTGCCAAAGTGTGAGTACCCTACAGGTTTCTGTGCCCTGGGCGAGACGCCACACTTGTTCCTTCTCATCCTAACACGGGATTTTAAAACACGCACACTATGTTCCTAGAATCCTCTTTTCTATTCGGGAGGGTGGGGTTTTTGAACATGCTGTCGACTAATTTGGAAATTTGGATTGCTATATTTGGATAAAAAGTACCAGTACCGTCGTCAACACTAACGTGAAGGAGGAAATTATTTCTGGATTTGGATAGTGAATACATTGTGTTCTCATATTATTTTTCCTGCAGTGTATTCTTTGCTTTGCCAGAACACATGTACTCAAGATTGTCGGCCTTGCCAAAACTGAATACACCAGTTTAATGGTCACATAGAAGACAAGCCATGGATATAAGTTCTGAGTTGGGTTCATGAACCAAGAAGATCACTGCTTTTTTAATGGCCGAACTTGGATAAACTTTCTCAAGCATTACAGACTAAAAGTTGGCGCACGAATGTTGATGGAAGTAGCATAACCCGGTCTCATCTTCACTGTGATCTTCCTCACAGACGTCATTCCAGTAGTTCATGCATGTTAGTTTTGTATCTGGTTCTTGCATGTTGCCTCGATTACTTCTTAATCCACCTATTCTATCTAACTAGTCATAATTTAGAAGTACCAACAATTTGTGATTCCCTTCTCTCATGGAGATGCTACTTCTATCTAATATTTCTTATAATTGGTGGCACATGTAGTTTATTTCAAAGTTCAGCACACTACTCGTTTATTATTCTATAAGAACTCGACTACTACTTGTAACATCCCAATTTTCAATTAGGATGTTATACATAGATCATTCACATGCATTTCATATTTTATTGCATTGGTTATGATCCAAGAAATTTTAAGCAACTCAAGGACCAAGGAGAGAGTTGGAGGTTTCATTTCATTTTCATTTTCGAATTTATTTTCAAACTTGAAAAGTGGATCAATTTGATTTTCAATAATTTCTTTCCAATTATTTCAACAATAAAAATAAATGAGAGAAGATAAAATGACTTCTTCAAAACAGAGGAGAAATATTGGAAAAGAAATTTTGAAGTCAAATTATTTTATTTGAATTCTATTTGAAATTTTATTTGAATTAGAGAAAAACATGCATTTTTAAAAATTGCATTTAGTCCAGAAAAATGTTCATCTTGTCCCAAATATTAGGTAGGGATGGTGAAAATTGTTTCTGCAATTTTTAGAATTTTAATTTTTTTTTTCGGATTTTTTTTCAAGGCGCCGTTTTAGAAAAAAGAAAAAAAGTTACTGGGCCGGCCCAGCATGTCGCCGCCTCGTCCCCGTGCTCGCGCGGGACTCCCGTCGGAGTCCGGATCTGAGTCCTCTCCACCGCTGCCCAGCTTGCCCCTCCCGCAAGCTATTCTTGCCCCCCCTCGTATAAATGTCGCCGCCACCGCCCCCTCTCCTCCCAAAGCCGCACCGCCGCCGCCTCCACCAAATCCACAGTCGCCGCCGCCGAGTTCGTGCCGCCGTCGCCGTTCTGCGCCGCCGCTGCCGTGCCTCGCCCGCAAGCTGCCGTCACCGGAGATTCGCCACCACTGTCGGTTTTCACCCACCGTTGACCGAACCGCCGGTGAAGTGTGGTTAACCGGTATAAAACCATCGGTTAGTTAGGTTTAGATCGGTTCATTTTTTTATTAGATCGGTTTTTATTTTAGTTCGTTAGTTGAAGAACGTTCACCTGTTAGTTTCTGTTAACGAACGGATTCGTTCTTTAGGTTCTGTTAGCGACTGTTCGTTCTGTTGATTTTTCTTTTTAGTTTAATTTTCACCTAGGGACCTATCAGTGAATAGTTTTCTCACGATTTAGCCCCTGATCTTAAAACTAGCATAACTTTTTGCTTGTTTATCCAAATTTGATGAAACCAACGCCTAAATCTTCATAACGATCCCCTCTTTCCAGTAAACCAGCTTGAACGTGATTTTGACAATTTAAAATTTGAGTTTAGTGCAGATTAGTATTCAATCTTGTTTCCTTTGTATCTTGAGCTCCGTTTGAGTTGTTTCGTTTTGCAAATCGTAGCTAATCACATATACCTACTGTTAAGATCTAATCCACATGAAAATAATTTTGTTAGGTTTTGTTTTCTGTTTAGTTTAGCCATTTGCTTGTTTCGAGTTTTATTAGGATCTTTTCTCGATTTCTCTTTGTTTGGTTTGATTAATTGCTTATGTATGTTACTGTTTGTCTATGCTAGATTACTTGGAGTGCGAAGCTTGTTACTATGAATATCTAGTGTTTGCAGATCATCGGCAAGGGAAGTTACACTTTGATCATACTCTCCTATACCCAGTTTTTACTATGCATTAGTTTTGCCCCTCAAATATTTGCATGAGTAGGATTGGGAACATGTGGTTTGGTTATAGTATTTGAGGTAGGAACCTAATACCTTTTGATCACCCCGGGAATATATGTTATGCTCAATTATTGCTTAGCCATGCTCGTAGACGGGGATTGGATCGTGATACACATGGAAGTTGTGAGAGTTACTAATATTGGATAACATTAAGGTGGCAACTTTAATACAAATCTGGGTGGATTGGTTGGGGCACCTGGAGAATCCAGTTTTTGTCTGTTTGGGAAATCCTGGAGTACCCGTGTGATTTTTCCTCGGTTCGCCACCCAGGCTCAAAGGAATCATATGATATTTCATGCCTAGAAACTTTCGTGTGTAGACACAAGCCATTATGGGCTCTGGCATAGTTGAGTAAGTTGTATGAGCTCTCGAAGAGGTGGACTAGCAGATGTAGGCGAATGTAGGTGTACCGGTCTGCCTGAAGTAGAGAGTTAATGCTTAAGAAATACTATGTCTCGATCTTCCGATCATGGATGCGGTCGAGTCTTGCGGGGAAAAGTGTGCAACCTCTGCAGAGTGTATAAACTAATCATGGTTAGCCGTGTCCCTGGTTATGGACATCTTGAGTATCTGGAATTGGATATTATT
The DNA here is from genome assembly GCF_002162155.2 of Triticum dicoccoides. Taxonomy (NCBI): domain Eukaryota; kingdom Viridiplantae; phylum Streptophyta; class Magnoliopsida; order Poales; family Poaceae; genus Triticum; species Triticum dicoccoides. The sequence goes on from NC_041393.1 coordinate 373,462,365, forward strand.
ATTGACCTCATCACTCTTAAATTTAATTGAAATGGGTTTAATGATGATACTTGTTAATTGGGTTTGAGTTGGAGGAACCTTCTCAAATATTGGTATAACTTGGGAGTAGTAAAATAAATTTATTCCTTTGTTGTAGGGAAAAACTAGCTTTATGCAAAACCTTAAACTTAGAGCCTCCACCAGCCAAATATTGCATGTAGATATAGTTCTTGCATTCATTACTTTACAGTGTAACTCTGCCTGCATATTCAATGTGCTGACCTACACGGCTGCAACGTCTCATGTTGCAGACTTCTCAGACGACGAATAAGGTGCGATAGGTCATTGTCATGCACTCAGCTATGTTGTTGGAGTTGATGGACTCATTTACCTTCGAAGCTTTTGCGGTTATTTAATTTAGATGGTCTTTAGCCATATTATTTGTGTAATCATACTCTTTATGAGGACCTCGATGTAATAAGTGTGTGACTGAACTCTGCTATAATTCCTCGAGTATTGTTTGTGTCAGCATTACCGATCCAGGGATGACACTTAAGCACAGAGACTTCGGTCAACTGGGATCGTGGTCGCTACAAGATGGTATTAGAGCACACGCTGACTGTAGGACGCGATCACTAGGAAAAGCCACAGGATTTCTCCTCTATTTCTACTTTATAGATGGCGGACTCCAGGAACAAGTTCACTCAGCCGGATGACGACACCCCTTTCAGAAGACACTTTAAGGAAGTCACTAAATATCTGAACATTGGACTACCAAGCTTCACTGGGACTTTCTCTGCAACCTTACCGGAAGAGGAGTGCTGGAAGATCAAAGTTCGTGTACCTGGGAGGACTTTTGCGCCAACAACGGAGCCCGTTGATTTGTACTTAAATGTAGCAAGTTGAAACTTGGGAAAGAGCGTGGCAGCCCACATCACTTTTGGATGCATATGTGAAGAGCATAACAAGGAGCTTGAAGACACCATCTATCAGATATGTGGACGCCGAGACGAGGAATGGGAGATGATTCATACCAGAAAGGATGGATCAATTGCAGCTTACTTTCAGGAGAAAGGTGACCACATTCGCCGATATGAGAATCAGATGTGCTCCATCATGAAGAAGACCAAGAAGCTGATGAATAAGAATATCAAGCTAGAAGAGGAACTCAAGTCGACATGTGATGGATATGAGGATAAATTGTTGTACTACTAGAGAAGCATGAAGACTTGAAGAGGAAGCTAGGACAACCCGTGGAGAACAATAAGTGAGAACCTGAAGTGGAGATCTGTTCGGAGGACTACATCATCTTGGCCGACACCGACATGGACAATGATGCAAATGATGACAGTGATGACGACTATGTAGACGAAGCTGGAGCAGATATCATGGAGTCTTCCATCGATCAAAATTTCTAGATGACCACCATGTTACTAGTAGTATTCATCCAAGTAGTTAGCATCGATCGATTTCTAATCGTAGTTAGATCGTTTGTGTGAACCTTGTTTGATATTGAATGAAGTGAATTGATTGTATTTTCCTCATGTGCATATGGGTAGTGAAATATTCTCTTAGACCTTATTCTATTCTATTTTCTCACCCCTTCTAACCCATCAGATGCCTCCGAGACGTCACACCGGATTCGTGTTCCCACCGAAGCTCACCCAGTTGATCCAACAGCAGAATGCCTTGATGAAGATGCTAGTTCAGAACCATAACCAAGGCAACAACAATAACAACAACAACAACAACAACAACAACAACAACAACAACACACCGACACCACCCCCTGTTGACAACCTAGCCCGTTTTTTGAGGTTGAATCCGCCGGTGTTCTCTAGCAACACCAAGCCGATTGTTGCAGATTATTGGCTCCGCAAGATTGCAAGAGAGCTGATTACTGCATGATGCACATATGATGAGAGACTCCATTTTGCCGCACATCAGCTTGATGGATCTGCAACATCTTGGTGGGAGAACTTCACCAACACTTACCCCATTGATACTGTTACATGGGATCAGTTTCAGTAGGCTTTCCGCACTGCCCATGTTTCAGCTCGGGCTATGAGCATGAAGAAGCATGAGTTTCGCAACTTGTGCCAAGGGAGTCATACAGTGGGACAATATGTGGATGAGTTCAGCAAGTTAGCCCGTTATGCCCCAGATGATGTGGCCACAGATGCCGCGAGGCAGGAGAAGTTTCTTGAGGGACTCAATGATGAGCTAAGCGTGCAGTTAATGGTGGCGACTTTCAACAACTACCAGGAGTTGGTAGACAGGGCCCTCATGATAGAAGGCAAGCAACAACAGATTGACAACGGCAAGAGGTAGTATGGACATGGGAGGTACACTTCTGGAGCTCAGCAGAGGCCCCGCTATTCCCCGTATTCGGGAGGACATGCTCATAACCATGGAGGCCATAACCATGGAGGACATACGCATAATGGAGGAAGTTCGCACAACCACAATGGCCCTAAGAAGGGCAATGGGAATGGAGGAAGCAACAGTCAGAACCGTTCCAACCCCACGATACCAGCCAAGAGGGATCTGAGTCACATTACTTGTTTCAAGTGCGGGAAGACAGGAAATTACGCCACTGAATGTCCTAAAGCAAAGAATGGAAATGCCAATGGAAGTTCAGCAAAGAAGCCCAACCCCTTCACCAAAGGTCAGGTGAAACACGTCAGTGTGGAGGAGATTGAGTAGCAGCCCGACTCAGTTGTCGGTAAGTTTTTGATCAAGGCATTTACAACACTTGTTCTTTTTGATACTGGTGCATCTCATTCATTCATATCAAGGGGATTTGTGGATAAGTATAAGTTGCCAACAGTAGCCCTTAAGTCACCTATGTTAGTAAGTTCCCCAGGAGTAGGGTATATAGCTAGTAGGGGATGCTAAGTTGCCAGTAACCATAGGTAGACATGTTTTCCCCACTGACCTGATTGTCCTAGAGTTACCGGGATTGGATGTGATACTAGGCATGAATTGGGTATCCAAGTATGAGGGAAACATCGATTGCGCCAGTAAATCAATTCTTCTCACTACCCCAGAAGGAAAGAGGATCAAGTATGTGTCTAGGCATGCGCCAAAGAGGACTCGGGTGAATTCCTTATCACGAGTTGTTAAGGAGGAAGTACCAGTGGTGAAGGATTTTCCCGATGTATGTCCGAAAGAGTTACCAGGCATGCCACCAGATTCGAGATATTGAGTTTTTGATTGAGTTAGTGCGAGGCACCGGACCAATATCAAAGAGACCGTGCTGGATGCCCGCAAATGATTCGGAGGAAATTAAGAAGCAGATTAAGGAGTTACTGGAGAAAGGTTATATTTGACCAAGTTCATCACCTTGGGGAGCCATAGTGCTTCTAGTGGAGAAAAGGATGGATCTTTGAGGATGGTAGTTGATTATCGTGCGCTGAATGAGGTGAAAATCAAGAAAAATACCCTTTGACAATGATCAATGTGTTGCTTGACCAGCTGCAAGGAGCTAAGGTTTTCTCCAAGATCAATCTTCGATCGGGTTATCACCAGTTGAAGATCCGAGAGCAAGATATACCTAAGACCGCATTTACCACGAGGTATGGGCTATATGAGTATATAGTGATGTCATTTGGTTTGACTAACGCAGCTGCCTATTTCATGAGTATCATGAACAAGGTGTTCATGGAGTTTTTGGATAAGTTTGTCGTGGTGTTCATTGATGATATATTGGTCTACTCGAAGAATGAAGAAGAGCATAAGGAACATTTGTGTTTGGTTCTTGAGAAGCTCAGAGAACATTAGTTGTATGCCAAGTTCAGCAAATGTGTGTTTTGGTTTAAGGAAGTTAGATTTCTCGGACATGTTATATCCGGAGAAGGACTAGTAGTAGACCCTACCAAGGTTGCATCTCTTACTAAATGGTTGGCACCCACCTCAGTGGGAGAGATCAGAAGTTTTCTTGGACTCGCAGGTTATTACCGGAGATTTATTGAGAATTTTTCCAAGATTGCGAAGCCATGACGAAACTATTGAAGAAGGACACCAAGTTTAAATGGACTGAGGATTGTGAGGCCAGTTTTCAGGAGTTGAAGAAACGTTTGGTTACAACCCTAGTGTTGATTCTCCCAACCATACGCAAGGATTTCCAAGTGTATTGTGAAGCTTCACGTCGAGGACTTGGAGGTGTGCTTATGCAGGATGGAAGAGTTGTTTCATATGCCTCATGACAACTTTGACCTCATGAGTTGAATTATGCTATGCATGATTTGGAGTTAGCAGCCGTAGTGCGTGCGCTCAAGACATGGAGACATTTACTGTTGTGATGTTTATACGGATCGAAAGAGCTTGAAGTACATCTTCGCGCAGAAGGAGTTGAACCTCTGGCAAAGGAGATGGTTGGAGCTCATAAAGGATTATGACATGAGATTGCAATATCATCCAGGAAAGGCCAACGTCATAGCAGATGCGTTGAGCCACAAGAGTTATGTTAGTACACTCATAATCGGAGGATTACCTAAGGAGTTAGCCGATGACCTTCGAGAACTACGTTTGGAGATAGTTCTGAGAGGCTATGTTGCAGCATTGGAAATTCAATCCACTTTGTTGGGTAAGATCAGAGAAGCCCAGAAGACGGACAAGGAGATTGCTGAGATAAAGGAAAGGATGAGTAAAGGAAAGGCTAAAGGATTTCATGAGGATGAACACGACACTATATGGTTTGAGGATCGTGTTTACGTGCCTAATGACCTTGGGATCAAGAAGTTGATTCTTCAGGAGGCTCATGATTCGCCTTACTCGATTCACCCAGGAAACACCAAGATATATCTGGATTTGAAGGAAAGTTTCTAGAGGACAGGAACGAAGAAGGATATTGCCGAGTATGTAGTAGTATGTGATGTATGTCAGAGAGTTACGACAGAGCATGAGAAACCAGCAGGGTTATTGCAGCCCTTGCCGATTCCCAAATGGAAGTGGGATAAACTTGGCATGGATTTTATCACTGGATTACCCAGGACCCGTTCAGGCTATGACTCTATCTGGGTTGTAGTTGATTGTTTGACGAAAGTAGCCCATTTCATCCCTGTGAAGACAACTTATACGAGTGCTAAGTTGGCGAAGATATATAGGACCAGGATCGTATGTCTGCATGGAGTTCCGAGGACCATTGTATCAGATAGAGGAACACAGTTTACTTCAAAGTTTTGTAATCAGTTGCATGAAACTTTGGGTACCAGGCTAGAGTTCAGTACAACCTTTCACCACAGACAGATGGACAGACTAAGAGAGTCAATCAGATTCTGGAGGACATATTGAGAGCTTGTGTGCTAGATTATGGATCTTGTTCGGATGACAATTTGCGCTATGCAGAGTTCTCCTATAACAACAGTTATCAAGCCAGTTTGAAGATGGCCCCTTTCAAAGGTTTGTACGGAAGGAGGTGCAGGACACCATTATCATGGGATGAAGTTGGAGATCGACAGCTATTCGGACCAGACTTAATCAGAGATTCTGAGGAGAAGGTTAAGTTGATTCGAGACAAACTCAAGATAGCCTAGTCCTGATAGAAGGGTTATGCGGATACTAAACACAAGGAGGTAGCCTATGAAGTCGGAAACAGAGCTTATCTTCGTGTCTCCCCACTTTGAGGAGTTAAACGTTTTGGAGTCAAGGGAAAGCTAGCAGCATGTTTTGTGGGACCATACAGAGTTTGGAACGCATGGGGGAAGTTGCCTACAAGTTGGAATTGCCCGAAGGATTGTCAGGAGTTCATGATGTGTTTCACGTTTCCCAGTTGAAGAAGTGCCACACAGAGATGGCCGAAATTCCTCTGAGAGATATAGTGCCACTGGAAGCAATTTAGTTAGATAGTGATCTAACCTATCAAGAGAAGCCAGTCAAGATTCTCAAGTTTTCCAGCCGAGTTACTCGTAGCAAGGTTATCAAGTTTTGCAAAGTTTAGTGGAGCCACTATACCGAGGAGGAAGCCACCTGGGAGTGAGAAGACCTCCACAAGGACCACCCACACCTTTTAGCTGACGAACTCGAATCTCGAGGGCGAGATTCATCTTAAGGGGGGTAGGTTTGTAACATCCCAATTTTTTATTTGGATGTTATACACAGATCATTCATACGCATTTCATATTTTATTGCATTTGGTGTGATCCAAGAAATCTTAAGCAACTGAAGGACCCAAGGACAGAGTTGAAGGTTTCATTTAATTTTCATTTTTGATTTATTTTCAAACATGAAAAGTGGATCAATTTGATTTTCAATAATTTTTTCCAGTTATTTCAAACAATAAAAATGAAAGAGAGAAGATAAAATGACTTCTTCAAAACAGAGGAGAAATATTGGAAAAGAAATTTTGAAGTCAAATTATTTTATTTGAATTTTATTTGAAATTTTATTTGAATTAGATAAAAACATGCATTTTTAAAAATTGCATTTAATCCATAAAAATGTTCATCTTGTCCCAAATATTAGGTAGGGACGGTGAAAATTGTTTATAGAATTTTTAGAATTTTATTTGTACTTTTCTATGATTTTTTTTCGTCGTGGTGCCGTTTAAAAAAATTTACTGGGCCGACCCAGCCCAGCCGGGCCACGACCCAGCATGCCGCCGCCACGTCCTCGTGCATGTGCTGGACTCCCACCAGAGTCCGGATCGGAGTCCTCTCCGCCCCCGCTCCGCTTGCCCCTCCCGCAAGCCGGCCAAGCCCCCCTCCTATAAATGTCGCCGCCACCGCCCCTCTCCTCCCCAAGCCGAACCGCCGCCTCCACCAAAGCCGCAGCCGCTGCCGCCGCCCGCGCCTCTCCTTGCCGTCGCTTGTTGCTGCTGTTGCCGCCGCCGCTATCACCATTCCGTGCCGCTGCCGGCGTCGCCTCACCTCGCCTCGCCCGCAAACCGCCGTCGCCGGAGATTCGCCGCCTGATACGTCTCCAACGTATCTATAATTTATGAAGCATTCACGCTATTTTATTATTTGTTTTGAATGATTATGGGCTTTATTATACACTTTTATATTACTTTTGGGACTAACCTATTAACCGGAGGCCCAGCCCATATTGTTGTTTTATTGCCTGTTTCAGTATTTCGAAGAAAAGGAATATCAAACGGAGTCCAAACGGAACGAAACCTTCGACAGCATGATTTTTTGGAAGAATATCATCCAGGAGACTTGGAGTTCACGTCAAAAGAGCCTCGAGGAGGCCACAAGATAGGAGGGCGCCCCTCCCCCCTACTGGGCGTGCCCCCCTGTCTCGTGGGCCCCTCGAGCACCTCCCGACCGACTTCTTTCGCCTATATAAGCCTACTACCCTAAAAACATCAGATATCAAGATAGATCGGGAGTTCCGCCGCTGCAAGCCTCTGTAGCCACCAAAAACCTCTCGGGAGCCCGTTCCGGCACCCCGCCGGAGGGGGGATCCCTCACCGGTGGCCATCTTCATCATCCCGGTGCTCTCCATGACGAGGAAGGAGTAGTTCAGCCTCGGGGCTGAGGGTATGTACCAGTAGCTATGTGTTTGATCTCTCTCTCTCGTGTTCTCTCTATGGCACGATCTTTATGTATCGCGAGCTTTGGTATTGTAGTTGGATCTTATGATGTTTCTCCCCCTCTACTCTGTTGTGATGAATTGAGTTTCCCTCTTGAAGTTATCTTATCGGATTGAGTCTTTTGTTTGAGAACACTTGATGTATGTCTTGCTGTGATTATCTATGCTGACTATGGGATATCATGTGCCACTTGATGTATGTTTTAGTGACCAACTTGCGGGTTCCGCCCATGAACCTATGCATAGGGATTGGCACACGTTTTCTTGACTCTCCGGTAGAAACTTTGGGGCACTCTTTGAAGTACTTTGTGTTGGTTGGATGAATCTGAGATTGTGTGATGCATATCGTATAATCATGCCCACGGATACTTGAGGTGACAATGGAGTATCTAGGTGACATTAGGGTTTTGGTTGATTTGTGTCTTAAGATGTTATTCTAGTATGAACTCTTGAATAGTTTGATCCGAAAGAATAACTTTGAGGTGGTTTCGTACCCTACCATAATCTCTTTGTTTTTTCTCCGCTATTAGTTGCTTTGGAGTGTATCTTTGTTGCATGTTGAGGGATTGTTATATGATCTATCTATGTTATTATTGTTGAGAGAACTTGCACTAGTGAAAGTATGAACCCTATGCCTTGTTTCCTACCATTGCAATACCGTTTGTGCTCACTTTTATCATTAGTTACCTTGCTGTTTTTATATTTTCAGATTACAAATACCTATATCTACCATCCATATTGCACTTGTATCACCATCTCTTCGCCGAACTAGTGCACCTATACAATTTACCATTGTATTGGGTGTGTTGGGGACACAAGGGACTCTTTGTTATTTGGTTGCAGGGTTGTTTGAGAGAGACCATCTTCATCCTACGCCTTTCACAGATTGATAAACCTTAGGTCATCCACTTGAGGGAAATTTGCTACTGTCCTACAAACTTATGCACTTGCAGGCCCAACAACGTCTACAAGAAGAAGGTTGTGTAGTAGACATCACCGCCGCCATTGACCGAGCCGCCGTCCAAGTCCGGTTAACCGGTATAAAACCATTGGTTTTCTTTTTTGGTTAGTTAGGTTTAGATCGGTTCGTTTTTTTAGTAGATCGGTTTTTGTTTTAGTTTGTTAGTTGATGAATGTTCACCCATTATTTTCTATTAACGAGCGGATTCATTTGTTAGGTTTTGTTAGCAAACGTTCGTTCTGTAGATTTTTCTTTAGTTTAATTTTCACCTAGGGACCTATCCGTGAATATTTTTCTCATGATTTAGCCCCTGATCTTAAAACTAGCATAACTTTTAGCTCATTTATCCAAATTAGATGAAACCAATGCCTAAATCTTCATAATGATCCCTGCTTTCCAGTAAACCAACTTGAACGTGATTTTGGAATTTTGAAATTTGAGTTTAGTTCAGATTAGTATTCAATCTTCTTTCGTTTGTATCTTGAGTTTCGTAACTCCATTTGAGTTGTTTCTTTTTGGAAATCTTAACTAATCACATATACCTACTGTTAAGATCTAATACACATGAAAATAATGTTGTTAGTTTTTGTTTTCTGTTTATTTAGACTTTTGCTTGTTTCAAGTTTTATTTGGATCATTTCTCGATTTCTCTTTGTTTCGTTTGATTGATTGCTTATGTATGCCATTGTTTGTCTATGCTAGATTACCCGGAGTGCGAAGCTTGTTACTACAAATCTCTAGAGTTTGCAAATCATTAACAAGGCAAGTTACACTTTGATCATACTCTTCTATACATAGTTTTTACTATGCATTAGTTTTGCCCCTCAAATATTTGCATGAGTAGGATTGGGAACATGTGGTTTGGTTGTAGTACTTGAGGTAGGAACCTAATACCTTTTGATCACCCCGGGAATATATGTTTTGCTCAATTATTGCTTAGCCATGCTCATAGACGGGGATTGGATCGTGATACACATGAAAGTTGTGAGAGTTATTAATCTTGGATCACATTGAGGTGGCAAATTTAATACACATCTGGCTGGATTGGTTGGGGCACCTGGAGAATCCAGTGTTTGTCCGTTTGGGAAATCCTGGAGTACCCGTGTGATTTTTCCTCGCTTCGCCACCCAGGCTCAAACGGATCATATGATATTTCATGCCTAGAAACTTCCGTGTGCAGCCACAAGCCATTGTGGGCTCTGGCATAGTTGAGTAAGTTGTATGAGCACTCGAAGAGATAGACTAGCAGATGTAGGGGAAAGTAGGTGTATTGGTCTGCCCGGAGTAGAGAGTTAATGCTTCAGAAAGACTATGTCTCGATCTTCCGATCATGGATGTGGTCGAGTCCTGTGGGGAAAAGTGCGCAACATCTGCAGAGTGTATAAACTAATCATGGTTAGCCGTGTGTCAGAACCCCGACTCAATGCCACACCGATCTAGCATGTAACACCTCATATCACTTTGCGTCCTCACGCACGGCATCCCCAAGGCTATCGCCTTACCTTGCCCGTGACCGTTTGCACCTCTTGGCACACATATATGATAGTGTCGCTAGCATCCTTATGACAAGAAGCCCGGGCCGACATGGCTAGTCGTGAATCCAAAGTGGCACTAACTTACAGGGACAGGCATACATGACCCAGCAATGAACGTGTTGGTCATCAACGAGTGAATCCGGGCTGTAGCAACTAGGCTAGCAGGACTCCGGTAAACCGAGTTGTAGCAGGCTAATAAGACTCTGGTAGTCATCGCGTGACATTTCACCGAAGGGACAGACACATGAACGAAGAAGGACACATGCCGGCCAGCCTAAGTGTTCCGGAGCAGTAGCAAGCTACCAAGGCTCAGTGGAAGCACTAGGAGACATTTCCCAGTAAGAGAGGCTACCAAGGATAAACAACTAGATAGTCAGATCCCACACATACCAAGCATTTCAATCATACACACAATATGCTCGATATGTGCAAATACAACATGGCATCACAACATGACTCTACAACTCAAGTACTTTATTTAAAGGCTCAGAGAGCCATACATATCTCACAGACAAGTACGGGTCACACGACCCAGCATTCAAGTCATACAAACATACAAGCCAGTAGCGGAAGTAACATGTCTGAGTACAGACATCTAGAAAATAAAAGAGGCTTGAGGAAGCCTGGCTATCCTACGTGGTCCATTTTGCGCTCAGGGTCACCACCTGGGCTTCAGCCTACTCGTCGACATCAAAGTCTATGAATAACCCATTAGAAGGGGTTGCAACATCTTTTGTAAAACGTAAATTGAGCAAACATGAGTACAAAGGTACTCAGCAAGACTTACATCAGATCCTACATACATGCACATTACCAAGAAGGGATGGTGGGGTTATTGCAGCAAGCCAGCCTTGACTCTTGGCTAAGCTATCTTACGAGACACCAACTTGTAATTGTTTTGCGCACTCGAGTCCACTACACACCACTTGAGTATACTACCGAGGATCCACCTCCATCATCCTACGGAAGAGCCATCCTCGGCACTCACGCTTATCTTGGGGCTTTTAGTAGTATCAATTTACTTGTCTATGAACTGTATAGGCAACCAAGTAGTCCTTTACCGCGGACACGGCTATTCGAATAGATGAGGTTAACCCTGGAGGGGTGTACTTCTTCATACATGTTTCGACCACTTAGCGTCTGCACATGACATGTGCTCGGCAGACTTCAAGCAAAAGCCAATGTGGGTGTAGACCACGACCTACCTAAGCACCTCAGTCTCTAGTCCAGGTTTATCGCGTATTCAGGTTCCATCCGCAGGTAGTCCGGCCGAGGTTTCCACATACGGCCCCAAACGATGTGTACAGGGTTCCGAGACACCTAACGGGTGTCCGGCATGCCCGGCCACGTACCTACCGCATCACAGCCCACCCCGAGGGTCAGCGCTGCCCACGGCCTCCAGTAAGCTACAAACACCAGAAACTACTTGCAACTCCTGGACAGAGGACTAGGGTGGATAAGAAGTCAAGCGAGTCAATTAAGGATCACAATGTATGGTAGTAGCTGATTCTTAAATCACACATAGTGCTTAAGGACGGTTCCAATGAAACAACCCACCATGTACTCCTACATGGCCGCTCATCGATACCTTTACCAAATCGTGTTCAACACACCACTCTCATTACCGACATGATCATTTCACTCTACCCCATCACCCAAATGAACCAGACCTGACACAACTCTAAGCATAGCAGGCATAGCAAGGTAGGAAACACATACACATGGCTCAATAAACTCCTACACATGCTAGTGGGTTTCATCTAGTTACTGTGGCAATGACAGGTCATGTAGAGAAATGGGTTCAACTACCATAGCACACAACAGTTTGAAACGTGTTGTCTCAAATGAAGTAAAGAGAGCAGAGGCGAGAACATGGGATTGTATCGATATGATCAAACAGTTGGTTTCTTGCTTTGTGGGTCCATAGACTGGTATTGCTCCTCGTTTGGATACTCGCAATACTCTTCTGGGGCAGAACCTGCCGCAGAAAGCACCGATATACAATCAACACCAAACAATGTGCAACAATATGATGCATGCATGAGACATGCCAAAATGAGTGTATTGGGCTAATGCAACTATGACTAGATGAGTTTGAGCCATTTTGAACCAAAGGTTCAAATTACAAAGCCATATATGGTCTTAAATAGTGCTTTATCATGTTTTTCACTAAACAGAAAGTTAACTTGTTAAAACATGCATTAAACCAGTACATATGGATAGATTCGATTTTTCTGATCATTTTCCATATATAACACTTTGCATTTGGAGTTACAGATTAATTTCTATGATTTTTTGAAGTATGCACTATTTTCTGAAATTTCCTGAATAAGAATAAATCCAGAAAAAGGAGTTACTGCATCAGCATTTCATCAGCAGGTCAACAGGGGCACCCAGGTCAAACCTGACCAGTGGGACCCAATGTTCAGTGTCTCAGTTAGTTAATTAGGTTAATTAGGATTAGATTAAAACTAATCCAGGTTTGACCAGACGGCAGGGCCCACACGTCAGTGACTCAGGGGAGTCAAACATGCAGTCAAACCTTGTTGACTCGCTGGCGTTTAGCCGCCAGCGACGTCCAGACATGGCGGAGGCTGTGGGATTTTCCCTCCGGCGACCAAATGGACGGCGGAGACCATCTACGCGTAGCTGGGGTGAGCCACATTGAGGTGTGGTGGTGGTGGAGCTCCAGGTCGCCGGAAAATAAGCCGGCGACGAACTATGCGGCTGCCGGAGTTCGGGTGATGTTGAACTCGTCGTTGTGGTGCTCTTGGAGGCTCACGGCCAGCTCCTACGTGGCCTGCGTGACGAGGTGAACTCGTTGGCCATGGTGGTGTGGCTGTTAGTTGGCCGGAGCATCATCGGTGATAAGCTCAGGCGGCGGCGCATGTGGTGCTGCTTGTTGCAGTCGAAGCAGGGGGTGTCAGCAAGAAAGAGAGGGAGGGGAAGGGGCAGAAGCTCACAACGAAGACGATGAGCTAAGAGGCACGGTCGGGGATGAACTGCTGCGACAGTGACGGTGATGGGGATCTCCAGCGGTGGCGGAGTCGGACGAGGTTGATGCAGTGGCTTCGGAGCACGCGAGCGCTCAGGGCTCAGCCTGCTCGATGGAGAGGACGACGGCGAGGCGACGCAAAGACGGCGGTGGCCACGTCTACGACGGCAAGGTGGCAGCGGCTGCGTCGGCCATGGTGGAGGAGAGTGAGGAAGAGGCGATGGGGGCGAAAGGACGTGTCCAAGGGGTCGCGGGGGCAACGTGGAGGTCGTCCAGCTCGTCCAGCGGCGAAGCGGCAAGTAGGTGGCGCCATGGCGAGCTCGCTCTTGTCGGCGTCACCTCCTTGCCTGTCTGGCGGGGACGAAGTAGCTGGCTGGCATGGGCCAGCATAGTGTTGGGCCGCCAGGTGGGCTGGGTGATGGATTCGGCCAGGTAAGTGGGTTTTTACATTTAATTCTATTTTGTTTTATCTCTGTAAGTTTGTTGCATTTCTAAAAATACTTAGTCATCTTCAAAAATCACCAAACTGCACATGGCCACTGTTTGGAATATATCCAACATGTAACATTTTAGTTTGGGATTATTTGAGCATTTGAAATATTTTATAGTTTTTAAATGCCCAAATTCAAATAACTAATGATTTAATCCAATGACCTTAGGATGACCTAGAAATTTGTGCACCATTTTTGGCAGTGGTTTAAGACCAAGGCAGGGATGATGAGCATTTTATAAGGGCATTTTAGGTTCATTGAAAATATTTTTAGTAAATCCTAGTTGGTTTCAGGGGGTGTTGGGGGTTCTGTCATCCCTATTTCAAGTTTCTGATGAATGATAAACATGATGCAAGCCCTCTAGTGCATGAACTAGCTAGGGTGTGACAACTCACCCCCACTCAGAAAAATCTCATCCCGAGATTTAGGATCCTCCGGAAAGAAGGCGGGATACTCGAGTCGAAGACGATCCTCCCTTTCCCATGTTTCTTCTTTCTTGGAATGATGCGACCATTGAACCTTGAGAAACTTGATGTTATGGCGTTGAGTGGTACGCTCGGCTTGATCGAGGATACGAACGGGGTATTCTTGATAAGTGAGATTATCTTGGAGATCAAGCGTTTCGTGGTCCACTCCACGGATAGGATCCGAGAAGCAACACCTGAGTTGAGAAACATGGAAGACATCATGGACTCTGGAGAGGTGCGGAGGTAGTTCCAGTTGGTAGGCAACTTCTCCTCATTTGGCAAGAATGCGAAAGGGTCCAATGTAGCGAGGAGCCAATTTGCCTTTGATGTCGAAGCGATGGGTTCCCTTCAGAGGAGTAACCCAAAGGTAGGCCTTCTAGTCAACCTCAAAAGTCATAGCCTTATGTTTACGATCATATTAGCTCTTTTGACGAGATTGGGCTGTTTTCAACTTTTCACGAACAATGCGAACTTGCTCTTCTGCTTCCCGGATCATATCCGGGCCAAAGAACTGTCTTTCCCTGGTTTCCGACCAGTTAAGAGGCGTTCAACACCTTTGTCCGTAGAGAACTTCAAAAGGGCTTTGCCCAAGCTAGATTGATAGTTGTTGTTATAAGCAAATTCGGCATAATATGGAAGGCATTTCTTCCAATCCATTCCGAAAGAGATAACAGAAGCTTGAAGCATGTCTTCTAGAATCTGATTAATGCGTTCTACTTGACCACTTGACTGAGGGTGAAAGGCCGTGCTAAAGGAAAGACGGGTTCCTATAGCATTTTGGAAACTTTCCCAAAATCAAGAGGTGAAGAGACTTCCACGATCCGAGTTGATTTCTAGTGGAACACCATGGAGACACACTATTCGGGAGATGTATAAGTCTGCTAGCTGACTAGCGGCTATACTCTCACGAACAGGCAAGAAATGGGCCACTTTGGAAAGACGATCGATAACGTCGAAGATAGCATTATTCCCTCTCTTGGTCCTGGGAAAACCGGTGATGAAATCCATACCAATTTTATCCCATTTCCATTCGGGAATCGCTAAAGGTTGAAGGGTGCCAATAGGCCGTTGATGCTCTGCTTTTACACGACAACAGACATCGCAGTTAGCAACAAATTGAGCAATGTCTCTCTTCATCCTAGTCCACCAGAACCTCTGGCGTAGGTCCTGATACATCTTAGTACCACCGGGATGAATGGTGAGAGGAGATTCATGAGCTTCCTTAAGGATCAACTTCCATAGTTACCGCTTCTTGGGAACCACTAAACGGTTTCTGAAGTACATGACACCTTGTTCATTCATATAGAGACATGTAGCAACTCCGCTAGCAATGTTCTCCTTGATCCAAGATATCCCCTTGTCATACCGCTGAGCAGTCATGATATGATCCGTAAGGGTAGGTTTCACCACCAAGGTAGAGAGGAATCCTTGAGGAATAATGTGAAGATTAAGCTTCCGAAATTCCTCATGGAGAAGTGGTTGACTTTTTTGTAACATCAGGTTGCTACAATAAGATTTACGAGTTAGTGCATCAACCATGACATTGGCTTTCCCTGGGGTGTAAGTTATCCCTAAGTCCAAATCTGGGATCAACTCGACCCAAAGTCTTTGCCTGAGAGTCAAATCCGGTTGGGTGAATATATATTTCATACTTTGGTCGTTGGTGAAGATTTCGCAACGATTAACGAGGAGGTAATGTTGCCGGGTTTTAAGTGCATGGACTACGGCTGCAAGCTCTAGATCATGTGTAGGATAATTTTCCTTGTGTGGGGTGCAATTGCCGTGAAGCATAAGCAATTACTTGACGATATTGCATAAGAATGCAACCTAGCCCTTGTCGCGAGGCGTCACAATAGATAATAAAGTCCTTAGAGAAATCTAGTGGTACCAGTACGGGAGCAGATGTCAGGCGTCTTTTCAGGTCTTGAAAACTATGCTTGCACTGTGGGGTCCACTTGAACTTTTTATCTTTCTTGAGGAGTTCAGTTAGAGGTTTAGCAACTTTGGAGAAGTTCTCGACAAAGCGGCGACAATAGCTCGCTAAGCCAAGGAAACTCCGAACTTGCTTGACCGATTCAGGTGGAGTCCAATTAAGAACGACTTGAACTCGCTCGGGATTGATAGAAATACCCTTACCAGAGATTACATGACCTAGATAGGTCACTTCTAGCAACCAAAATTCACATTTAGAGAATTTGTCATTAGGGCGATGCTCTCGAAGTTTCATCAACACAAGCCTTAGATGCTCAGCATGTTCTTCCTCATTCTTGGAGTAGATGAGTATATGATCGAGGTAAACCATGACGAATTTATCCAAATACTCCATGAAGATTGAGTTCATTAACCGGGAGAAAGTGGCTGGGGTGTTGGTTAAACCGAAGGACATGATGGTGTACTCGTATTGGCCATAACGAGTAACAAAGGCCGTTTTGGGAATATCCCCGTTCTTGATTTTGATTTAATGGTATCCCAACCTCAAATCCATCTTAAAAAAGACTGAGGATCCAGCAAGCTGATCATACAGGTCATTGATCCTAGGGAGCGGATACTTGTTCTTTATTGTGACCAAGTTGACGGGTCGATAATCTACAACCATCCGATCCGTACCATCCTTCTTCTTGACGAAGAGGACAGGACAAGCCCATGGAGACGAACTAGGACGGATGAAACCCTTTTTCAATGACTCATCGAGTTGTTTCTTAAGTTCGGCTAGTTCTAGTGGTGCCATCTTGTAGGGTCTTCTAGAGATAGGGACAGTTCCTGGAATAAGATATATCACGAACTCGACATCCCTGTCAGGTGGAACACCTAGCAGTTCTTCTGGAAAGACATCCGGAAAGTCACGGACTACCGGAACGTCTTCGAGGTCTGGAAAAGGACTAACATTTAAAGAATATAGATGTCGCTTCGCTACTTAGGTCAAGACATTGACTACCTTGCCCAATGGATGTGTAAGTTGAACCATCCTAGAGAAGCAATCAATCTTAGCATGATGGCCTGACATCCAGTCCATACCCAAGATGATATTAATATCTGAAGATTTGAGAGCTATCAAAGATGCAAGGAAAACAAGTCTATCGACCTGAATTTCATTCCCATGGCTTACTTTAGAAGTTTGCCATCTAGAACTAGGAGTAGAAATTTCCATGGTAGAGGGCATGTCACAAAATGCGGTGTTATGCAAATGAGCATAGCTCTCGGATATAAATGAATGGGATGCTCCACTATCGAAAAGAACAGATGCCGGATGGCAATTAACAAGGAGCGTACCGAGAATGATGTTAGGATCCTCCTGAGCCTCTTCAGCCGAGACACAGTTCACATGGCGACGTGCAGCGATGGTCGGCTTGGCATAGTACACCTTCCCTGTTGGCTTACCACAACCAATAGCCTTTCCAGATTGGTTGGGATTGGGGTTGATCTGGGGACACTCTCGCATGTAGTGACCTGATTCTCCACATTTGAAGCACGTCACAGTGCTGGTGCGTGGGGGAGCATTGTTGGTTGATCCACCATAGGACTTGGCTGGTGCATACTGCTGGGTTGGGCGAGGCGCCTGATAGGATGGCCTCGGTGTGAACCTGGGTGGAAGAGCGATGTCAGGCACCCACACCCAGCGCTTCTGAGAGCTAGAACCGGATGAGGAACTCGTGTCACGACCGTGCTTGCATGTTGCTTCGAAATCAGTCTGACCTGTCTCAGCACTGATAGCCTTGTTCACAAGCTTCTGGAAGGAAGTGCACTCGTGCAGACGGAGATCATGGCGAAGCTCGGGGCTAAGTCCCTTGCGGAACCTTGCCTGCTTCTTGGCATCGGTGGAAACTTCCTCAGTTGCATATCGCGCTAGGTTTCCGAACTCCCTGCTGTATGCATCCACAGTGTCTCTACCCTGGGTGAAACTGCAGAACTCCTCACTCTTGCGATCTATAAGACCTTTCGGAAAGTGATGTTCACGGAAAGCCTCACTAAACTCTGCCCAAGTAGTGACCTGGCCAGCAGAGCGCATGGCCTCATAGTTCTCCCACCAGAGACTGGCGGGGCCTTCAAGATGATAGGCAACATAAGTGACCTTGTCAGCTTTGGCTACAAGGGCAGAACGTATCTTGTGGGTAATGTTGTGAAGCCAATCATCGGCGTCGAGGGGCTCGATGGAGTGATGGAAGGTGGGTGGGTGCAACTTGATGAAGTCACCGAGTGACACCAAGTTGTTCCTCTGGTGCAGCGCTGTGTTCTGCTCAATGCGTTCCAGCAAATGGTTGGTCTCCCGTTTGCTCCTCTCGGCCTCCAGCATGACCTCAGCGAGAGAAGGAGGATGAGGCAGGTTCGCATTCCTAGCCCCACTACCTTCAGCCTGCTTCGGGGCAGCAGGGTTGTTGCGGGTGCTGACCATCCTAGGAAAACAAGGCAATGGTTTAGACAAGGATGACAAAATCCTGACATAGAAGTGCAGAATGTAAGGGAAAACTCGGAATGCAAGATGACCATCCGTATGATATGGTAATACAGAAACTGCTACATTTATTCCATCGTCATACACACCATACAGGGTTTAGTACAAGACCAAACTGAGTACAACTGCGGTGAAAGGAAGTTTACATCTCATCGGAGGCATCCCAAGCTCCTATACATTATTTTTCTACACCTCCGGAACCTAGTACAAACGACGTGATATTCCACAAGACATGCTGGAATGTGGAAACACGACTACTACGAACTACTAGTGTCGCAATCCGGCTCAGTCATCTCCAGCTCCGTAGTAGTCCTCGTAGAGATCCCCCGCATAGCCTGGAAGCGGAACGTGTGGATCCGGGAACTCACAACCATGTCGGGACCATACGGGATCGGATGAGTCCTCGGCCCCACGAAGGGTGGAAGACGGTACCCGCGCGGAGGTGTGATACCTCCAACATCTGCATAATCCATGCGGGCCGGAAGACATGTGCGGACATGGTACAAGTCATGCATATCCAGGTAGCCTGTCTGAACGGCTGGTGCAAGCCGCGTCAGTGTAGCCCAGTGGTCCTGGCCGGTGTTGTACAACTCCATGCGTAAAGCACGGTTCTCACGATCTCTCTCCTCTAGCATCTCAGTGGTAGTGCGCAGAAGTGGCTTCTCGTGAGCAGCATCGGCATAGAACCGAGTGTAATAGCCCTCTGAACTAGTGCGTGTCGCCGGCAGATAGCGGAACTCAGTATCATCCGGCAAAGTATACCCAGCTCGGATGATAGAAATCATCGAGTAGGCGGCATCCTGCACGGACATCGCTATGGTGATACCAAGTCCATAGGACTAGCGTAGAGGCTCAGTGGAACCCGCATAGGATGGAAAAATCCTCATAGTACAGATGAACGGACTCTGGTTGAAGTCACGGAACTGCTCCTCGACGGTATATTCAGGATACCATTGGTAACCGACCTTAGTCATCACCCATACTAACATGGTTGTTCGCCTGGGCACATCAATGCCGCAGGTTAGTCGAACCACCTGGTGAATAGTGCGAGACGACATCTGAAACACCAATAATTCAAAGACATTAGAATTTCTAGCAGAAATTGGACAACATAACGGTTGTAAATGCTCGAAAAGGATTTTGAGACACTTTGCAAAAGATTGCATAGACACTCAGCAACATCATATCAAGGTTCTGGGTCCAACTTAACAACATATTGGGGTAGAAGAACTGAACTAGGCTTGTAACCATGAATCCTATAAGGTACTACTGATTAGTAACACGTGAACCTGATAGAGAGAAGAGATCTTAGTCCTTAACCCCCGGTGGAAAGAATGGTCTGACTCAGATCAGAATGCCATGAGGTAAAGGAGTAAAAAGAACCTTACGTTCCATCCCACAATCAATTCCCCTATATATAACTAAAGCATTTCTAGACTCAACATCGACCAGTTTGGCTTGAAGAACCTACAGGCAGTCCGGCTCTGATGCCTTCGCTGTCAGAACCCAAACTCAATGCCACACCAATCTAGCATGTAACACCTCATATCACTTTGCGGCCTCACACACGGTATCCCCACGGGTGTCGCCTTACCTTGCCCGGGACCGTTTGCGCCTTTTGGCACACATATATGATAGTGTCGCTAGCATCCACATGACAAGAAGCCCGGGCTGACATGGCTAGTCGTGAACCCAAAGTGGCACTAACTTACAGGGACAGACATACATGACCCAGCAACGAATGTGTCAGTCATCAGTGAGTGAATCCGGGCTATAGCAACTGGGCTAGCAGGACTCCAGTAAACCGAGCAGTGGCAGGCTAACAGGACTCCGGTAGTCATCGCGTGACATTTCCCCGAAGGGACAGACACAGGAACGAAGAAGGACACATGCCGGCCAGCCTAAGTGTTCCGGATCAGTAGCAAGCTACCAAGGCTCAATGGAAGCACTAGGAGACATTTCCCGGTAAGAGAGGCTACCAAGGATAAACAACTAGATAGTCAGATCCCACACATACCAAGCATTTCAATCATACACACAATATGCTCGATATGTGCAAATACAACATGGCATCACAACATGACTCTACAACTCAAGTACTTTATTTAAAGGCTCAGAGAGCCATACATATCGCACACACAAGTACGGGTCACACGTCCCAGCATTCAAGTCATACAAACATACAAGCCAACAACGGAAGTAACATGTCTGAGTACAGACATCTAGAAAATAAAAGAGGCTTGAGGAAGCCTGGCTATCCTACATGGTCCATCATGTGCTCAGGATCACCACCTGGGCTTCAGCCTACTCGTCGACATCGACGTCTATGAAGAACCCATTAGAAGGGGTTGCAGCATCTTTTGTAAAATGAAAATTGAGCAAACATGAGTACAAAGGTACTCAGCAAGACATACATCAGATCCTACATACATGCACATTATCAAGAAGGGATGGTGGGGTTATTGCAGCAAGCCAACTTTGACTCTTGGCTAAGCTATCTTACGAGACACCAACTTGAAATTGTTTTGCACACTCGAGTCCACTGCACACCACTTCAATACACTACCGAGGATCCACCTCCGTCATCCTATAGAAGAGCCATCCTCAGCACTCACGCTTATCTTGGGGCTTTTAGTAGTATCCATTTAATTGTCTATGAACTGTATAGGCAACCAAGTAGTCCTTTACCGCGGACACGGCAATTCGAATAGATGAGGTTAACCCTGCAGGGTTGTACTTCTTCATACATGTTTCCACCACTTAGCGTCTCCACACGACATGTGCTCGGCAGATTTCATACGAAAGCCGACGTGGGTGTAGACCACGGCCTACCTAAGCACCTAAGTCTGTAGTTCAGGTTTATCGCCTATTCAGGTTCTCTCCACAGGGAGTCCGGCCGAGGTTTCCACATACAGCACGGAATGATGAGTACAGGGTTCCGAGACACCTAACGGTGTCTGGCATGCCCGGCCACATACCTACCGCATCACAGCCCACCCTGAGGGTCAGCGCTGCCCACGGCCTCCAGTAAGCTAGAAACACCAGAAACTACTTGCAACTCCTGGACAGAGGACTAGGGTGGATAAGAAGTAGAGCGAGTCAATTAAGGATCCCAATGTATGGTAGTAGCTGATTCTTAAATCACACATACAGATCTTAGTGCTTAAGGACGGTTCCAATGAAACAACCCACCATGTACTCCTACATGGCCTCTCATCGATACCTTTACCAAATCATGTTCAACACACCACTCTCATTATCAAGATGATCATTTCACTCTAGCCCATCACCCAGATGAACCAGACCTGATACAACTCTAAGCATAGCAGGCATAGCAAGGTAGGAAACAGGCTCAATCAACTCCAACACATGCTAGTGGGTTTCATCTAGTTACTGTGGCAATGACATGTCATGTAGAGGAAATGGGTTCAACTACCGTAGCACACAGCAGTTTGAAATGCGTTGTTTTAAATGCAGTAAAGAGAGCAGAGGCGAGAACATGGGACTATATCGATATGATCAAACGGTTGGTTGCTTGCCTTGTGGGTCAGTAGACTGGTATTGCTCCTTGTTTGGATACTCGCGATACTCTTCCGGGGAAGAACCTGCCGCAGAGAGCACCGATATACAATCAACACCAAACAATGTGCAACAATATGATGCATGCATGATACATGCCAAAATGAGTGTATTGGGCTAATGCAACTATGACCAGATGAGTTTGAGCCATTTTGAACCAACGGTTCAAATTACAAACCCATATATGGTCTTAAATAGTGCTTTATCATGTTTTGCACTAAAAAGCAAGTTAACTTGTTCAAACATGCATGAAACCAGTACATATGGATAGATTGGATTTTCCTGATCATTTTTCATATATAACACTTTGCATTTGGAGTTAGAGATTAATTTCTATGATTTTTTGAAGTTTGCACTATTTTCTGGAATTTCCTGAATAAGAATAAATCCAGAAAAAGGAGTTATTGTGTCAGCATTGCATCAGCAGGTCAACAGGGGCACCCAGGTCAAACCTGATCAGTGGGACCCACTGGTCAGTGTCTTAGTTAGTTAATTAGGTTAATTAGGATTAGGTTAAAACTAATCCAGGTTTGACCAGACGACGGGGCCCACATGTCAGTGACTCAGGGGAGCAAACACGTGGTCAAACCACGTTGACTCGCTGGCGTTTAGCCGCTGGCGATGTCCAGATGCGGCGGAGGCTGCGGGATTTGCCCTCCGGCGACCAAATGGACGGCAGAGACCATCTACGCATAGTTGGGAGTGAGCGCATTGATTGGTGGTGGTGGTGGAGCTCCAGGTCGTCGGAAACGACGCTAGCAACGAGCTGTGCGACTGCCGGAGTTCAGGTGATGTCGAACTCGTCGTTGTGGTGCTCTTGGAGGCTCAAGGCCAGCCCCTACTTGGCCTACGTCATGAGGTGAACTCGTTGGACATGGTGGCATGGCTGTTAGTTGGCCGGAGCATCATCGGCGACGAGCTCAGGCGGAGGCGCGTGCGGTGCTGCTTGTTGCAGTCGAAGCAGGGGCGGCAGCAAGAATGAGAGGGAGGGGAAGGGGTAGAAGCTCACAACGAAGACGATGAGCTAGGCGGCGGTCGGGGACGAACTGCTGTGACGGTGACGACGAAGGTGATCTCCAGCGGTGGAGGAGTTGGACGAGGTTGATGCAGTGGCTTCGGGGCACGCTAGCGCTCGGGGCTCGGCTTGCTCGATGGAGAGGATGACGGTGAAGTTGTTGGACACGGCGAGGCGACGCATAGATGGCGATGGCCACGTCTATGACGGCAAGGTGGCAGCGGCTGCGTCGGCCATGGCAGAGGAGAGCGAGGGAGAGGCGATGGGGGTGAATGGACTTGTCCATGGGGTCGAGGGGCGACGTGGAGGTCGTTCAGCTCGTCCAGCAGCGAAGCGGCAAGCAGGTGGCGCCATGGCGAGCTTGCGCTCGTCGGTGTCACCTCCTTGCCTGCCTGGCGGGGACCAAACAGTTGGCTGGCATGGGCTAGCACAGTGCTGGGCCGCCAGGTGGGCTGGGTGGTAGATTCGGCCAGGTAAGTGGGTTTTTCCATTTAATTCTATTTTTTTATTTCTGTAAGTTTGTTGCATTTCTAAAAATACTTAGTCATCTTCAAAAATCACCAAACTGTACATGGCCACTGTTTGGAATATATCCAACATGGAACATTTTAGTTTGGGATTATTTGAGCATTTGAAATATTTTATAGTTTTTAAATGCCCAAATTCAAGTAATTAATGATTTAATCTAGTGACCTTAGGATGACCTAGAAATTTGTGCACCATTTTTGGCAGTGGTTTAAGACCAAGGCAGAGATGATGAACAATTTAGACGGGCATTTCAGGTTCATTGAAAATAATTTTTGTAAACCCTAGTTGGTTTCACGGGGTGCTGGGGATTCTGTCATCCCCATTTCAAGTTTTTGATGAATGATAAACATGATGCAAGCACTCTAGTGCATGAACTAGCTAGGGTGTGACACCTTGTCCCTGGTTATGGACATCTTGAGTATCCAGAATTGGATATTATTGTTGATTTCATCACTCTTAAATTTAATTGAAATGGGCTTAATGATGATACTTGTTAATTGGGTTTGAGTTGGAGGAACCTTCTCAAATATTGGTACAACTTGGGAGTAGTAAATAAAATTTATTCCTTTGTTGTACGGAAAAACTAGCTTTATGCAAAACCTTAAACTTAGAGCCTCCACCAGCCAAATATTGCATGTAGATATAGTCCTTTCATTCATTGCTTTACAATGTAAGTCTGCCAGCATATTCAATGTGCTGACCTACATGGCTGCAACGTCTCATGTTGCAGACTTCTCAAACGACAAATAAGGTGCGATAGGTCATTGTCATGCACTCAGCTATGTCGTTGGAGTTGATGGACTCATTTACCTTCGAAGCTTCCCCTGTTATTTAGTTTAGATGGCCTTCAGCCATATTATATGTGTAATCATACTCTTTATGAGGACCTCGATGTAATAAGTGTGCGATTGAACTCTGCTTTTCTCGAGTACTGTGTGTGTCAGCATTACCGATCCAGGGATGACACTTAAGCACGAAGACTTCAGTCCATTGGAATCGTGGTTGCTACACTACTGATGGCACTGAAGTTGACTGGGACGACATCAACCAGTTCCAATACTTTATTGATCGTCTTGAGGTCCTTGTTGAGTGTTTCAATTGTGGAAGGCCATGTGGGATATGTGTGCCACTGGTGCACACGTTGAACGGGTCCAACTATGTCAAGAAACTTATGGTACGAGTTGTTTGCTGTTATATATGTTGTTCTAAACTCTTTCTTAAGCACAGTTTTACAGCTGTGATCTTCTTGAAACAAACTGCCCAGTTGTTCCTATACAGATGCCTGACCATGGTCGGGTTAGACTTGCACTTAGTCACAACATGATGTTTATGTCGACCTACGCCATTTCCCTTGGAGGTGAAAATATACTTATTCATGGGTGGTCTCAAATAATGAAGTCCCGTCCATCTTAGAGAATTGGACAGAAGGTTATGCTCATGCTTTTCCATGGCTCTAAAGCGATATCCTATTTATTGACCACATTGCGAGATGGAGCTGCTTTCAGAAGGTTGTCGATGCGCGGGGTGGCGCCTGGGCCTTGTCCTGGGGCTTGGTGGCCTCACCCTTGGTTAACTGTAGGCAAAGTAGCACTGTTCGAGGTGTGATTTGTACGGTT
This sequence comes from Triticum dicoccoides, assembly GCF_002162155.2. NCBI lineage: Eukaryota > Viridiplantae > Streptophyta > Magnoliopsida > Poales > Poaceae > Triticum > Triticum dicoccoides. Next base: position 373,487,517 of record NC_041393.1, read on the forward strand.
GAACCTGTATAAGTACTCATACTGCTTTCAGCTATGGGTGTTAAGTGCCCCTGCTCATTTCAGTTAAGGTTCTTATGTACTCCTGCTGCTTTTACAGGCTATCGTGTTTCTACAGTCAAGTCTTCCTCCAGCCACCAAAACCAAACCAGCGTTGGCGGGGCCACCAGCTCCAACCTCCCATGGTTGGCTATGCCTCAACACATGCATCGCCACCCCATTGTCTCCTAAATCGTTAACACCAACATCCGAGGCCTCACCGTCGTCCTCCACATGCTTTGGTGTGCTCGTCGCGGCGCCGCCCTCTCGCGTTGTCAACATGGTCGACAAACAATAGGAATCGGGAGAGGACTATACGTGGAGAGCATGACAGTAGGGACCCACCATATCCATGGCCGTACGCAAGCAGGTTCCTCATTTTTTGTTATATACTTCATTGTAAGCATATAGAAAAAGAAAGTGCTTCCTCCTAGTGGTTTGCTGACATATGGGACCCACAACATTGTCAGCGTATGGTCAATAGACAAGAGAACAGCATAATATCGGCTCACACCTGGGACGTAGCTGCTCGAGCAGTATTTTTTGTTATTGTTGAGACGGAGCAGGGTTTCAACTAGGTTGTGGCCCGTCTAGCCCAGGCTTCTATTTTACGTTCACCACATGACCAACCCAGCTAATTTTCCTTTGTGAAAATGGCTAGCCCAGTTTATTTTTTCTGAAGAATACCCAATCCAGGCCTACTTATTTTTCTTCGCCATGCTGGGCTGCAACTCTTTCAAGACGGTTGCAAATTTTAAAATTAATATGAAATGGGCTATAAATATAAAGGACACATGACAAACTGGCAATTACTTTCAAATTTCTGAATTTTTTCACATTTTTAGATTCCAATTTCACTGGGCATTAACCGAATTTAAATATATCTTGAGATTACTTGAAATTTGGCTCGACATTTCGGTATTAAAAATAGTTTGGACCACTGAAATATGCGAAATTGCATTTAAATTTTTAACCTTGGCCCTTTCCAACCAAAAAACGGACTGCAATAAATTTCATAAGAAGTTGCAATGAACTGTAAATTATTAAAAAATAAATAGGGAATTTGCTGACTTGTGGGCCTATTAAGTTGACACATATGCAAGATTTTTTTTACTTATTATATACATCAACAAATCATTCTAGTAGATGTGACCATTGGATGTCAATCCAACGGCTGTTGTGCTTCTTCAATCTCTAATCTTCTTGCTCCAGCCACCAAATCCAGCGCCAGCGGGACCGCCTGCTCCTGCCTCACGTGGCCAGTTGTGCTGTCGCGCAGGCCTCACCACCCCTAACTACTCCCACTACTGGACAGGCCATCCCTCTACTTACCCACATCCCTCCATTGTTGTGGCTTTGTCGCCTCCGGATCATTCCCTTCCTGGGTCTCGCTATCGTAGATCGCGTTGGTGTTCTCGGCATGGCGTTATCAACATTGTCAACAAACGGAAACATCAGAAGAGAGATGTACATGGAGAGGCTGACAGTTAGGACCCACATGGTCCATGGCCGCTCGCAAGGAAGTACCTCCTTATTACGCCAAAAATAATGAAGCCTCCCCATGACAGCTGAGACCCACTAGCTATATCTTGGCACGGAAGGAAGTGCCTCCTTATTAAGCGAAAAATAACGAGTACTCCCCATGATAGCTGGGGCCCACTAGATTTGGGGGCTGACTTTTGGCCCTACTAAGTTGACGCATACACAAGGCTTTGTCAACTTAGTACACAAACAATTCTATCACCAGTGACCGTTGGATTGTTCACATCCAACGGTCATCCAGCTTCTTCAACATCTGATTTTCTTGCTCCAGCCGTCCAAACAATCACGTGCTCCTGCCTCCCGTGGCCTGTTGTGCTGCCGCGCAGGCCTCACCGCCCCTACTACTCCCACCACTGGTTAGGCCATCCCTCTACTCACCCACCCACCCTGTTATTCTGCGTCGACGGTAGCCTCACACCGCAGCTGAACAGTCAACCCTCGTACTACCCTCCACGTGTTCCAAGGCTCCACGTCTTTCCCTGCCTCACTGTTGTCCACCGCCTGGGTGCTGTCGGCACGGCGTGGTCAATGTGGTCAATAAACGACAAGCATCGGAAGAGGACTGTACACGGTGAGGATAATAGATGGACCTACCAGCTACATCTTCGCACGCAAGGAAGTGCCTCCTTATTATGCGCGAAAAAAGAATCCTCCCCTGTCAGCTCGGATCCACCATCGATATGTTCGCATGCAAGGAAGTGCTTCCTTATCCTCCCTGACAGCTGGGACCCACCCGGTCGAAGTGTATGTAGTGTTGTCATTCTGATCGCAAACGTGTACATACATACGGGTCCATCAGTCTTTCTGCCACGATGAACCATGGCCCAGTAAGGAGTTGTACTATTCAGACGGTCCCATCTATATCATGTACACATACATACAGCCACACTGCAAGAAAGTAAATATGGCTACGTACGTACATACGGGAAGGGTCTGAACGCGTACAACGACGGTGTCCTGTTCATCGGCAGCCAACCAGTTGGGTTGAAACGGAGGAACAACGTTGTGCTCATCGGGAGCCAATCGACTGGGTCGGAATTCGTCGTGTTCATTGGGGCCAACCAGCTTGGACGTAACAGCCGAAACATGGT